>NW_028262336.1:48200000-48568333 GCF_047370975.1 Nipponia nippon | reverse complement strand
GAGCCAGCTACTGTGAAAACAGTCATGTGGACTGAAAAACTCCATGAACATAAGCAAGGGGTAATGATAAATAGCTAAGTACAGCGGTTAGGGGAGACAGCTAATGGAAGATTTAGGGACCAGTGTAAATCTGGTTTTATTTAAAGTATGTATTTAAAATCAGGAAAAGTAAAGGGATACCACATAAATGTAATTCTTAGATGTTACTAAACTGGGAGGAATGTCAACCACCAGTCAGAAGGGAGAAGTCATGCAAAGAGTCTTTGATCAAAAGCAGAGGGTGAGAGCTTGGTGAAACCATGTCTGGGAGAAATATACATCTGGAGGAAAGGAAGTAATCTGAAAAACTAATGCATACAATGAGAAGACGACACAGTAACAGTGGTAATAGAAATAGCAAAGTAGACAGACTTTCAAATTACAACGTGGTACCCAAGATGACCCAAGATGCAATTTGGAGTTCCGTGTGCAGAGAGGTCCCCTAGTGTGAACCACACACACACACACACACACACACACACACACACACACACACACACACACCCAATGCACTTACTGGGACACAGCTGGGGTGCCAAGGGGCTGGGAGAGGGAGGCAGGCCACGGAGATTGTGGTTTCTCCAGGTTCCTTTCCCTCCACATCCATCAGCACCAACAGCATCATGCACGTTCTGTCTCTGGATGGGGCAGCAGCCGTGAGGATTTATGGCCCCACTGTAAGCATATGGCTTCCACTGCCACAGATTGTCCTCACTTCTGGGCCTCAGATTTCTCGTGCTGCAAATCAGAGTGTTGAGGGGGAAAAGAAGTTTCTGAAAAAGAAGATTTGGGGAGAGAAAGTGGACTGTACTGGGAGAAAGAGCATGGTCCTAGAACTGTTAAGGCTTTGTATATGTAACACAGGAAGAAATACTAGTATTTGCTAGCAGGAGATACACTGTTTCAGTTGTTAAGTCTCATGGTATTTACTGCTTTTTAATGCTCCAGGTCCTGAAATACAGTTATGCAGCAATCTGGGTTTTTTTTTTTAAGTTACACTTTTGGAGGAATGTTTGCAAATGTATGCAAAACCGTAACATTTATTAACTTTTCTTTTTTAAATCTACCTGAACAGCTGGTTCCAAATTTCAGTTGATAATACTGTTATAGAAGTTCTTAAAACAGCTATAGGTAGTGGGACTAACAGAATGGGATCACAAAAGAACAGAAATTGTAAGAGTATTTGGAAGATGAGGGTGTCTGCTGCATTAAGGTTATCTGATCGAGGACCTTGTCAATGCCAAGGGGGATAACACATAGAGGGGAAAGCAATAAACAAGAACACACAGAGGCACAAACCTGGTAGACAAGGAATGACAGGGCAATGCCAAAGACCAAAAGTCTCCAGTCACTAATCGATGAGCCATTAAGAAATTACAGTCCTAGCTTTGGAAAAGGCCAACTTGGGCTTTGTAACTGATCAGAAGACGGACGCAAGAGGAACATAAGGATTTGAGGTTTTCCAAGGGGCTCAGTGGGACTATGCCAAACTTACGGAATGTTTAAGGAAGGGGACTGAGGAGGAACAGAGAGGGACTAGACAGAAAGGGGTATGAAAGGGGCCAGTTGCATGTAAAATGTCACTGGTCAGTACACTTGTTCCCTACACCTGATCACCACAGTCTGTCCTACCTGCTTATTAAATCCTTTCTTAATTATCTCTCTGTGCAAGATCTCACCCTTTATCTTGTGCAAGTGCTGTAAGGATGGGGTGCCCGCAACCAGCGTGGCAGGCGTGAGTGAATATAGGGCCAGCTCCTCAATTCAGTCCTGGTGAGGGATCTCGGCTGCCAGGAACCAGGGCAGGAACGGTGCCCTGAACACCAGCTGCTGGGACGGACCGGAGTGAGTGAGGGGCTCAGCACTGGTGGCCCCAGTGCTGGAAGTGGGGACGCAGCAGCTGCATCCATTGGCCTGGGATGGAGACTCCCAGGTCTCTGATCAGGGCTCCAGTGTCTGGGCAGGAGGGATCCCCTGGTCTCAAACGTGCTGGAGATGTGACTGCTTTTAACATCCCTAAACAAAAGTCATGCGAAAATACGAGATTTATAGAATATTAGAAATTCCTTGACACAGAAGACATGCAAATAGAAATGGTATATCCCATACTGCTTAGGCTTGTCAGCCTCATGAATCAAAATACTTTTTCATCTCTGACTGCCTGTTATAGGACACTGATCATGTAGACACTGACGGGTCTAGCATGGCCTTTCAAGACTTGCTGTTGTGGGAGATACAGGTCAAGAGCCATAATGGTTCATGACTGAAATGTAAGGCCTGAGAACACCCCTAAAGCATTACGTACCTCGTGCTCCATGCTAGGATTTTAACTGCAACATGGCTGCACTTTAAGGGAAATCTGGGCACTCAGTTTATCCCTTGCTGTATCCAGCATCCAGGTTTTCTGCCCCGTTCAACGCGAGAGCGCCTACACCAACAGCTGAGAGGACAGATGGCAGTGAAAGCAAGATGAACACACCCTGCAAGAAAAGACAACACAGGAGTAGCGATGAACTGCTGCAGATTGCTTCAACGACTTGCAAAAAGACAGAAATTTAGGAACCAGCAACAGTGAGGTCTCCATAGCTGGGGGGAGGGGATTTCCTTACAGTGACAGGGCTGGGAAAGAAGTCCTGGAGTAAATTCAGGAGAGGAGCCTGGCCAGGTAAACATAATTCAATTAATTGAGGAACAGACAGAAGGATGAGTAGAAAAGAACAGACAGGCAATAACTTTTGTTTTATATTTTTAATAAGCCAAGACTGATAAAGTCTAGTCTTAATTTGAAAAATGGGCCATGTACGGTGCTGTTAACTACCGCACAGACACAGCAGAGGCGAAGGCAGAGACAGAGTATGAGAGTCCACAGAAGTGGAGCCTGCTTCAGCTTCATGAACTTTGAGACTGTATTTCACAGGATTTTAAAATCCATAAAAATGCACAGAACCATTTGAAGAGTAAGCTTGCACCTGAGGCTTGTCAGAAATCTTCAGTCTTAGAGATCAAATCAATTATTAAAGCCTCTTACACTCCACATTAAATTGTTCTCATCACTATTTTCATTAGTGAGAAACTGCTTCTTACAGCAATTGGGGATCTATGAAATAACTGAATGCATATGATCAATTATTTCTCAGGAATTTGCTAGAAGTGGAGACAGAAGAAACGAGAGGCCAAAGCAATTCGGACAGACATCTGGGTTTTGCACTGCTCTAAGCTTTGCATATGAGATGAGCTCTGCTTTTTGGTTTACTGTGACAGTGGTCTGGCAGAGAACAATATGCTAACAGGAACATCGCATGCTAGGCATTACATGCTCATATATAAATGACTATAAAAGAAAAAGGACTCAAATCTTCTGCCTTGAACTGTTTCGGGGATCATTTTAAATAAATGTATATGAAAATTATACAATGCATAGAGACATAGGGAAAAGGAATTATTAAATCAATCAGTCCAGCCTCTATCCAACTGCCCAGAATCTTTTTTTCAAGTAGCAACAAGCATTAGGTACTTCAGAGGAAAAGTAAGAAATCCCACATCAGACAGATTAAATGTCTTTCTGTTTTCTAACAGAGACTGTCTCAAACCCAGAAGGGTGTGGTTTAATAGCATTCTGATTTTTTAATATATTTTAAACAAATAACCACCACAACCCTGAATGTTCTTATTAACCCTGTAATTCTGTCAAACGGTTTATGAATCTTGTTACATTCTCAGCACCAACAGCCTCCTATGGCATGAGTTCCAAAGCCTAAGTACATTTTTTGTCAAAAAAAGCATTAGCTTTCATCAGTCTTCAATTTGCAAACTTCACATCTGCACTGAATGTCCCCTTCTTGTCTCTTAACATCAGAAAAGCAAATGTTCCTGGATCTACTTACATGTCATACTCTATTTTCAAAAACAAAATAGTTCTCACTATTAGCTCACTTCTTATAGTTCTGTATATGGTTTGTTAATCCTCTCCATATTAAAAATTCCCATAGTAGATTTAATCTTTCACTAACACCCTTCTGTTGAAATGGAAGGAGACATTTGGTGTGACATCTGGCAGTTACCAGTGGTATGAAACAACAACCAAAAGCTCTACCTGCCCAACTCCCTTTACAAAAAATAATGTGACAATATAGTTAAAAATCATAATAAATTAATTTGTAATTTAAACACAGTGGGTTTTTGTGTCCCAAACTGCTGCCCTAAATGTAGATCATTCAGGGACATGCCCAGCAGTTGGATTTTCTCTTTTGTCAGAAGAGAGGTTTTGGCAAGCAAATATTCATGTATCTGTCCGGCATTCTGGATGTAGCAGTAGACCCCAATCCTGTAATTTGCCCTTTTAGCTACCATTTGTCTATTCCCACAACTAATGAGGTGATCATTACATATTCACTGCATCCTTGCTAGAAGACATTTAGCTATCTAGAATTTTAAGTCTGGCTAGTTGTTTCTGCTCCTTTAAAGAGAGGAGAGGTCATAAAAACCCTTGGTTATATTTTTGAAAACTGTAATCGAAGCCCAGTGCTTATAAGCGTTAATACTACCAACCCTCTGATTCACAAACTTGTGCAAGACAACAGCTGAAGACTGCAGGGTTCATTGTTTGGTACAATGATCACGTAGTTAAAACAGCCAAGGTCCCAAGCTCTACCAAAGCATTCTTCCATGTTTACAATGTCCCTTTCCTTACCCAGCCCTACCTTTCTTTCCTAAAGCATATGAAGGAATCAAAATCCCTAGATTCTCTTTTGTGGTCATTACAGTGATCTCTCTACCTTTTCTCACCATGAACCCTGCTTTAGCACTTAAAACACTTTTACAGATTGCATCAGTTTAATAAAAGGGGCACAGGGCTAACCTGTTTTGCTTAGCACCATCTCCTTGTGACATGTGATCAGGCCAGTCTCTTCATTACCTCTTCTCTCTACTGAAATTGTTTTTTCAGAAAGGCTGCTATCAAATGTGTGTTTTTAAGCATGAAGCCAGCAACGGCAAAACTTTTCTTGCAGAAAGAGTATAGACACAGAATGGCAGTACTTCTTGGAGGACTGTCCATTCCTAAAATCCTGGTCCTTTCTGAATGTTTTAGTGTCTCTGTGGTTGAGCCTTCTGTGGTTAAAGGAATCCTCCCTAATTATCTACCAGTAACACAGAAGACATCAAATACTTTCTCTAGCCAGCTTGCTTACTTCTAAAGGTATCATTTTTGAAAGAAATTCGGTCACAGCATGTGACCTGCATACATACAAGCCTGAGATTTGTTACACACATCCCTGATGTTTTAAAGTCAAGAACATTGTCATTCCAACCACCCTACCTAGACAATAAAGAGGTACTTCTCAGTGTGATCAAGGCTGCACAACATCTTGGAGGTTCCTATTTCTCTTCATTGAGAAAGGCTATAAAGGATATAGGCATTGCTTAACAGAGGTAGTAAGGAATTAATGTTGCACCCAGGCTTATCTTATATTTAATTATATTTTCAGAGAAACTTCCAAACTCTTTCACTTAGAAGTAATCCAGCATCCACTCCTATACTGCATCTCTTACAGAGCATTTCTGGTTTCTACTGATTGGATGGCACAACCTTACTTCAAATTCATGTTTGTTGTAGCACCAGATACAAATATCTCTAGATTTGCAGCAGAGATGGGTCTATTTTCATTATCCCTAGTATTTCTAAATATGCTGCAGTCAGGTAAATATTCTGCTTGGGATACAAAAGAAAATATATGTGATGCAATCGTGGTAAACCAAAGGCAAGTACAAAAGGTAAGTACCTCGGTATCTAGCAATTCTTCTGTACATCGAGGAATTTCTAGCTGCAGTGTATTCTATATGCAGAATGGTGAGCATCGGTCTTATAAGTACTTTTCTTAGGCAAGTTACTGGAATTGCATGAGCTCTGTGCTGTGAAGCAATGCTCTATAATACTGAGGTTCTGTTTTTAGTCACGGCACTTACATGTTGTTGATTTGGTATGAAACAGCTGGACTTCAGGGTAAAGGTGTGTGTTGGGACCGCAGCCACTAGTAATAGAAAGATAACTACAGAACAAATAGAAAACTACAGTAACACTTTGTGAAAGACAGCCCAGGAGACACCTTATTCATAAGATGAATTCCTCTGACAGGATTCCTAGCACTTCCTTTAAAGCTGCTCCAGAAAATTCCTTCTATCATCCATAACACTCTTGACATCCAGTGAAAAAAAGCCTGGGCATTTTTTTTTCCTTCTGTGTACACCCTTACTATGCTTCATAGACTTCTTGGAGAGGAAGAAATTTCCTGTGCCAAGCTACAGTTTGCAGCAGAAAAATGGGATCCCTTCTGATCCACAGTCCTTAGTATACTAGTTCATATCAGCCTATCAGAAACGAATTAGAACAGCCAAAAAAAGCTAAACATTCCTGAAACCGTTGATGTTTTTTCTTCGCTTCATTTATCTGTCTGCCATTACAGATGGAACCCATTACCACCCACTTCCTCAATTAGGAAATGGTTCCTCTGTACACTTTGTACTGCTCCTTGGATGCTCTGCGTGCATTTATCCAGACAGTTATGAGTGAACTCTGTCCCCACTGCAAGTGAGTCAAACGTAAGCCAGCTATGGAGCAGATGTCTTACGGATAAAGTCATGGATACCTGCAAATAAGCCTAGTGAAAAACAGATTACCTGAGCCTGAGCATCATACCAAGCTGTGTAGTGCAGCTCCTCTGCCCCAAACCTGATCCGACTCACATGTCCCATGGACAGAGAAGCCCACATCTGTCTGCAAACACTATGTAGATGTGTCTCTCTATATCACTTGCTTGTAAGTGGAGACTTGCTAGATAAGGTGGTCATGGGGCCCTGTTACTTACATGTATACAGTTTCTTTCAACACTGCATTGTTTACATTCAGCCTAATGTTAGCCTCCAAAAAACTACATGTCAGGCCTACACCTTTACATAAAAGTTTTTGCTGCCTAACTTTCTATAAAGGCAGTGAAGAAAGAGAAGCACCCAGGCAGGTAGTTTATCTGGTCTGAAGAACATGTGTAAAATAGAGATGCTTCTTTTCCCATCAATTACATATGATCTCCAGACATTCGGCTAATTTCTGTAGAGCCCTACATCCTTTACAGGAAAAGTACAAAACTGACAAGCTTTCTGACTGAAAGAATTACAGCCTGGAGATGTCATTTATCTGACAAATACCTCTTACTCATCCTCACTGAACCATAGGCAGAACAGTAAGACACAGGCAGTTATTTAGGACAGCAAAAGTTATCACAGAAAATTTCATCTTGATGCAATGGGAAGGAAGAAAGCAAAAGGATTTGCTAGAGGGTGTAATGCAGTGAGTGCATTTCCTTACGCATGCTGTTTATTTTGCACAGGTCCTCTTTCTAATCCTGCAGACTCTCTCTTCTAAAGCTGCTCCTTGAATGGGCACCTGGACTGAACTCCCCTTGGGTTGGGGACTGCCAAATAGACGTGTACTTCTGACAGAGATGCTTGCATGCTCTAGACTTGCTACAGAGCTGGCTGTCAGGTTAAAAGGAGGGGATGAATGCAGAGGCCAAGGTTGGGGTTGAGGCTGGGAGCAAGAGGGTGAGCTCACCAGTTCCTTGCGTGGGCACCTGGAAGCTGTGCTGCTTGTTTTTCCTTCCCAACCTGCTCTGATGAAAACATCCTGCTGGTTCACAGCAAAGACAAAAGCTCAGTTTTCTTTGACAAGATACATTCCTGTAGATCACAAAGGCATTCTTTCTTCCCTAAACCTTATACCTGAAGAAACTGACTCTCTCTTCCTTCTAGATCTGTGTGTAATTAAACCCTAATAACAAATTACATTCTAATAACAAAATTATGAGTGAAAATAAGCAGCTTGCCTCATACATGTTCAAAACCTCTCACCCCAAAGACAGGAAAGATTGCGTAATTTCTTTGTTTTAATACTTCAGAAAGAGGAAATAAAACATGAAACAAAAGCACTTTTCATTGTGCTTTCATTCTTTTGACACAAGGCACATCTTGCTACAAGAAAATTACTAGGATAGGAAATTACATAAGCAGGTGAACTTAAATTTTTTTTTTTTTGGCCATCATTTAATTTTTTCCATTTCAGTCTACACTAGTATTCCATAGAATTTTTTCCAAGACAAGTTCCTATTTGACCAGACATTTGGAAAAAAATGTGGGTTTTTTTTTTCTATTTTTAACAAGAAACAAATAACGTCACTGTCTTTCTGATGCACCTAACTTTCACTACTATGAGCTACAAGTATGTGTTAAGAAAGAAAATCTCTCCTGAGTGAAAGGGAATATATACTTCTGAAATATATTTAATTTATACATCTTAAATACACTGCAGATCTTCTAATCTGGACACTAATATGAATGTTTACATTGTCTATAAACAGCCTTTATACTTTTTAAGGAAAGCAAAACCACGTAAAGGAACATGAAGGAGTGTTTGACACCAGGTGTCTGTGCCACCATCCAGAGGGATGCTGACAGGCTGGAGAAATGGGCTGACGGGAACCTCATGAAGTTCAACAAGGGGAAGTGTAAAGTCCTGCACTGGGGAGGAACAACTCCAGGCTCCAGTATGTGCTGGGGACCGACCTGCTGAAAAGCAGCTTTGCACAAAAAGACCTTGAGTCCTAGTGGACAGCAAGCAGGCAATGAGCCAGCAATGTGCCTTTGTGGCAACAAAAGGCAACAGTATCTTGGGCTGCATTAGTAAGAGCATCATCCACAGGTTGAGGGACATGATCCTTCCCCTCTACTCAGCACTGGTGAGACACCTCTGGAACGCTGGGTCCACTTCTGGGCTCCCCAGTATGCACAAGAGACACGGACATACTGGAGTGAGTCCAGCAAAAAGTGACAGAAGTGATTAAGGAACTGTATCATCTGACATAGGAGAAGAGACTGAGAGAGCTGGGCTTGTTTAGCCTGGAGAAGAGAAGGCTCAGGAGGGATCATATCAATGTGTACAAAAACCTGATGACAGCATGGAAAAAAGAGCCAAACTCTTTTCAGTGGTATCCAGTGACAGGACAAGAGACAATAGACACAAATTGAAATGCAAGAAAAATTGTTTAAACATAGGAAAAAAAGCTGGTTTACTGTAAGACTGATAGCACACCAGAGTAGGTCTCCATTGTTGGAGCTGTTCAAAACTCGACTTGACACAACGCTAGTAGGCTGCTCTACATGACCCTGCTTTGAGCAGGGGCTTTAGTCTAAAACATCTCCAGTGATGCCTTCCAACCTTAACCATTCTGTCATTCTGTGTTTCTGTAAGGGGCAGAGTACTGCCCTAGGGTTTATGCTGAGATTATAGCCAAACGCATCTGGATTTTGTTTAGTGTAAAAACCATGGTCATCAGTTTTATCTTTACAAGCTGCAGGAATATCTTGCTTACCAGAGGGAAAAATACACACGTCAAATTGAAGGGATTAAGGGCACTATGCCTTAAAGCAGATGAATTGTAATGCTTCTCTTTATGCAGCTATGCTAGTAGACCAGAACTTTTGTTGTGGTACGACCAGGAGATCACCTTCCTCTGGGCTTCCTAATGGTCTGTGCCATCAGTTCTCACATGTGGAAAAGGACTGAAAAGCTGTCATTCTGGCCCCTTTTGCTTGGATTTAAGTGACAACATAAAGGATAACATCGTGCAGAACCAGGCCTCTTTTTGCCGTCTGCTTACTACACTCCCCTGGTACCCTGCAACCAGTAGCATGCTCCTCCATGCCAGAGAAACACAGCCACACCAGAAGAGAAAAAGCAGGCAAACATCCAGCCTTGCAGACCTGTTCTGACCCTCAGTCTCTATGGCACAGACATCGTAGGATCAAAACTTCAGTGTGGAGAGTGAGTTTTATAAGAACAGGAGCAGCATAAAGCCTTTCTCAGGCCACCTACGTTGACTTGGTTGTTCCTACTACTCTTCCCCCAAACTGTTAAGCCTATCCCATAAAAAGCTATATAAACAGGACCCTTTGTCAGCAAGACTGGATCCTCCGACAGGATGAGTTGTTTCAAAGAAACACTGCTATCCTTTTTTTAAATATTATTTTTTAAGGATCTGCAATCTGACGTTAACTAGCCCTTCTCAGACAAGCAGTCAGAGTGGATTCAAACTGTTCATGCAAGTCAGAGTTGTACAGACAAGTCCTGTGCAAAGAAACATTGATGATATTCTTCCCTTAACAACGTGTATACATAAGACTTTCTTCATTCTCAGTAGAGAACCATGCCATAAGTATGATTTATAGTATATCATATGAAGGAATGATTGCAATAAAATGAGGCATTGCAAGAAATATATCTTGCTAATTAGAAATGACAAGATGGAACATTTACTGCATAACTGGAACCCTCAAAATTTATTTATAAAATCCAGACAATCTTTAGTCTTAAAGTATAAGGAAGCTGAGAAAAGAGTTATGTTTAAACTTGTCTACAGATGTATGATAAATAAAGCTCTACAGCATGCAAATCCCTTGCATATACCTACCAGCGGTCCCAGTGTTCTAAAGAATTTACCTTTGCCTCCAGCATCTCTCCCGAAATGATGGATGGGATTACGCCACTCTTGCAGGGCTTTGGCATTGCTTCATTTTTGTTTCATGATAGTGAGGCCTTACCATTTTCTCTGATTTGTTCAAGCTGATTCAGATTTGCAGGCCATGGGCTAGTTTCTCTGAGAGTGGAACAATGCCACAAAACATTTCCCAATGTAAGAAAGACCCACAGCAAAATATTAAAAGACAAAGTACGGTGTGGTGACATAGATGGAAAACACACAGTATTAAAGGCATCATAAACATCCTACACTCCTTCAACAGGAGAGATCGTGTTAGAGGAAGCACGGATGGAGAAAAATAAATACTAGAATTGCATTTATGGGACAAACTGATATGGCTGAGGCTTTTACCTAATTTGAAGGTAAGTTAGGTAAACAATCACTTCATATCTATTATCTGTTGATTTTTCTGTGTTGAAATGTTGCATGGAAAAATACGACTAAAATGTTAATCAGTGTTAGCAGATCAAGAAAGCATGGCAGTTCACTGCTGGTGGAGATTTAAGCAGCTCAAATCTAAAGATTCTCAGTAAAGCATGGCGTGTTGAGAATTAATCTGGAATGTAAGCATGCTACATTTGTGAGGGCAGAGTACAATACTTTGGCTGACTCAACAGCTGGTTACAGCATACCAAAGAGATGCTGTAACAAAGATATGCAATATTTTTAGGCTGCAAAGTCTTCATCAATTCACGTAAAGAAGGCAGATGGAGCCTCTTAAATATCATGTATTCCTTTCTGTCAAGATTCCCTTACCTGTAAATAGTTTGGCTTCAGTTTAGTGACATGTCCATAGAAATCTTCATAAGCCATAAAACCTCTAATGGTTAAGTTACCTTGAAGAACAAGGGATACAGATTTACACAAGTGCTAGCTACATTCAAAATAATCACAAACCTAAACACTTTACACTAAAAATAAAAATACACGTTCTAATAGAATAGGCAGATGTGTAACAGAAATAGTTTATTCCACTGCAGCAAACAGCTGAAGTCAATTTGTGTGGTTTCCATACCTGATGTGAAAATTACACTTTTTGGTTTTGTTCTCTTCATCCTTCTCCTCTCCTCATTTCTTTTCTTGTTATTAAGCTTTTCCACCCTTTCTGCCTTCTCCATTCTTACACCTTTGAACTTTCCTCTTTTTTTTTTTTTTCCCCCCGCAGGACAGGAGAAAGAGCAGAATAAATAAGCTAGGACCTTAAACCTTCACACCACAGGTTTTGTTACAATGGTAACACAAAAAAACCCACATTTCGCTAAGACTGTCCTCAATGAGGAAAGCAGGAGGGGAAGCACTGCAGCACAAGCCGTGGTCATTTTTTCCTGCAACGACATATTGAGGAAAGCACTGCCAAGACATCTGCAGAGGAGTGTGCAGGTCTGGCTGTTCCTGCAAGCACATAATGCTCACTTTGAGGTTTTCAAAGAACTGCAAATTAAATCTGGGTGAACCAGCAGCTGAATTCCCTGGTTAGCTGGACTGTAACTACTGAGGGAAGAAGGAATACCTTCCATCAGCCAAGCATCTCTGAGACTTAGTTGGTTTCAGCTGTCATCTGGGCATAGGCTCCTGCATTTCTCTACCTGCTTTTGCTTACCTCAGATGATCCTCAACATCTGAAGCTACAGAATGGTGCTGTGCTGTCTATCTCCTCTCTGGCTCAGCTTCACAAAAAGAAGCTGTAGTTTGATTAAAACTTAGGTCGAATTAGTTACAGATCTGGGACAATAAAGCCAAGAATTGAGAAAGGCCAGGAGTATAATTACATGGAAGAGGAGAGCGTCAGAAGTCAAATATAAAGCAGTGTATGTGGGCACCTAGAATAAACAGCCCATTAAACCAAATATGATCTCCCATGCAGGGACCAACACAGACAGCGATTATCAAAAAGCCTCTGTCCCTGTACTCAGTGAAAAGTGAAAGCCTCTGTACAGCCCATCCTAAGCATTTATAAACCACAAGTAAGGCCTCCAGAAATCATGCTGCTCTCTAATAAATATCTATGTATTTTTAGACATTGCCTACTGTGTCCATTTATTTTTCCAGGAAACCTCCTAACTTCAGTATGTAAATAAACAGTTCAGCTTCAATAGTCACTACAATAGAGAAGCAGCAAATAACAGTCCCCTACTCTCCATATGAGGGAAGCTCCACCTATCATATCAAAACCCCCCAGACCAGGCAGGTGGGTATTTTAGCCAACCTCTCCTGTCACCTCTAGTCTCATCTGCACTATCTATTTCGTGGGCCTTCTCATGCCCCCTCCCAGGCCACCTCCTTCATCTCCTCAGTCTGTCTGTGCACTCACATTACCCCATCTCTCTCCACTGCATCCCACCCATCCAGGCCCATCACATCTGCACAATTCAGATTTTCTTTTTTGTTTTTTTGCTTTGTTGTTGTTGTTGTTTTTAATAAGTTGCAAGTGGCTTTAAATGAGTAAATTAAGAAAATGGCAGCCATTCTGCTCCACTCTGACTCCACTGAAAGTGATGGGAATCTGCAGTTGTTTTGAAAGACAAAGTAAAATCCCAGGAGATGGAAGGCAGGAATAAGGAACTGACATGTAAATTAGGGGCACTTCTTAGTATCATGAGACTAAATTCACAGGTACGTGTCACAGAGAAGAACAGTGATATGCTCATTTATGCCATGGGTGAATTTAGAATCATAGAATCATTAAGGTTGGAGAAGACCCTTAAGATCATCGAGTCCCACCGTTAACCTATCACTGCCAAGTCCACCACTAAACCATGTCCTCGAGCACCACCTCTACCCATCTTTTAAATACCTCCAGGGGTGGAGACTCAACCGCTTCCCTGGGCAGCCTGTTCCAGTGCCTGACTACCCTTTCGGTGAAGAAGTTTTTCCTAATATCCAACCTAAACTTCCCCTGGCGCAGCTTGAGGCCATTTCCTCTCGTCCTGTTGCTTGTTACTAGGGTGAAAGGACCGACCCCCACCTCGCTACAACCTCCTTTCAGGTAGTTGTAGAGAGCAATAAGGTCTCCCCTCAGCCTCCTCTTCTCCAGGCTAAACAACCCCAGCTCCCTCAGCCACTCCTCATAAGACTTGTGCCCCAGACCCTTCACCAGCTTCGTTGCCCTTCTTTGGACACGTTCCAGCTAAAATTTCATCCAGAACACTTTTTTAGGTTTATGAAGATGAAGAAAAGCTTTTGCAAAATATTAAAAAGCAGGTTTTGCAGGGTGTCTGAACAAGTTATCACAACTTCAACAAAAACATCTGTATCGCTTTGCAGCCATGGATGTCTTTACATGCTAGTGAGGCAGTATTTTATACAGTTATGACTTTGTTTCAACATTTGCATAGAAAGGATGCTGAAAATCAAATTTTAAGGACAGCTAATCCATCTCCAGAATTATACCCACATTAATATTCTTACTCAACTCATGTATGAGGTTATAGTAAAACCCTCTCCCCTTTTCATCAAAGAGCTTCAACCTGAATTATTTCTAACATTTATCCTGGATATATAACAAGTTACTTCAATGTATAACTCAATTACAGGGGTATCGCTAACATTTTTAGCTCTCTAAAGTTAGATTTTTGTGGTTTATGGTGTTTGTAGCACTACCATGCATCAACTGAAATGCAATCTTTGCAGGATATTTATTATTTTACATACAATCTTGTAATTTCCATCTAATCCTGCTGTTTTCAGTACACCCCAGTCCTTTACCTTAAACTTCTGGAATTATATAGTAAAACCTACAAGCAGTGTTTCAAAACAAAAATCTGTGGTTATCATTTCCCAGTTAAAACAACGTTTTTCAATATGAATTGTAATCTGTAATATTGCATCTTTATTCAATGCCACTCTAGTAATCTAACAGCAGCAGTTCTCCACTGATTTTCCACCTCTTCATTCACTGAACTTTGAATGCCTTATCTTGTCCACTCCATAAAAAAAAAACCGAACTTATTTGCCCTTAAATTTACTGGGACGTTTAGTTAATATATGCTTCCTGTGATGTTTGGGTGGTTTAATCATCAGTCACCAACTAAAACCTGCATTTTATTATTTCCCCCAAGGCACGAGGAGGGCTATTCTTTTAAAAAGAAGGGTTATTTTACTACTGCCACACTTGGTTTTATGCCACTGAAACTTCACAGTGAGAAAAAGTCAGCAGTGTTACACCACTACAAAACTGATGTCATATCAGGCCCTTGAACAGAGATATAAAAGAGAAAATTTCTATGGATAAATCTGTGCCGAGTGCTTTTATACAGATTATGTTTCACCCTTTCATTCTGTTATATTATGAAAAGGTCCAGAAAAGTTAAAGCTGCTTTAGACTTTGTTACGACACCTTTGCACATCTTTTTCTTTAAAAGACCTAACTTGATTTTTTCTAAATCTGACTATCAATCCAGAGATAATGTGCATAAATTCAAAAGAAAGAACTGCCAGGTGTCTGAGCTATGGGAACAGGTAATGCAGTTACCCTCGGATCACCTCTTTAAGGTGAGTTTCAGAGAGCTGCCACTGGCAGAAAGGCTGTTCATCCAAGCGTGAATGCTACCAGAAGCCCAGAAAAAGAGAAGTCTCATGCCTCTGTACAGGTGACTCTGGATCTCTTGCTGAAATGAAATACTGCTGAGATAAAACAGTGGACCAAGAGTAAGAGGCAAACATTACCTCTGCTTTGCAGACACCCTCAAAACTTTTTCCAAGGAGGAAGACATCAAGCACTCATTGCTCCTCCACAATTACTAACTCTGCAGCAGGGTGACTGCTGGCTGTGTTCAGGCAATTTAAAATGCAACACACAACTAGAACAATTTATAGATGCATTAATCACCACTTAACTCTTGTTAGCGAAGGACGTTTGATGCATCTTCCAACTTTAAAGCAAGTGCCATATAAAGTTCATCAGATAGAGCCAATTCTTCAGCCTGAAACAGTGCTTGGTTTTAATCGTAGCATTTACTGCAATGAATGAGAGTTTAATCTCCAAAGGGAGACTACCATTCATGAAATAGTTGAAGAAAGTTTTACACACAAATTCTGTTTCACAATAGCCAAATCAGACACAGACATAGGGTAACAGTGTCCCAGCAACTCGATGTGCTCTGCCCACAACAACATTTAAAGATTTAACCAGATCATCATTTTCTGCCTAGGAGATTCTGCCAGATGAAAAAAGGTGGAGAAAGAGGAATAAAAACCACTTTAATAGTAACTAAAGAATGAAGAGTGGTTTTGCCAATGGAACATATTTGTTTGGGGCAGAGTCAAGAAAAAAAGAAACCCTAAGTCTTTTACCATAATTTGAAACCAGATTTTCCTCAGAGGAATGGAAAGAGGGGAAAAAAAAAAAAAAAAGCTGTTGTCCCGAGGCTAGGGATGAAGGAACACTGCAATATTTCTAGTGAAAGGTCTCTGCTCCCACAGCCATCCTCCTACAGACACATATTGCTGCACTGAAACAACACAAGGCTCAGGGTACAAATGAAACGAGACTACTTTGTTAGATTTATTTTCACGTAGGAGAATCCAATCAAGGTGTCTAACACTTCTTTGACAGTATTTCCTTTTAGAAAGCATAGCTGGGAGGTGGAGGCAAAGAGCAGGAGCCAGCAAGATTAGAGAGACTACTCTGATGCGTAACAGCAGGAAGGCCCCACCACCTCAAGATGGGGTTTGGAGCAGGAGGAGGAGGTGAATATGAAGCTCAACTAAAAAAGAGGTACTATAATAAATGCTTTCAGGGGAATATTTTAACAAAAATGCTGATTCAAAATAATCAAAATTTTCACTGAGAAGAGTGAGTTGAGTCAGCAGTTGAACCAGGGCAATGAAGTTGGATGGCACCTGGCAGAGACGGTTTTCTATTAGCCCAGCATCTCAGTTCCCCACTTCCCCAGCCCTTCAGTCCCTATGCTTCCTTTAAGGAACAAGAAGAGGCATGCAAGCAGGCAGCAGCTAGCTAGAAATTTGCATTTTAGTTCCCTCTGATAGTGTTTTTTCTCTCTCTAAATGTTTGGTGGGTGTAGTTGCATTATTTGCTTTCCTTAGGGGCAATCCTGACATATGAAGGTCCCATCTTATTTCCATCTCCTCCCTTCTCCGTTCCTTATTCCTTACCCTGTATCACAATTCCCAGCCCTCATCATGAAAATGCACTTTTTTTTAGCACAGAGCAATGAGTTTATGGCAAAGACCACAAACAGTTATGTTAGTACAACTGAGAGGGTTGCAAGAATAGGAAAGAGCAGCCAGGAGATGAGAAAGGGCAAGAATTTCTTGTCTCCAAAGAAAACACACTTCAGAGCACCCTCCTGAGAGCTCGGCCGGCTTCAGCCAGACTCCTGGCTCTCCAGAATTACTCCCCAGGCCTTGGCCCAGCACATCTGCTCCCCCTCAGCATCAGCTGCATTTGCCATAGTAATGTGAATTTCACAATACTAGCTGTTTTCTGGTAGCCCTTCTGCTCTGGAATCAAGAAAATATCACTTACATTAAAAAAAAAAAACAAAACAAAACTAAAACAAAAGCAAAAAAAGCATTTGTGGTTTGAAAGACAAGTTTGGTAATGTGAACCCTGATGACTCAACACATCTAGAAGGAAAAAAGCTGCATGAAATTAGTAATTTGTTAATGGCTTGCTTTCATGTCTTCGTGGACTGACTTGTGAGCGTAAGGCTCAATACCTGCAACACTCCCATCTACATTTGACTAGGTAGGACGCAAGATTGCTTTCCCTCAGTTTGTCCGTGGTTTCTGCCTGAAAAAGTCAACTTCCCCTTGTCTATAGAATGTGACTGCAACTCAAAACAGAGGTGCTTTTCTCTCTATACACACACACATGCCCATAATAAAGCAAAAGCTTACAAAATTAAGAGGGAGGCCATTGGCTTTATGCTCTCCCAGGTGAAATAAACAGATCAACCGTAGCAATGATCCAGTTCTGTTTAATATTTTTATCAGTGATCTGGATGAGGGGATCAAGTGCACCCTCAGTAAGTTTGCAGACAACACCAAGTTGGGTGGGAGTGTTGATCTGCTGGAGGATAGGAAGGCCCTGCAGAGGGACCTGGACAGGCTGGATCGATGGGCCGAGGCCAACTGTATGAGGTTCAACAAGGCCAAGTGCCAGGTCCTCCACCAGGGTCACAACAACCCCAGGCAACACTACAGGCTTGGGGAAGAGTGGCTGGAGAGGTGCCTGGCTGAAAAGGACCTGGGGGTGTTGGTCAACAGCCAACTGAATATGAGCCGGCAGTGTGCCCAGGTGGCCAAGAAGGCCAATAGCATCCTGGCTTGTATCAGGAATAGTGTGGCCAGCAGGACTAGGGAAGCGATCATCCCCCTATACTTGGCACTGGTGAAGCCACACCTCGAGTACTGTGTTCAGTTTTGGGCCCCTCACTACAAGAAGGACATCGAGGTGCTGGAGCTTGTCCAAAGAAGGGCAACAAAGCTGGTGAAGGGTCTAGAGCACAAGTCCTGTGAGGAGTGGCTGAGGCAGCTGGGGTTGTAGAGTCTGGGGGAAAGGAGGCTGAGGGGAGACCTTATTGCTCTCTACAACTACCTGAAAGGAGGTTGTAGCGAGGTGGGCGTTGGTCTCTTCTCCCTAGTAACGAGTGATAGGACGAGAGGAAATGGCCTCAAGCTGTGCCAGGGGAGGTTTAGATTGGATACTATGAAAAATTTCTTCACCAAAAGGGTAGTCAGGCACTGGAAGAGGCTGCCCAGGGAAATGGTTGAGTCCCCACCCCTGGAGGTATTTAAAAGACGGGTAGAGGTGGTGCTCGAGGACATAGTTTAGTGGTGGACTTGGCAGTGTTATGTTAACAGTTGGACTTGATGATCTTAAGGGTCTTTTGCAGCCTAAATGATTCTATGATTCTAATGAAGTTTGAGAACACTTGCTCTTCTTTGCCATGCCCTGCCACCAGCACTATGACAGAAGCAGTTTCATGACACATGGTGAATTACCATAAGAGCTTGCTCTTGCCGGCTGCACACTCCCTGTTGCCTTGGTTTTGCCAGCTTTTATGTTGTTTATCAGAGTTCTTCAGGAGCCAGTGTAACTTACACAATGCACAGAAACAACGTGGCAAAAAATGAGAACACTTTTGCTGTCCTAGTGAGTCAAATCAGCTCAGCAGAAGGTGAGCCACTAACCAACAGCCTCTGCCAAGGAGAAAGCAATCTGAGTGACCTTGCATAGATCATTTTCTCCTTTACCTCAGCTTCCTTTTTGTAAATGAGGCTCATGCGGAAAAAGGCATGCTGTTAGAAATGGTGTTTTTCTTCTGAATGTTCATGAACTTCATCCAGTTGTTTTGGCCAGACTTGTTTTTGCTTTCCTAAGTTTTGAGTTTCCTGTAGTTGACGAGAAGCCACTTACTTGATAATCGGATGTTAAACAGAAAGAGGTAGTCAGTGTTTTCCTAGCAGTGTGCCCACTGTCTGTGACTAGGAGTAAGCTACTCCAGTATGCAAGGCTCTAGCTAGTATTGCATAGCCATGTGCTCTGGAGTCATATCAGCCTCTGCACAGCTGGCTGCAGTTCCTCCAACACAGAGCTACTTCTCTACTGCACAAACCTGCAAACGGTTTGGGAACAACATTGCTTCAGGAGATGGGAGGCTAAGAACCAGCTCAGCATTCCTAGCCAGCTGAAATTCAATGCCTTGATCTGGATTTTGAATGCAAGTACATTTTGCTTACATGCTGCCAAGGTCTCAGACAGATGTTGCCTCCAGAAACAGCACTTTTACAAAGACAAAATTAAACCAGAATTCAGATCTTTGGAGGTGGGATAGGTACAGGAGAAGCATGGGAATCCAGCTCCTGGCCTTCCACTCGGCACTTTCCATGAGGTCCCCTAGCTTAAATTGGAAGCCTGATACACTAAAAAAATCCCCATTTGAAACCACCATTTCCTGAAAAATATTAAACCTTTCAGATTTTAAGAAGTATTGTCAAAGTCCTTAGTAGCTACAACCAAGGCTATTCCCTCCCTCCACCGATGCTACGCATGTTCTCAGGAGGCATATGC
This sequence comes from Nipponia nippon, assembly GCF_047370975.1. Taxonomy (NCBI): domain Eukaryota; kingdom Metazoa; phylum Chordata; class Aves; order Pelecaniformes; family Threskiornithidae; genus Nipponia; species Nipponia nippon. The sequence continues at coordinate 48,548,671 of NW_028262336.1, read as the reverse complement.
ATCAGAAAGTGTTTAGATCAGTCAATAACAAAGGTTTCTTTCTCCACAGACTCTTGTTTTCATCTCCTAAGTGAAAAATTTCCTTTTAAGTGAAAACTGTAAACTTCAGATACAGAGGTATCAGACAGATAGCATTTTTGTTCTGTAAGAATTGCAATTTGAACACTCATCAATAAGTTATTCTTATGATGAGAAGAGATCGCAAAAGTCCACTATAGTTTCTGCTAGTTAAAAATAAATCCAAGCAACCCTTTCTAGATTTTTTCTTGCTGTGATCTCTGAATCTTGAGATTTAACATTTAGCCTTACTGCAGCCCTTCACATAAAGCAGACATATCTGAATAAGAAAGGTTCTCTCAGATACAAAGAATGCATGGCCTGATACATTAGTGATTGACCCCTTGCTCAGCATATCTGCTCACAGTTTCACTACTCGGAGTCATCACGGCTCAGATTTGACTCAGAATAGGTCATAAAGGTCGTTATTATCTTAAGCACTAATTCCATCAGCATTTTGGTTGGAACATCTGCAACACAGAATACGCCAGGAGTCCTTTCAGAGGACGAGTTTACTAATGCAAACATTTAGGTCTGACAAAGCCATTATGCAACTTAGTCTCAACTCACAAACACAATTCAAGTTCAAATAAGCCAGCTAGTGGGATGTTGCACTTTCTTTCAAACCTCATCCACAACAATGTGCAGCACTATGTAGTTTTCATTTGTGTGAGGTTCAGCACATTTTCTTGTCTCAGCTTTATATGGGTTTGTACTTAATGAACCTCATTTAGAGTTTGAGCCTAACTGCAGAATTGCTTCCTAAATTTGCTGCACAGGTCATAAAAATTGAACCCCATATATTACACAAACACATAGTGAGGGCTTGGGTATGAGGAAGACTCATGAAACCATCAACACCAACAAATGGCTACAAATAAATATGACAGCAGAATTAAATCTAGTTTTTTTAAAAACATTTATAATCCTCTGTGAAATATTTGGCAGCCTTTTAGAGAAAGGACATTGACATAGTCCAGTGAGAGTCAAAAGAATGATAAAATTTGATTGTTAACATGCACAGAAAGTCTGGAAAAACATGAATACCATAAAGTGAAATCTAAGCTTTTAAACTCTTCAGATGGTGTTTCATAAAGGAATAGAGCAAAACCAGCAGTATCACTCCAGGAACAAGACAGTGCATTTTGCAGAGCAATAATGGAGCAATAATGGAGTTCCTTGCTTGTGGTTTTAGGAGTAAGAGCTCTGTTTGCCTACCTCTATGGTTATACACCATAGCACCGAGGAACCCCGAGCCCAACTCTGAGCTCTTTGGGCATTTTTACTTAGAAGACAGCACTCCCTCATTTATACAGATGACACCAGTATCCTCACCACACTAAACTCCAACCTAAAGGTTCAATTCAGTAAACAGGGAGCACATCCAAGCCCTTTCAATAACTGTGTCATTTCACACATTTTAAAGATAAAAAAAACACAGGTAAGTGAAAGGACAGATCAAGTTTTTTTCTCCCTCTAGAGAGTGCTGCTGTTGTGCACATGCACTGCCATCCTTACACGAGGGTGGAAGGATAGACACATATACCACAGGAAAAGCATGTGTATCCACAGTGAGTGTGTTTCCTGTGCACTGCATCCCATTTATGAGGATGTATCCTATTTCCCCTCCACCCTCTTTTCTGTCCTCACTCTGGGCCTGATTCAATGGCATTATTTTTACATTAAAGGGAATTTAGATTGAAAATAACCATATGTTACTCTGCATGACCCTTTGCTATGGCTGGATCCTGGTGTCAGAGCTCTGATATTATCAGACTGACGACAAACAAACCTCCTGAAATTCCAACACTCCCAGGGCAAAGAGCTCCCTATGTCAGCACATGGTTGTAAGTGACCCGACAGACTCTACCCGCCTGATGAAGATAGACTGAAATGTTCTGTCCTTCTTTGTTTGGCCTTCATTTCTGGCCACTAGACAACCTCTGCTGCTGTAAATTTCCACCAACTCATTTAACTGACTCAATTCTGAAGCCCCACCTTGTCTGCTAAATTCAGTAAGCACTAAACATTAAGAGGAACGGGGGCAGTAATTTTTTTTTCAAAGTGAGCGAGACATAAGGAAGACATTAAGATGACTGAGGGCACCCTTACACTGTGCAGTGGAGTATGGCACAGAGATCCTCAAACTATCACGCAATAAATGAGCTCCAGAACAAGCAGCAATATAATTGCATCAGAACCCCACAGTTTGTGGGCTAATTAGCCTTGCTGAGAAGCACCATATTAATGCAGTTACAGTTTCCAAGATGCAAGATCCCTGGATTTGTGGATAAATCAAAATAAAAATTCATTTCTGTTAATGCAAAACTTTGAAAAATAGTGATTTTGGCAAAAATAACATAAAAAAAAAAGCCCAATCATTTTAAGCTAGTCATTGTGGGCATTTTTATAACATACAAGGCTAAACACATAAGGACAGAGAAACGGCCCCAAAATCCCTCTAATGTCCTCCATAGCACACTCTTGGCACCTTTGCAGAAGAGTGCAGTTCACTCTTCTCTGCTTCACTGTGAGTAAAAGTTTGAACTAAAGCTTTGTCTCCTACGCTAAGCAAAGGTGGATACCCATTACATTCATCCTTTTCCACCAGTACCCAGACAACTACTGGCCACAGAGAAAGAGACTGACACTGTGATGGTGATTAACAAATTCTTTGGAAAGGTTTTGGTTTCAGCTCTTAATCCAGTACATATTTCAGAGGAGCAGTTTCAAAGACCAGAAGAAACCACCCTGAATCCCCTGCAGCCTACGGCAAAACAAGCTCCACAGGACACAAAGGACCACGTTTCAAATTCCTCTCCCAAACCTGGCAAAGAAATGACTTAAGGAAAGGTGCTCTTTTTCCTCTCACTCTTCAAAACGAATACTCTGACCACTGTGTTATGAGGGTGGGCTTCCAGGGCTAGCACTAAGTCCTTTGAATATTATGTCTGAATTTATTTTAAACAAGTTTCATCAAAATCACCTCACTACCACTATTAATCAGTCAAATGCCCCTTCTGACAGCGCAGTTTGTCCCCCTCAAACATTCGTACAAATATAGTGCTACTTTCATCGTATTAAGCATCTTCAAACTGCTACGTTAGGACCTGCATCTTTGTCCTATAATTAGGAACAATGGCATTTCAATACTATAAAGTCCAATACTAAACAGATAAATAAGCTATTACTCCAAGCACTCAGCCAAAATTTCTAAACTGACAGTAATCACAAAGCCTTCAGGTACAAGTAGTCATCAGCTTATAAAAACCGTTTATATTACACGTCTGCTCATTTCCATGAGCTCCTTCCCGAGATTAAGGTAATGCATACATACAAGCTGACAAGAGCTAGGGAAAAACTTCCAGCTGCAACATTCACTTGTGCCAGATGTACCTGAATGTGGTACATTGTAATTACTCACTTTCTCATCTATATCTCTTTACCAAGGCAAGTATTACTTAACCAAAAGTTTTTTGCATCAACAGGAACAGTTTATCTTGTTACATTTGTTTTGATACATTCGTGGCTTGTATCAAAGTGCAGTAACACCGGCAGCACAATAAATCAACAATAAAATTAGACGGAGCCTAATCATCTCTAACAACCATTGCTGTTCATGTGAAGACCATCACACACAGAGTGCAGCCTGATCCCTGCCTCTGTGTTTCCCAAGGACTCCTCAGACACTCACCGGGAACAAGATATGGGCTAAACTGGCAAGCAGCAGGGTCTCAAATGTCTTCTCTCTTTAGCGTCCCACGTCCTGGTCCCATTGATGACTGGTGATGCACCTTTCTGAGGACCAACCTGTAATGTCTCTGCTGTGTTGGAGGACCCACGTCTTTCATTCACTCAACAAGCTCATATGTCTACATGAGGTCATGAGACCTACAAGGCACTTATAAGTTGCTCCTTAACAGGTGAAAAGGCCTTCCTGTCAGAAAGGGAGAGCTGGGGAAGATCACCATTAACCTATGGGGCTAACCCTACACCAGGAAACCCTACCAGAATAGTGTAGTGTTACCTGGCTTGGGGTTAGGCATTGGAACAGACTGCCCAGGGAAGTGGTACAATCCCAGTCCCTGGAAGTACTCAAAAAACGTGTGGATGTGGTGCTTAGGGCCATGGTTTAGAGCTGGACCAGGCAGTTAGGTTAACAGGATGGGTTCAATGATCTCAGAGGTCCTTTCCAACCTTAACAATTCTATGATTCTATAGAACTCACCCTTAATACATAATTGACCACAAAATAAACTTTTTTTTAAACGATGCTGAATACCCCTCTCTGAAGTAGAAGTGGTTCTTATTGAGCCCTTTTTTCCTAAATCAACCTGGGTTTTTTAGTATTTATTTAGGTATGAAACACACCTTACTGCCGCTTGTGGATTTTTACTGCTGTTGAACCGTGCCATCTGCTGGCTCTCCGGAGAAAGACAGACTGATGAGAGCTCAAAACCACATGGTGTTCCCCCGGGCTGAAAGGGACCTCCAGAGAGCCTTCTGCCCAAATTGCTGTGGGAAAGGATGGCCCTGCATATGTCAGGCTGAGTCTCGACTATTTCCAGCAAAGGAGATTCCACCATGACTCTGGGCAACTTATTTCAATAATAACTCTTGTCACAGTGAAGTATTTTTTCCTTATATCCAAACAGAATTTCCCGAGGCAACTTGTCTGTTGCCTCTTGCCCTGTCAAACACCTTGCAAAATACAAAGGTTTGACACCCACTGCTCTCCCTGCACCCACTAAGCATGTTGTTCCAACTCAGGAGGCAATGAGGTTGGTTAGGGACTGTTTACTCCTGGTAGATCTGACTTGGTTTGTCCCAACCACCTTCTTGCCCTTCACATGTAAGCAAACAGCTTCCCTGAGGACATGGTACACACTGTTCCCAGGGTGTGGTCACCCCTCTGCAGTTTGCTGGTTCGTTCTTTTCGGAGATGGGAGTAAGGCTTGTCCTCTTCCTGTTGTCCAGGACCTTCCTCTGGTTTCTGTGACCTTTCAGAAATGATAGAGTAGCTTTGCAATGATATCAGCAAGCTCTCTTAGCACCCTCAAATACATCCCCACAGGTGCCACAGACCTTTTTTTTTTTTTATGTATTTATCTCCAATTTGTACAGACAGTCCCCAGTCTGTCTGATACTGCTGTTGGTGGTGTGCCGTTTCAGCCCTGCTCTTTGGCACAGAGCCAATGCTGGTGGCTACACACGTACAGAGGTCTGTCATGAACACCTTATTTAAAACCTGAGTAGAACAATGCCAAGGCAGTTCGTGGTTTGCTTAAATCTTCGGCTGCTGAAATCAGGCATGTATGTGAGAATAATCAGTTCTCACTGATAAAACTAGCTTCCAAGCTTGTGTAAAAAAATTTAAAGTGATCTGAAGGTGATCAAAGAAAGCCTTACAAATTATTTTTGTTTTTAATCTCATGGTCATTTGATACCTGACTGATACTTCGATTGCTTTGCAATAATATGAAGATATTATTTCATACCTGATACATATATTACAAATTTATATAATTCATATTGTTAGCTTTACTTGTCTAGGTAAGTGATCACTGCTTAAGAAATACTGCAAAACCTCAGCAATCTAAAGACACATTATCAGGATAAGAGACTGTGCGTTTTATGTATATTAAGTCCATACTGCTTTCAGAGCAAGCTTGTCTCACAAACACAGTAGAGTAGCACTCAAACAATATGAGATTACTAGATTACTTCCTTTAAGGGACATGGCCCTGCTTTATAAAGGTCTGTAAGGCAGGTCTGGCCCTCAACTGCAGCTTTGTGCCACCAAGTGCAGGGTTGATGAGACCTTTGAACAAGAAAGTAGGTTTTCATCTATTCCTGCAAGATGTACTGTTTGCACAATGTTAGCAACAATCAAAAGCAGACACAGAATAGTCTAGTTTGAAAGAGACCTTCACGGGGGTCATCAAATTCAGCCTCTTTCTCAAAGCATAGGTCCAGCTATGGGCAACTGCATCACAACATGAACAAGTAGGAATGCAATTTGTAACCCTATGGAATAACATCCCATTTCAAATAGAAGTCATCTGGTACATTATAAACAAATGACTAATCCTAAACCAGACTAAATGAAATGCATGTTTAAACACACTTCAGGTATAATATTTTAAGGGACTTGAGGCTAGACCCCACTAATATCCCCTTTATAAACAATGAATTATTGTAGCATGCCCCCAAAAAGTAGCTTTGATTTTATATCCTGCATACAAAAAATTCTGATCCTCAGTAAATTTTAATTGCACAGGAAAAAGATTGAGGGAACATGAGAGCTTATGAGGGGGAAGATAAGTTTTCTGTATGTAGTGAAATTAGACTGCCACTTAACACACAAAACAGTAAGTATTGCAAAGACTTCACATGTCTTGTAACATGAGGAAAAAAATACACAATACCAAACAGATCATTTTCACTGAAAAGTGAGAACTGAAATGCAGGATAATTTAAACCACCATTTTAAATTAAGTTTTAAAATTAGAAGAGAGAAAAGGTTAAAACTATAAGGACTATTTTCCATGTGTACTTGAGTTGTCTCCTTCACTGGTTTCCATTACACCAGGATCAGGAAACAGTTCCATCCCTTAGCCTAAATATGACTTGCTAAAATGAATACCAAGAGGATGCATCATAAATTTCTATATTTAAATACAGTGGTTTAATGGAAATGTGTTTGGATTTTTTATGTTTACTTTTTTACCATATTAAAATAAATTGCTTGTCTCATTTCAGATAGCTTTTTATTCACTGTTTTTGTTAGAGTCACCTTAATCATAAATTGTAAACACCAAGGTAGTGCTTTGCAACTGGTTTAATTAACTAAAATGTATTTCGAGTGTGATGGATTGGAAACAGGTCAATTTATCAAAACATTCAAACTTAAAAATTTTCTGGTTCACTAGCAAGGCTAATATAATTTGTAAGTAACTAGAGATGATTGTTTTTGCATGTCTACCCACACCTTGGAAGTTTTAGAATTAGTAGCTCTCAGCCTCTACATCTACTTTATTTGGAAGAGGAAAGAAAATTTGTATTATTCCAAATTCTGAGTTGTTTCAGAGCTCCACATGAACAGCTTACTGAGATGAAATAGTTCACCTGAAATGAAGGAAAAGCTCTCGCTGAACCTGTGGAAGAGAATGCCTCTAAAAGGTCTGGTATTTCTACTAAACGAAGTGGTGTTTGGCCATCTTTTGTACAGTGAATGCCAACAAAGGCATGACCTGGGGTATGGGTGGAGGGAGATGATGGAGTCTTTCCTCAAAGATGGTCCATGTAGCAGAATGGGAGTAATCTAGTTCTGCAACAGCTTACCCTGACTGACACGTGCCCACCACCCTGAGGCCTTTGCCTGACACCTCTCCTACCTTACCTCGACCCCATTTTCGAGTTGCCCAACCCATGACCCTATTACTTCCCCCCCCTTACACATGGCCGTACAATGCCCCTTCTTCCCTGCCCCACCCCAAGCCTCCACCTGCTGCCCCATGCTGTCCCTGCTTTGCCCTATAACCAGCAACTGTACCAGCTGCCCAGGTCCATGCCTGCTGCCCCACCACCTCCACCAGCTGTAAAGACCCCTGCCTGCTGTCCCCAGCCAGCTGCTGGGCCACCCTCCCCTGCTTGACACCCTACCATGGCTCTGCTCGCACCCCACTGAGCCCCTGTCTGCCACCACACCAGATGCCCCAGACCTTACTTTCCACTCCAATACCTCCACCTTACTTTCTCCTCCAATAGTTTCACACAACCCTGCCAACTCCTCACCTGCTGCCCAGGACCATGTTACTTTCCCCACCAGCTGCCCAAGCCTCTGCTTAGGGCTGCACAAGGCCCTGTCTTTACCCCTGCCTGCTGCAGGCAGCTACTCCTGTAGCTACCTGCTCTTCTGTCCCATCTCCCCAACCCTACTCCGCTCCCTGCTGTCCTGCCTTCCCCACCAGACCTGTCACTATCCCTGCTCTCTCCCAGCCCACCCACCCCACCTCATCATCCTGTCCTGGTCCCTCTACGTCCACCCCCACTACTCCCAGCCTAACCCTGCTGGGTTGTGTTGTTGAGGATATGGAGCCCAGCCATAGTGGCAAACACTTCCCAACACGTTTGCTTACTTCATCTGGGTGGAGGACATGTTTCTACTTGGTTGGGAGTCAGGAGCTCCACCTTGCCAGCATTTCTGACGCGGGAGCCACGCTTCCAACATGACTGTTTCTCAGCCACTGTAGCTTAGTCAGCTTCTTCTCCAAGCTTGTCCTGTCACAACTGCCGTCCCTTTCCCTCTTAGGTTTTCAGCTGCTCACTCTTCTAAAGATAAAGGTTACCAAGAGGGAAGGAGCCAGAGTACCCTGCACCTTACATGCTGCATTACAGCCTATCATTAGAAAATGCTTATCAGTGACCACCACATCCAAACCAGTTTGCCAGAGGAGGAAACAGAAGCAGCAGCTAATGCTAGAGGAAGTACCTCTAGCCTCCAGGATGTCCTGGGCCCTTTTGCTTGTTTCTTGCTGAGTATGGTTCTGATAAACTGTCTCACAACAGCCCTCTTTCTGAAAGACAGGGTAGTTTCTAAGACTTTAAAGATCTGTTGGGGGAACAAACATTTTATATTTGTTACTGTGTTACAGAAAGCAACGAAAATGCAAATATCTTTAGTACAAGCACAACTGTTCGGAACACAAGACACAAATTTCAAGCATGGAAAGATAATCAAAGATCCCTACATCCTTCATGTCTCTTCAAATCATACGGAACAAATGTTTACAGCTAATTCCATATGGCTTTTTATTTTCTTCCAGGGAGAAATTAGATTTCATAGTTGAAGGAATTAAGTTCCATCCAGCAATGAGGGAGGATACCATACCTTGCAATTCTCTAGGTAGGCAGAAATTTGTACACAGCACAGGCCACTCTCTGCACTTTCTGCAGTGAAGGCTCATCCATTCAGCACAACTGAGTGCTTAGTGCAAGCCTGTTCTGACTCAGCTCAAAAGAGTCTGCTCACAGAGGAAGGGCAGCCTGGGCAGTGAAAAGGCAGAGCAACACAAACACATTTGATTCCTGGAACTGTAACCTCGTTTAAAAAAAAAGAAAAAAAGGGTTGAACATTTCATTTGGCATTTGTAATTTCTTTTCCACAAGCGGAAAAAGAAGAGCACTGTGCAGTGGATCTGGACAGGAAGTAGTTTCGCTGTCAAGATTTTTTTTTAGAGTTTGAAATTGTTTTCTATCTCACATTGTAATGAGAGGTCAAAATCTGGAAAACATTTTTTTAAACTTGAGCCAGAGCACTCCAGTAATGAAGTGGCTTATATATGCTGCAGTGTAAGCAGCTGCTCCCTCAAAGGCTGAATACACAGTATTCTGCTTCAGATGAACCAAGGGATGTAACAATTTTATAGGCTTTTTCAAGTCTTATAAGTTTTTCTTTTAACGTATACCTTTAACCTTCTATTGCACCCTTACAACTAGGCCATGTGCTTGCCACAGGTCCACAGACAACAAGGCAGAAGGCATGCTATTAGATCACAAGGTGATCCAGTATGTCATTTACTATGCAAGGACATATCTGGAGACATCAAGTTCCCAAATTTAACAGAATATTTTTTTCAGCTAATTACTTTAGATAGAAGACTATGTGTTTTTCCCCATATCAAGAAAACAAAATTTTAACTATTATAAGTGTTTATAATTTTGTTTAATAAATGTTTAATAAATCTCGTAGGAGTTTACTATTTATTTCATAATTTCTATTTAATATATTTAATATATCTTCCTGTATTTTTAATACTGTTTATTAACAAACAGGTGTTGCAAGGTACAGTTTATAGAACATAAGGTTCTAATATTTAAATGAAATTACATATTGCGGTAAGTTCTGTTGTCTCTACTCATTTCTTGGTGTGCACTCATGGTGCAACTTTGTCAAACGCAAAGGTTGTTTTGTTGGTGTTTCTACAGGTAGTACTGGAAGTACTTGGCCTTTTTTCTAAGCCACACTAAGTGTAGACTGCAGTCACTCCGTGTGGCTTCAGCTGATATTCTCTGGGCTCTCGGTGGTCACAGTGTTAGAGCCGATGTGGATTAGAAACTTAGTCTCACATGAGCAATGTTATCAGTCCTGGCAGTTCAGGTAATTGCTCAGATTAATTCAAGCGGCAGTTAGTCAAGAAATTTTGCAAAGATCACACAGTGACAATCCGAGAAAAAGGACTTGCAAATAATGCTTTAAAATAAAGTAGCTGAAATTCCATCTCACCCGTCCTTTTTTCTGGCCTCCAGTACCCCTGTGAGCTCCATGAACTTCAGTGCATTGGAGCTAAAGATTGGATGTTTCCCAGCGTAGGGAAACAAAACCACATGCTGTTACAAAAAGCAGGAGTTCTTACTCCTCCGCTGTGGGAATGACAGGTTTTTTATGTTTTCTATCAAATCTAATATTTTAATTGCAAAGACAGCTTCTCTAAGCTATGTTGTACTAACTCCTAACTTCATGCTAGTTACTCCTACGGTCAGGGCAAGTACCTACCCTGTAATGCCTGAAAAATTTCCTAAAGTGGGGTGGATACTCCTCCTTTCCCCCACATCAGAGCAGACATCTCAACAGAAAGATTCCAGCCCCAATTCTTCCTTTATCTAACCCAAGCTCGTATCTCCTTCAGATGTCGCATGTCATGGCAAGATTGCCTTTAAGCTGACTCACCAGCGGCACTAACATGCACTAGCCTGTCCAAAAGGGAGTTGGTGGAAGGTGTAAGTAGGCATCCTGTTCACGGGGAACGTAGCCAGATACCCATGGTGGAGTAATGGCTGGTAAAGGCACCTTTTCCTAACTTCAGACTGTTACTACAAGATATTTGTTACTTTATGGGTTTGGGTAGAATTCAGTGGATAGATCAACTGGGAGTGATGAGCATCATGCAAATTTTCTCTTTCTGCTGGGCTCTCTGTAGTGAACAGGGACATAACGAAGTGAGTAGCTTAGCACAGCACTTCCCTTTGGAGCTCCAGACCATACAAGGCGAAGGACGTGATCAACTTTCTTCACATTTGGGTAAGATAACCTGAAACGATACTAAACTTGTAGAGATATGTTGGATCTCATCCTTTGTGGCATTTCCTACTCTATGATTATCCAGGCTAAGAAAAAATACGTAGCTATAAATATATATGTATATATATGCAGTGCAAGAGCACTTCTACTTTTTGATCTTTTCTATGTGTCACTGTTCCATAAACATGGATTTGTTTCAGTAGAAAGAAAGAAATGGGAAATTTCCAGTTCAGGGAACACTTGTCAGCACTAGGCATGTTTTTCTGGTCTGTAAATAGAAGGGTTTTCTTTTTTGTTGTCGTTCTCTTTGCTGCTGTAATGACTTCCGTGTTATGCTGCAGCTGTAATACATTTGGCATAAAGCAGACTGTGCTCTTTGCCAGAAAGGGTTCATGGCTTTAAAAAGAGAGATCCTCAGATGATAAAATAACAGAGACACCTTGTTTAGAACTACAGTATATCTGTAGCTTAATTTTGTATACTATGATTGTCTTTACTGAGTAAGTCACACAACCTCATTTATTTAAGCAGTATTAAGCACATGCTTTGTAACCAGATATTACTATAAAATTTTTTAAAACATATAGAGGACAATGAGTCTTAATATATTCACTATTATAGTTTCTATAGTTGGTATGTTTATTAATAGTAGAAATAAAAGTAACCATGATCTTCTTTTAGGGAAATATAATGGAGAAGAAAACAATTCTAGAAGAACTTCTTTTAAAGAAGTCACAACAGAAGAAAAAAATATCACCAATTAATTACAAGGAGAGGTTGTTTGTTCTGACAAAAGCAAACCTTTCTTATTATGAATATGACAAAGGGGTAAGAAATAATTTTTTTTAAGTAAACTGTTCTAAGATTTTCCAGTGTCATCTTATTTCTCTGGTTTTCTTCTGTGAAACTTGATAAGACATTATGTGTTAGGACAACAGGTGTACTTGGTTTCGAGTAGAATTATAGGGTATCAAATCCTAGTTTTAGTTCAGGAAAACACTTAGCTGCAGGCTTAAGACTGTCTCTATTCAGAATAACTCTTACAGTTGTGCTTACCATTGAGCATCTGTTCGTGTTCTTCCAAAGAGAACTTAAGCAAGTAATTAACATTGGCATATGTTTACACATTGTCTTGAATAGGGATGTTTTCCTTGTTCAGTCTTCCCTCTGAACTGATGTAAATAACTGGCTTCAGAAGTTACTTGTATGAGGCATAATTAGTTCAGAATCTCATCCCCCAGCTGCACAAAGCAGATGGTTAAAGTGTCCTTGTTTCCTAAGGAGTGACTGTATATTACAAAAGGGTGGCTTTTCACTCAGAAGACCTCCCATCAGGAATGCAAATATATGTCCCAGGCAACTTACTTTAAAGTTTTTGCTCCTTTTCATACATTTGACCTCCTGTGACTTACTTCCCATTACAAAACTGCAGGGAAGCTCAGTGAGAATAAGATCCATTACCTTAATAAAATTATGAATGCCACAGCTAGGCTTCTGGTTTGCACTTAAGGTATTTTCCTCTTATTTTCTCCTTCTTTTCCTCCTAGTCCCCCCTTCTGCCCTGTACTCCTGCAGTTGCAGCAGATGCTTTCTCAGATGTAGGGCTGTGTCCTGTAATTCTTGTAACTGACTTAAAAAGGAATTCAATCAATATATTAGATGCAGGTAGGGCACCAAGGAGGTTTTTTACTACCTTTCTTTTAAAGTTTAACAAACCTGAAGCTATGGCTTATACAGCTTGAAATATGAAATTGTAAAAAATTGTTAAACTAGAATACTTTATGTTGTATTAACGTTCATTTACAGTCTGCTATGTTTTTTCTCTCTTAGAAAAAAGGAAGCAAAAGGGGGTCAATCGAGATTGAGAAAATCCGATGTGTTGAGACAGTGAATCTTGAGGAATCAACACCTCCTGCGAGACAATATCCTTTTCAGGTTAGCCATGAAATCTGTTTTATTTACATTTCATGTGATATATGCCAGTCAGCATCCTAAGGTTACACTTAGTGTTCCTGTCCTAAGTGGTGATGCCTGATATTGCTGAGTGCTACTGATATTTATAGCAAATAGAAAATCAGTCCCTATCACTGAAGTTGTGACTTTGCTGAAATATTTTTAATTGACTGATAGAATTTAGATCGTCTTGTTTCTTTTATGTTCAAACTTCTATCAGATATTTGCTTTAATATTATCTGGAATATATAGATCACCACACTATGTGATTATCACTTATTTTAAGGCAGAATTAAGCAGTTAAAAATTCTTATTTTAATTCTATCTCTTTCCAAATTTCAGTTAAGTGGGGAAAAGAGCGTGTGCTATAGTTACAGAAGGGGGAACTCTGTTCTGGGAAACAGTGTCTCAAAAGAGGACTTTAGGATCATGATAGCTGAAGGTAAATTCCCAGGGTGATGCTGTGGCCAAAGGAGCTAATGGCATCCTTGGACGTGGAAGCAGGCACGTATTGAGTAAAAGCACTCAATATGTTTTGACACTACTGTGATCACCAGGAGAATATTGTGTCTAGTTCTGGTGACTATAATTGAAGAAAGATGTTGTAAACTAAGGAGAGGTCAAAGGAGAGACTTGACAATGACTAATAGATTGGATGGATAACATGTTAAAGAGGAAAGCTCACAGGGCTCCACCATTTAACTAAATAGAGACAGGAAGCAAATTGATCAGTCGTGTATACTTACCAGTGGGAGTACACATTTAATGATGAGGGCTTTTCAGTCTAACAAACAAAAGCAATAAAATGGTGTTTCAAATTCAGCGCAGATGACTGAAAAGCAATGTACACAAGGGAAATGAAACCCTGACCTAACACAGACACACACACACACACACACAGAGTGAGCCCAGTACTAAACATGATCCAAAAAGCAAAGCAGATGTTAGTAATTATTAGGTAGGCATCAAACAAAGGTAGCAGAAGATAGGCTGAAAACAAGCAAAAGCAGCTGACTATTCATATTGTGTAGCTAAGCTGTGAGACTACTTACTGCAGGACATTGTAGATACTAGTTATTTGCTTAAAAAGGCAACTGAATGAATTCACCGAAGAAAAATACCTCTCAAAGGGTATTAAGTATAAATGCGTCACCTTTGGATCAGGATTTCCTGATCACTGTACAGCTGCCCTGAGCATATACTCTGCCTCAGTGTTTGTTACTGGACACTGTCAGAGACGGGTTCCTGGCCTCGGTGAGCATTCGGTCTGACCTTGTGTAACATGAGCCAAAAGCTGGAAGATGAATCTGGAAAAACTGAAGTGGAAAGAAGGAGTTTACACATGGGCTATAAGGTCATTTGTACATAGAAAATGGGAATATCCAGAAATACTCGATCCTGTCCTTTGTTTCTACAACTGTGCTTTAGGACATGAACCACTTTGGTTAAGGTAGTATATATTTATTTTTGTGTATATATATGTATATATTTATATTTACTTATATGAAATATGAAGTATTTATATGAAATGGCAATAATGTATGTGACCTCTGAGAAACATTACTAAGTTGTGAAAGTTCAATGTGGGTCCAGAAAGCCTATTTTTTTGGTTCCTATCCCCTTCTCCTTTTCCTTCCTGCACAGTAGCATATTTTCAGGCAGTACACTCTCACCATGCTGGCTTTGCCAACCTCTTCCAGATTGTGTACAAGGGTGGCCTTCTCTACATCTATGCCAGTAGTGAAGAGAGCCGGGAGCGGTGGCTTTCAGCTTTGCATAAAGGTAACACTATTCCTTTGTGTACCAAAATACTCAAATAACATGAGGAGAGATAGGAAAATGCTCCTGCCCCATCATTTTGTGCAATTCTTTGTCACCTGTTTTTAGTCTCATTCATACTTCAGCACCAACTGGTTGAAATGCATAGTATTTTCAAGAATGGATTAGAAATTTTAAAGGCTGAAAGTTTTAGTACAAAATAAGCCAAAATAAAGCTATTTTTATGTTTTTCATGGGCATTTTTTAATCTTCCTTTAATCTTTTAATCAGCCTTTACCAATGGAGGTTAATAGAGCACAACCATTCCTGATGTGGCTAGTATAGCGCTTACCTGCCTGAACACCATTTTGATAACCAATACTGCTAGTGCTTTTTCCTTTGCATTTTCCTCTCTTTTTTTCAAGGAAATTTCTATTGTATTCAATGAAGCAAAATCACAGTCATGCAAAGCATAAGTTATAAGCGGAAAACTGTGTCCCTGCATAACTCCAGTGAAGGTAAAAACCTCACATTGAATAGGGCAGCCCTCACACATGCTGGCCATTGTAGGAACAAAAAAAGGCAATCTCTAATGGGCTGTGAACAAATATCCTCCCCAATTTAACTTGTAAGCCCATGTATAAGGTACCTCTCTGTTTGCGACTCCCTTTGCATGCACAGAGTATGTCAATTAATTTGCTAGTGCTATGGAGAATGTGGACCAGAAGCAGAATGGGAAGCATTCAGCAATCTAACTATGTTGAGCCTCCTAGAAACCAAGATTTTCAGTAAGGTCTTTTAAAACAAAATTTGTGAAGAATAAGGTTGTGTAACTGATATCTTTTGTAATGCTCTTGAGACAAATAGCATAAATATTCAACTGCCTACAAGCCTCTTAAAAAGCATATAAAAACCACTTGTTGCCAAGGGTTGCCCTGATCCTTTTGTTGCTCTCTCACATGCTCAGGAATCTTGGGTTTACCATGGCTTCCCGCAGCAGGACTGAGAAAGCCAGTCCTGAAACAATCAGTTTTTAAAGTCTCACTCTACACTTCTACACATCTTTTAGATACAGAACTAATGTATTGCTAGCACAGTGATACTACTGGGCCCATTTCTCTAGACTAAACCAGTGCTTTGAATATAAAGTAGGTATTTCTGTGACAGTGTTCCCTTTTGGTGTGCTTAAATAAGAAATGTATTTTGACGGATAAATGTTAGCTTGGATTTGCCATATGGGTATTGAGAATCTTTTCTGATACTGAATATCAGTGAATATAATTTTCTTACAATAGATAGTTCTTCTTTTAATTAGTTTTATTATTGATAGTGAAATCTTTGTAAGACCCATGATTTTGAATCATAGCTGTTGGATCCTCTTTTGGCTTCCAGTGTTTTGTTGGATTGTACTGTATCTCCTTCTTGACATTCAGGTTTCTTTCTCAAAGAAGCAGGTAGCTGGGGGTGTGTGGATTTCAGACTTGGGTTTGCATAGGGGAATATGGTATAGAGATAAAAACGTGACCAGGATGCGTACCTAGAGCTAGGAGTTGATAAGCACTCTGGGGTCCCACGATTTAGTGCAGAAGACTCTATTGATTATAAGGAACATTCCCATTTGCAGCCTGTCATGTTCTCTTTGGTTTCTTTGTGCTTTCCAGAAATTAAAGACAATTCTGATTTACTAAACAAGTACCATAAAGGATTCTTCATCAACGGGAAGTTTCTCTGTTGCAACCAGACCTGTAAAGCAGCCCCTGGATGTACAATTTGGGAGAAACGTAATGTGTCTTTTATTTGTTTGATTAGTTTCATGGATGTTTTTCACAATATTGCCAAATCACATGGACATTTAAGGCAGTGTAACCAATATAAAAGCTAATTTACTTACACCTTTTCATGTATGTGCTAAGCTCCTTTTAACATCATAGCTGCTATACATTGTAGCTTATAGTATAACTGGGGAAATAATACACTAAATTATATCAGCTGTGTTTGATCAAAAAGTTAGTGACATTTTTACCTACAAAATAAACCAGGTGGAATTATTTTTCTACTTATTCTTAAGATCTTTAGCTAAATTGTAGCATTATGCTGTAAGACCCTTCTAGTGCTGAGGTCCCATGAGCTGAATGGGTAGGAACAATAGAAGTTCAGCACAAGAGTGTATACAAATGAGTGCAAAACAATACTGTTTCATAGCTAAATAGAAGTAAAACTATTATATTTTTATATAATTATTTTATATGATTTTTTTTCCTAAACAGTGTGATTTAACTTGTAGCAGGTTTTTTTTTTATTTATTTTAATATGCTTTTCTAAAGTATATTTTTTTAGAACTTAGTCACAATCATTCAGGGGTTTTAGGTTTTTTCTGTAAAGATTAAAAAAGGAAAATTCGTAAAGCAGTACCATCCTAGGTTTCACATTTTCAGAAGGGAATTCCTGCATGTCTGTGCACATGCTTAACTGTGAAAGGCCACGTTTGGGAGAGGGAAGAGCAGTTTATAAGTATTTGGGCTTCAGCCTTTTAAAGCTTGATTATTTGGAATTGCAGAGCACTGGTAGATCTATTGATTTCAATCATGATTGAACCTTGGTCTTAAGCATTTACAGTCACAATCAAAAAAGTATGAACCCAAAATTAAAAGTTAAATCCAAAAATGTAGGTATCAGCAGTTAGGAACATTATTTAGATCTGTGAGACTGCCTGTAACAGTAAAGCATTTGCTTTTGAAAATTGAAATTAATGATATATGCTTATCTACTATTACTGTAGGTTTCACCATTGTAGAACACTAAATGTCATCTCATTTGTAACAGTAATTTGAATAGCATCATCTAGCTTCAAAACCACTTGTTACAAAAGCAAATAAGGCCATGAAACCCCTGGTCAGTGGCAAAGACAAGGAAATACCTCCTTACCAGTCATGGATGGCTTAGCCAAGAGAAGAATTAAAAAGAGAATTTTTGTATACTGAATGCTTCATTTATGCCCGAGATAATAATGCATGCAGGATAATGTGCTGTATGTACTCTAAATTTGTTCCTAAGTAAGTTCCTGAGGTCACTAACAGAGATGTGCGGAGCACAGGAAGACTGTCTGTGTATTTGTATTTTGGCATAGATGAAAACCATGATTGACGGGGTTTTTAAAGATACTGAGATGGTGCTTGAATTAAGAGAAAGTTGGAAAATACAGAGTTAAAGCATGTCGATGCCTCAGGGAGGTGAAATGTCAGCTGTCGTGATGCTGTTGCTGCCACTGTATAGATCTGCAAATAAGAAAGCCTCAGGAGATAAAGCCTTACTTAAATACATGTTTTTTTTCTTTATTTGTCCCTCTCTTCTAGATGTGACTCTGTGTTGCACAACTGGGTCTGTGAAACCACTGCCTCCAGTCCCTCAAATGCTGGTAGGTGACAACATTTGAGTATCTGACTACAGGGAAAGAGCCGGCATCCAGATGGTAGGGAGGGTCGTGGGCTGGGATGGAGAACTGCAAACAGCCATTCACTAGAAGCTGGTGTAGACCTCTAATCTGCAGTGCAGCTTCAGCATTCTTGTGTCCACCAGCATGTCAGAGGGAAGGATTCATCTCCCTCTTCCATGTGCTGTAAATGGCAAACTGGGAAAGTCTCAGCCACGTCCAATTCACTTTAACGTGCTGGTGGCTGTACTGGCTACAGCCTTTTTAGGGATATCTTTTACTTTATACACTTATTTCCAGTGGGATCAGGGAGTGCCATCAAAATTAGCTCTCTAGTGTATAGGAGGTCCCCATTCCTAGAGATGCCAAAATCTCCTCTCCACCACCCTCCCCAGTGAAAATGGTGCTCATAGTACTTGGAGAAAACATTGTTACTGAAGATGTAAACAAATATACCTGCTTTGCATGGGTGAGAAATGGTGGATGAACTGCATTTATCTCAGGCAAGTCCCAAGTTGTGCTGCTCTGGGGTTGGGTCAGGACTATGGACAGCTGGTTAGGAATGTCCCTTTAGCCCAACTTTACGGACACAGCCTCGAAGTTAATGAATTGGGAAGTGCATTGGAGCTCTTTAAGAGCTCTTGCCTATGTCTTGGCTTTATATAGAACAGAAAACCATGAGTGTGGTGTCCCACCAGCACCCACTGGGCTTTGCTGTCTGTCTGAGAAAGCCAGGCTTTCACAGATGCACAGAGGAAAACAGGACACCAGGATGCCAAAAAGCACTGCTTGTGCTCAATTCTGCTTGAGTCCTCTAGCAGTTGCTAGATGAAGAAGGGCAATCGTTAGCAAGGTTAAGAGTAAAAGCAGGACTGGAAGATCTGCTTCTGTGCTTATTTCCTCATCTGCTTCCTCCTGTACAAATACAAGGGCAATAGTGGTATCTTTGACCTTAGTTTTATTGCCCAGCCTAATTATTGAAGCTTATAGGTGGGAAAGAGGTAACAATGACAACAGAATAGAAAAGAACAAAGTGGCTTAAGTTATGATGTTTTTATCTGCTTAAAAAAGGACTAACAATATGGTCTGTCTGCGTATTCACAGATCGTTACCCCAGTCTCCTCCAAATTAAACCAGATTGGGTTTCAAATAATGGGATTTTTAAATTTGTATTTCCTGCTTTATTTTCATTTGTCTGTAAAATGGAGCTTTAAGAAAAATAATAAAAAACCTTGGAAAGAAGCTATGAACAAAGAACCTTTTGACATTTTTTTCTGATAATGGGATTTGAAAGTAATAGCATTGTGAACATGCAGCAGCATAACTTGTTTTGAATACCATGATCTGTTTTGCCTGGCTTCCATTAGGAGATGCTTTGTCTATCTGGAGAGATCATCAGTCATGCAAATCTGCTGCTGAACATGCTGGCTTCTGCTAGGCCTTTATGATTTATTATTATCATCTGCTTGAGTTCAGAGAAGATACTTTGAAAGGGAAATTTAAAAAGCAGGAACATGACAGTTTTCAGATGGGTACTTCTAAAACAAGTTCCATAAATGCAGATATGACTACCACATCTGGTTAGAGCAACTTGACTTCATTTTCCCAAGCCATATGGTATAATCAGGTTAAGAAGGCTGATACTGGCTTCTCATGGTGAGGAACAGTCTATACTTAGTCACAGAGCTACTTCTATAAGCTCTCAGCACATTTTTTACTTTGCCCTTTTATCTACTCAGTTTGATCATCAGAGGTACCACCGTACTCCCAGCCTTCTTTTCAACTGTCTCAGTCCATGTCCCTCACCTCTCCAGCCTCTGCAAGTCTTGCTCCCTTGCTTTCTTCCCAACTGACCAGAGGCATTACTTTTGCATGTTGGCAAAACAGACCAGAGGCATTACTTTTTGCATGAGGCGTTACTTTTGCATGCTTACATCCTGCAGCTTTGATGCTTCTGTACCTTTCATCAGTTCATCTTTATATGTCTAGCCTCCCAGAGGGGAGCTGGTTCCTAAAGAGTGATGCCATTGCAAAGAATAGTGGGCGCAAAGGTCCCTTCCTGGGAACCAGTGGGCACTTCCCCTGTGCTTTGATAACAGCAGGAAGCAGGAGCTTCCTGCCTGAGAAACACTTTCACCGCTGCTGGTGCCTGGCATCCACTGTCTTTGCAATGGCAAATAGTTCATGTAGGTCAGTAGATCAGATGGAAGTCCATTGAGTGCACGCATGTATTTTCTCATGCTTATGTCTTGGACAAGTTTTATGGAAGCTGAAGTGATCCAGCACTTGCTTCCAGCTGTAGGGTAGGGGTGCAGTTCTGCAGATAGTAACTGTTCCCAGTATGCACATCACAGCTGAATCTCAGACTGTCACCTCTGGCGCTCTCTAGATGACAGTGGCACAGTCATCATTATGAAAACCACAATAATATCACTGCCAGCATAAAGGAAATAGTAAGATCCACTCAGTTACTATTAGGAAATGCTCGGGGGCTTCCAGCCAATGCTGGAAATGGAAAACTGTATATATAGACACAAATCAGGACATTAATCTGTACCAGGTTACAGATTAAGTCCATCCATAATATTGCAACAGACAAATACACATTCAGCAGTGAAACCCAAAGGGATGCAAATCTGATGTGCTCATCTTTGGCCGGTTCTTTTCCCTGGCAGGCTGGACAAAACGAAACTCATCTCTGTGATAATAATTCTTTATACCATTTACTTTGGCCAATGCTTTGCAATTTCTTCTGTTCACACAAAAAGATGAAAGCTCCATCAGAGGATGACACTCTGATCATTCCACAAGCAAAACACAGGAAATTAAGAAAGAACAATTGAATCTCCAAAAATTACCAAGGCCAAATGTCAGAGGTGCACATCAGTTCATAAACACATTTACTGAATATCAGCTTGCTCTGACATCACTAAATGCTTTAAAGAGAAAACAGTTTAATCTCTGTATTATGATTTTCTGCATCTTTCTGACAACTGCAGGCAACTCTAGTTCTGTCATTATTCCACAAACCAAATGGGCAGTCTAAGACTTGAATCCTGCCTAACATAGGCCCTCAAGCTATAAGCTCCTTTCCACCAAAGTCAGGTATGACCAACAGGAACCACCCTTGTTGGGTTCAAGTAGTAGTATTTGATGAGTAACAGACCTACTTCTAGTCAAATGAAGAGGACTCTGCTGTGAGTGATACCTCGTTAAAGAATGAGTATCTCTACCAAAGCTTAGTGAGATCAGATTGAAACTTCGTGTGTTTGCAGGAAGAGATCATGTGTCTTCTGGCTCAGCAGACTCAGTCAGGCATTCACTTGGCTCTTTGGTTTCTCCTTGTTTAAACTAATTTTTAAAAAGTCAATAAAGAGGAAACAAGCAAACATACAATGCCACGGTCACTTGGACCTGACTTAAAGGAATCACAGCCTGCTTCAGGACACTTGGCATTTTTCCCTAGCATTGCATTACAGTGGTTTTCAATTATAAACAGTTGGTATTTGGAGCTGCTTCTCCTAAGTCTTTTTTATTTTCCCTCATCCTTTGCTGTCAGTGTTTCATGTGTAGTTTTCTCTGCTTTTAAAGAATTGTGATGTCTGGATTTTCTCAGTTATGACATTTCCCCGATTTCTAAATGCATTTCAGTGCCTTAATTTTAGATGCCCTTTTGCCCATGATTAGATTGATGTCACCTAACTTTAATGCCAGGCTTCTCATCAAAAAGTCATTTCTGTAGACCTCCTCAACAATCAGTGATGAGAGGTAGACAATTCTGTAGGATGACATATTTCACATGAAGACACAGGTCAAAGCGAAGTAAGACAAATCCCATAGTTACATAGCTACACTTGTTTAACCCTGCATAGGGAAAGTTAGGCACCAAGGAGTGGGATTCCTTAGATCCAACATGGTTAGCACAGAAACATCAATAAAACATGGTAAGGAAAAGGAATGATTTAGAACAAATGTAGCATTTTGCTATCAGTGATTAGTAGTAACAATTGATAATGCTTGTTTTGCTTCATGGTAAGTTATGTTACCTGTTGATCAGAAGTAATTAAAAAAACCCCATATTTTATAATACTGTGATGGGGTCTTTTGATACAACAGGACATCATCGCACTTAATTACAGTAAGACAAAATTTGATCCTGTGGTGTCCAAAGCACATGGATTGCAACTGTTCATTAAGCAGTATCACCTTCATATAGGTGGCAGGCTTTTGATAGGAGTCAAGTCTATCATGTAATCCTGGTAATGAGAGCTTCCTGTTACAGCAGTGTCAGCCTCCACTCAGAGTTCGTTGTTTCTGGCGTCATTGTCATGGAACTTGGTTCTGTTCTCACCTGTCTCACAAATGTGGACAACAGTTTCTGGTCTGTGCTTCTAAATGGACGAGGAGAAAGCTGCTTGCCTATGCCCATCTTCTTAGCTTTGATTAATTTGCCTAATATCATTATACATGTGGAAGATATAAGTGATCGTGTACTTGTCACATGTTATTTCTTAATGTATCCTCTGCTGCATCTCCTTATCATTTTATTTCCTCTGTCTTCAAAAGTGGAAACGTAGAAGCCTGCTTCAGGTGCTGTCCCCAGACAAGTCAGTCCTGAAAATGGCTGTGGCCAAATGCAACTATGAACCCCAAGGAAATTCAGCTATCCGGCTTGTCAGAGACAATAAATACTATGTATTGCAAGAGGAAGATTCTGACTGGTGGAAAGTAAGGGATTTGGAAGGGTAAGTATGCGCTGCAGAATACTTTTGTTCCATGACCATGGTCTTCCACATATCTCATCTTCATAGACCACACTGCAGGCAGTCCTGGTACCTTTCAGGATCTACGTTAGGATTACCTTAGTAGCTTTTAAACCTTGCTCTAGAAGCCTCATTGTCTTCTGTACAACTCCATTTTCATTACCAGCCTTGGCTGCCAAGTTGGGTAAGATTTACAACAGTCACTGCCTAGTGTACTAAGACAGTACCCAGTGGCCTTAATTCTGATATGTGCCTGAGGAAGGGCTTGTGTATACAGAAGCTGTCCATTTTTTCCAACTACTTAGTTTAAGTGAATAAAAAGATAAAATCTCTCCTCACAAATATTGCCACTCTTGTTTGCACTAAACCATTTATAGACAATCACTGTGACTACTGCAATAGCAGGGACAGCAGGGAGACCAGTCAGAACTGCTGAAGCACAAATCACTTCAGTCTCTCCCTAGCTTTAGCAATACTTTTCCAGAGAGACAGGGCACCTCAACCTGCACAGGACAGAAGAGTTTAATTGTTCTCTTTGAGGTTCACAAGTGAAGGAATCCCCTTCAGAAACTAAAAATAAGGTATTTTTCATTAATATCCAGCTGGGGCAGAAAGAAGAGTATCTTCCCAAGTTATTAAATGAGAAATAGCTTTAGAAGTACACTGGAGACAAAGGCAGTGCAACAAACAGGAGCTGCCTGGAAGAGATAAGATTCCTTGTCTGTCTCATGATGGATAGTAGCTAAATTTGATTTTATGTACTTGATAGAAACGTGGAAGGGAAGAATTTTTGAGTGAGAGGATGCCCAAACTGATTTGGAACAAAATGAAATTACTTGATCCACTCATAATTCACTGATTAAGTTTACAACTGCAAGGAAACCAACAAATAAAGCAAACTTAACTTAAGGTAAAGTGCCTGCACTTTATAACTCACAGGACTGGCATAGTGTTCTGGCTGAAGAAAGCAGCACACAACCCCAGCAATTCAAAGACAATAATAAATTAGTAAGCTGAGATATGCTCCTAAGTGCCTTCACTAGACTGTTTATGGCTATGTAAAGGCATATGATACAGGCAGCTCTGCTTATAGAGCCTGAGTAGAGGGCTCTGAGATGAATGAAGGAGGAGAGAAAGATCAAGAGAAAGGGGGACACTCACAGTTTTTTGTTTGGGTTGACAAACCGAGACTTTTGCAGTATTGATTCTGTAAAGACAAGTCACATATACATCAAAACAAAACCTTTACATTCTGCTTAAAAAAATATTGAAGATCTTGTTTTCTTGAATGTAGTAGGAACAAAACATCAGGAGTTACCTGTTTCACTGGTTTTCATTCACTCTCAGTTTTCTTCATGCTCTACTGAGATCTGTGTTGAAGAAATCCTTCCTTTCTGTATCCATCCGTATTCAAACATATAATTTATTCCCCCTATTCATTTTTCTGATGGGTACAGCATACAGCCCACCCCCTTACAACTACAGATGCCTATAGCCCCCATAACTTACGTCCAACATACCATGCTGCAGCTGCTTTAAGTGGTAGCCCAGCTGCCCATATTCACTAGCTAATGAATTCACTATTCATTAGCTTAGCTTCTCAATTGCATCTGGCATTGTGTCGGGAAGAGTGCTGAGCCTACCTATTGACTTTCTGCGTTTGACCTTGGATACTCTGCTGGCACCCATTAGTCACAGGTGTCCTTCATCACAGCAACTGAGGTGTAATGTAATGAAATTGTTGAGCAGCTGCTCCGGTATTCCATGTGATGAAGCCAATCACTGAGGAAGAAGCCATTTCAATGACTAGCAAAAAGAGTACTTCATTGAAATGCAGTTTTCTAAAGCGAATTACTTATGTATTTTTCTACATGGTAAGTAAAAGCAAAAATGTTTTAACCATGAGCATTTCTGTTAGTGGCATTCTAAAAAGTGACTCTCTGATTAATCCCTTTTCCTATTTTAAGTGACCAGATTTAAGATGCAGTCATGTATGATAGCTAAACGGTGAACTATTTATTTTACAGGAATGAAGGTTTCGTACCAAACACTTACTTGAGAAAGTTGTCTCTGAATGATGAGGAGCCAAGGTGAATCAACATGCAGCCATCCACTGCTTAAGTGTTTTCCTCACCAGTCTAGTAAAGATTAGGCAATATTTCTGGAATATTTTTCTTTTAAAACAACTTTCTGAGTAATAAGCATAAGGTTTCCTGAAACCTATAGAATTAGATATAATTTGTCTTCTTAACTCACACATTAATTCAAAAAACAACAGTTGAAAATCCTGGTTTCATTTAAATCAATAGGGGGTTGCCACTGACTTCAATGATGCTGGGATTTCAATCTTTGTACTCTTATTCCAGCATTAAATCAGCCTTGCCAGCACTCTCATGCCTTTGTAGGTATGTGAGTAGTCCTGTAAAGGGTAAAGGGAATCCAGGCCTGTCAAAGTGATACATGAGACACATCTTTTCCTTTTTAGTAAGATGACATGACACTGTAAGCATTAAATGTATGCCTAAGAAATTGAATGAAAGTCTGACAGAAACATAGCAGATTGTCTCACAGTAAACCATACTGGACAAGATTCAGAGGTTTCCTTAAAAAAAAACCAACCACCCTATTCTTACAGTATCCTATAAAAAGCAGCATAAATAAGAATCACTATTATTTCTGCATAAGAGGTTATTTTAGAGGCCTCTTTTTTTCTGCCACATGAACTCCTTCTGTTGTCAGTTATGCTAAGAACATTTATTTGGGAAGTCTAGGGTTGTGCAGTTTTGGAAATCTTCCATGTACATTTTGAAAAGGTAGATGCAATCTCTTCATAAGGTCACTAAAGGGATATGTAGTTTCATTGCCTGTTACAGCATGCAGAGAGAATATTTGGCTTTCCAACACATTGCACAGTGGAGGGGAAATGCTGTATAAGTGTTTACCAAGTCATAAAAAAAATCCAAACAATTAAACCTGTCTCAACTTTTTGAAATATTCACCTTAGACCATGGCATAACTACTCAAAAAACATATGTAGTATGACTTTTAACACAAGGAAGGTATTTTTCAGAACTAGTTTTTCTCAATTTCAGCATGTTGTTTTGTCTTTGCAGGGAAAACTCCAGTGTCAGTGAACAGACGTTGGCAGAAGAGCAGAGTATTGCTAAGCATGAGTGAGTATATAGAATATGTCTTCATGAGAACCAAAAGATTCTTTGGGCAGAAATTGTCTTTCCACTTTCCATGTCCACTATACCTGGAGCAATGGTATCCTACTTATGGCTGTCATAATAGTGATAATAATTATAGATATTGTCATCAGCAACATCACTGCCCACAGACTTCCAAAGACATAAATGTATTTGTTTTCAGACAAAAAAAAAGGCATTTAGGCAAATCAGTCTAGTACGCTAGTAAAAGGATGCTTCATAAAGGTGAACTGCTATTAAAAAGGCTTCATTGGTGCTCCCTGAACTGATCTGACATAGCATGTTTGGCTTGTTTCCTCCATTTGGGATCTCTCAGTTTACTTAAATATTATGACAACCAGAAGGTTCAAGGTTAGAGGAGAATTATGCACCTCCAAGCTGTGTCATGGTCTGCAGGAGACAGACCAAACTGCTTCTGGTAGAGCTCCTGGCAGAGCATTAGAGCAGCAGGATGCTTCTCTAAGGATTTACTGTAAAAAGTCAGAGTCACAGAGTGGGACCAGATATTTCAGGAGGGGATCCACTGGATGGATGAGAGGAAGAAGATGGAAACTACAGGTTTCCCTTTTATCTGCTGGCCTAAAATCACACAGGCAGCACAAGTCCCACATCTACTCTCTGGCTTTTAAAAGCAGTTTTGAAAATATTTACTATGTCTGGCATTTTTCATGTGTCTGCTGTGCCTTATTCAGAAATCAGCCTGTGAATAATAAGCCCAATATTTCTCTTTGCAGTTGGTATGCTGCTAATATCTCCCGTGCCCAGTCTGAGCAGCTGCTCCATCAGAAGGTCCTACATATCCTTTATCGCTTGTATATGAACCACCATGGAAATGTTTCTGTGTCTGTTGTCTTTGCTATACTGTGTAGCTAGAGGATGCTGATGCTCTTCAAATAGCTGTAGTATTACAGAGTGCTAGAAACTCTTGTGCTAACTTGGTATTGATAAACAGATCTCCAAAAATGCCTGGATGTGTTAATGGCTCTTCTACATAAATGAACAAATGATCCACCTCTAAAATACTCTTGGAACAAAGACACACTGAGTGCATTTCCCCTCAAAGATCTGCTTTTTGGTTTTACCTCTAGGCCTGTGTTGTTTGCTCCAGTGTGGCTCTTTCAGTCTAGAGGAATCCTCTGTGATGGTTTTACAATATACAAATGTGGAGTAAAAGAAGTTCACCGAGACAAGCAGACAACCCTGAGCAATCTCAGTACTATGCCCACTGGGCGTTGGCTGGATGCAGCTGACTAAGAGCAAGGATGGATAGCACCATAGGACTAGTCAGGTGTACAGTTCTTTACAGCGGACGACTGCAGAAGGACTTGTCCATGTACCTTCCTGGAGGAGACCCAGCCTGAGCCGTGCTTTGCGGTTGAGTGTGCTGTATAAACGGATTTTTCTGTTGTGGCTTGCTGCTTTCTCACAGACAGTCTTATTGGTACTCCGCCATTAACAACTTTGATATAACCCAGCCCTTTGGGAGTCTTGCTCAGTGTCCTTTCCCTTAGACCTGCACCATAGGTTCAGGAATGAAATTCAAATGTGGCGAATCACTGGAGACAGGCAATTATGTCCTAGTCCCAAAAGGTGATAGATACTCCTGACTCCAGTTAACTTTAAGGGGACATGAAGTTTCCTTTGAACTTCACAGCAATGAACCTTGGCCTGTATGTGAGGTTCTAGATGGTTTCCAGGTTTCCTCCCTGCAATAGCCGTTCCTAACACATTAGAGGTGTAGCTGTTAAATGAACTCTGAAAAACAGAATGTCCAGCACAGTATGGTAAACCATCAACAGAAGTAAAAGTGGAAAGTGAAAGTACTTTGGCAATAGAAAATACATGTCTAATGCATTATGTAAAGGAACAGAGTGTGGTGGATGGAGGTCTTATAATGTGTACCACCTCTGGAGAGGAGATAAGGAAGGAAATGGGGTTAACAACTCTCCATCTCCCCAGTTATAAACCTGTATATTTATACATATAAACCAAAACAAAATTGCAGACTACTTGCTTCATGTCTGGGCTGGGGTACAACTCACCTAATTTTAAACATTTACAGTGGAATACCACAACCAGTTGCCTAGACCCTCTTTGTAGTAGAGAGAAATAAATATTTCTAAGGCATAATTCATCTTGTATGAATGTAGTCCTTAAAGGATGTCAGATGAGTCACATCTCCTTCTCTCCTTTGTGGACATTACAGTGTAAAAGCCTAAAGTTCACCGAAATGAATCCCAACTTCATTGTACCTTGTAACTTTTTTTTTCTTTTTAATTAGGGGAAAGAAGGTGCTTTTATGGTTCGGAAATCTAGCCAAGCAGGAAGGTATACTGTGTCTGTGTTCAGCAAGGTTTCTGAGTGAGTATCCAAAGAATAGGTACCATTTCTATGAGCATGCTATGGGCATGCTGCTTGGTGTGACTAGTCAACAACAAAATCTCTACGTTGTGTTAAAGGTGAATCTCGGGCACATTCAGGTCATATTAGTTATTTGAATTCAACATGTCAGTGTCTCCCTGAACAGGGGAATGGAGATCCAGAATTGTCTCCTCTAAACATAGGCATGTAACAGGCATATAATCTAGGGGAACAGCGGGATCTCAGGAGTGAGGGAGAAGTAAGGCAAGGGAAAGGGGAATGGGAAGGGGAAGAGGAAAGGGAAGGTGTTCAAAATTAGATGTAGAACCATTGCAAGGGCAGTATATGAAAGTCTTTTTGCTCTAGATGTAAGTGTTGGGAGACAAGTACTAACCATCAGACTACATTGGAATATGCAGCAGAAGTCTCCAATGTGCTAGGAGCCTGTACTACATAGCCAGCAGGTGTTAAGGGGAGAAAAGCAGACTGAGGCAAATGTAACAGTCTTCCTGGTGACATCTACTCCATATTTTGTTATTTGGACAGCTGGAGTGTTGCAGTTTATTCAGCAACTAACTAATCTACTAACGCATGGACTGGAAAGCATTTTGCAAGGATTTGACATGTACTGCACTTTGTGATGTTTTTCAGAAGTAAAAAAGGAACAGTCAAACATTACCATGTGCACAAAACCCCTGAGAACAAGTATTACCTCGCTGAAAATTACTGTTTTGAATCAATTCCCAAGCTTATACACTACCATCAGCACAACTCAGCAGGTAATCCTATATGCTCTTCCTACCTGATTGGCTTTGGCTTTGGCTTAGGCTTCTGGACTTCTCAGCATTATGATGAATCTCTTCCAATACTGAATACTCTAAATATTGAAACATCTTTTGGGAGAGTTTGAATGGAACTTGATCTAACATATTCACAATCAATACAGTTGCTTTCCTTTGCTGTACAGTGCTTTTTGGTATTGCACTACCTCTTCTTGCAATACCTCTACTGAACTAACCCTTAAGCACAGAAAATTTTCAGTCTTGTGAAGTGATGCAGCAGCTGCTGAATATTGAGTATTGAATATCTGTCATTATGTGGATGGCTGTAATATGGCAGGGAGAGGGAGGTATTAGTTTCCCTGTATTTTCTTTGATTTCAGAAGACTTGTGTATATACTGTGACCTTTAACAGGCTTTCTTTGTAGGTATGGTGACAAGGCTCCGGCATGCAGTGTCTACACAAGTAAATAAAGTCCCATCCACAGCTTCATTAGGAAATGGTATGAAGATAACTTTCCTTTTTGAAACTGGTGTCAGTCTTGGCCACCAAGGAAAGAATAACCAGAAAATCATGACTCTTACTGCTTTCAGGCTTGCAGGAGCTTACAGAATCTTTGTTTGGGGGGCATTTCTGCTTGTCGATGAAGGAGGCAATGCAAGAATTCGGGAAGGACGGTCTTTCAGTCAATAGCTCCTTCTGTAGTTTCCTCTTGTCCAGTGTAGCATTGAAACTTTATGGTTCTATGAAATAGGGTATCCCTTCCTACAAGTGCATCTAGTCTACATCCAGGGCGACGTGAATGCAAAGGCATTTTATATCAACTTTTATGCTGTGCCCTTTTTAAGGCATTTTATGTCAGGTCTATATCAACTGCAAGATCTTGCATGCTTCCTTCCCCAGCACATCTGAGTTATGGCCATTCTTTCCCTTAGCCACATTACCTGGCACAGTAATACTTGTTCTCCAATCTCCTACATGAAAGTATATCATCATTTGATGCATAAATCTTTCTCAAATCTATTTATAAGGCTTAAACCTAAGCAGTAGCAAACAACACTTGTAGGAAGCGTAGTATCCTTCCATAACTCAAACACAAAGCTGAGAGACAAGTATGTTGCTTCAGTGCTGCATGGTTCTGCAACCCTCCAGAGAAAACAACAGCATTGCATGTGGGGGATACCACACTTGCATTTATCCTTTTTTTTTTTTTTTGCTAAAGGAACTTCTTTTGTCCCACTAGGAATCTGGGAGCTGAAACGAGAAGAAATTGTCCTGTTGAGAGAGCTGGGGAGTGGTCAGTTTGGAGTGGTGCATCTGGGAAAGTGGAAGGGACAATATGATGTGGCCATAAAGATGATTAAAGAGGGAGCAATGTCAGAAGATGAATTCATAGAAGAAGCTCAGACCATGATGTAAGCTGTGGCATTGCTTAATTATTTGGAAATAATGATCTCTCCAAACATTAATCAGTAATGTATAGCACTCACAGGAAAGAGAATTTCCTCTTAAAAATAGCATTAAGTAGTGTTGAGTACATTAGGCATGAGCTAAACAGGTAGCCATATAGGATATTTGAAGTATTACCAAAAGAACTTCGCAAAGATTGATATGGTCATCTACAAAGTTTTCAATTAACATCTCTTCCACACTTCAGAGGTTCCACATATGTCACTTACAACTCTGCATCATTAGCATTTATACAAAAATGGTTAGAAAGCTGTTCCTGCCATCCTGCAGGTAGGAAAGAGATCAATAACTGAGAAATGCCAGAAATATGAACATGAGACTTGAAGTTTTAGTCTCGGAGTCCAAAGAGGTAAGGATATTAGAATTTCCAGAGAAACTCCATGAGATGATAACTGAAGCATACGAATTCAAGAATATTTCATTTATATTGTATCCTGAAGGAATGCACTACATTCCTGCCAGTTAACTATCTGATATGATCAAGATTCTCAAGGTGAAAATTTTGCAACATGGTTTTAGGAGAAAACCTTAAGGTCTAAGGTCCACCCCACCAACTCAGATCTATTTTCTCTCACCAATAAGGCTGCACTTTTGCGCTGCTAAATCCTATTTCAGGTTTTGACTGAAGAGGTTGTCATTTCATCAATACTGAGTCTTCTTTTGATTATCATCAATACTGAATTTCAAAGTAATCAGCAGAAGGACACTCAGTTCTTCTTGAAAAGGAATATTTGAAGTCTGAGATGGGACTATACCCAGTGTCAATAATTTCTTTCAGTATGTTATATTAATATTTGAAGAACAAAAGTTACAGAAATGCACAAGAATCTCCATTTACTCTTTGATATTTTCATTTATTTCAGGAAATTTAATCATCCCAAACTTGTTAGACTGTACGGTGTATGCTCAAAATCATACCCCATCTATCTAGTGACGGAATACATGCCTAACGGCTGTTTGCTTGGCTACTTAAGGAGTCATGGGAAGGAACTACAACCCCTTCAGCTTCTGGAAATATGCTATGATGTTTGTGATGCTATGGCATTTCTGGAGAGCTGTCAGTTCATACATAGAGATTTGGTAAGCTATCCCACGGGAGAAGTGGAACAGGGAAGGTAGGGGGATGACCTAACACTGGGCAGTCCTCCCCCTCAGGATCACCCACAGCTGCACTGGCTCTGTTGGCACTCACCCCAGATGGCATTGTGGTCTGCTGAGCAGAGACACCCAGCTGGCTCATTACAAGGCAGCTCGGGATGAGCAGCACTAAAGCCACATGCAAACAGCACTGCCCACAAGCTAATATGCTCTGCTTCAGAGCTGAGCTGACAGGTCTACAGCACTGCATACTGTGCTGCCTGCATTTATGGGCTCTAGCCTCAGGGATTAATGCACCACTTGGCAACACAGACATGCAATTGTAACGTTACTCCACTGAAGTAAAGGGTTCTGTCCAATGATGCTCTAGTCCTCCAGAAGAAACTGGTGCAGCATTAAAGATTTGGGTCACTTAGATTGTTTTCTGATGAATTAGGGATTTATCTAATCGGGAACTATTTCTGTTATAAATCAAGTGTGAACGCTACTAGGATAAATTGGAATTTATTCTCGTGCATTGCAAGCAGGAGCAGAACTTGAAAGTCTGCAGCTACCTAGCTCTTTTAAATACATTATCTGCCAGTTTTCAAGCAAGTATTTCAGGTTGCTTTCAATGAAGGGATCAGGCCTTTCAGGGACTTGGACCGAATGTTTGTGCAAAACTTAGCTTTCAAGAATGTTGGCTTTGGGGAAATAAGCTGTTATTTTATTGGCCTACTAAAAGCGAACCTAGCCAAATTTCTGGTGCATTGTGCTTCAGAGACAGTAGCAGTATTTTGCCTTCTAACTCTAGACAAAAATATGTTGGAAGATTTGTGACAATTTGTGTTACAGACTTGCTTAATTTTCCAATAGGGGTGCAGTCTCCTCAGGTAGCGTTTTAAATGTCTTGTTGATGCTTTCAAAGAATTGTCTTTATGTGTAAACAAAGTTGTTAAATCTATACCTCAACAATTTTCACACCCTGATTCAAAAATCAGGAATAGCAGACAACTTCAGTAGCAGAATTCAAGTTGTAATTATAAAGTCAGTTTCTAGAAAACTGGCTGTGCACCGTGGGTAAACAGAAATAAAATTTAAGCTTGATTTCAGGTTGAAAACTGTAGATGCAAACTGTATCACAGAAATTAATAATCATGCAGGCAGAGAATACAGCCTTAGATAAATGCTCTCAAGTGATCATTTGCAGAACTAGGCTTATATTGAACTTTTCATAAATCAAGCTGTTTAAATCACCTTTCGTTGTTCCACTCTGTTTATAGTGCATTGCAAATAATCCAATCAATGTCTCTCACTTTTTGATGCCTTGGTAAATTCTGAGATTGCTGAAAAGGACCCTGGAGTAGGACACCATTTGAAAGACAGGGTTTAGTTTCTGGCTCTGTTGCTGTTTTTCTACATGAATGTGGGTTTCTCACCTCTGTTTCCTCATTGCTCAGTGTCCTTATTTGTAAAGCTGGGATGATGGTAAAGAATGTTTTTCAATCAATAGTCAAAAAATGAAATAAGAGAGCTACTTACTGTTCCATTACAGTTCAAAACTTCATGGCTTCAATCAAAGAATGTCATTATTCATTGATATGCTAGAGGACAGAAATTATTATTAGCAAATTACAAAGACATGAAGTTATTTGCTGCTCTTTATATTTTTTCCACTCATCTCTTTTCTCATTTCTCTACTAAAGGCTGCTAGGAACTGTTTGGTTGACAGCAATCTTACTGTGAAAGTATCAGACTTTGGGATGACTAGGTAAGTAAAAGAACTGGGACCCTTGTGAAGCTGTCATGTTAGTGTCTGTATAGTTTGCTGGCATTGATCAGCTAGCAACTGGCTGTGAGGAAAGTTAAGCCACAGGATGTGATACAGCTCTTTGTGTCTCCTTTCCATTAATGACCATAAGCTGTTATGGGGTTAGAATAAAGTCATTCTGCTGTCTCAAAAAGTTAAGGCTTAAAGGCCAGTTGCAGCTGAGAGATTTCACTAGTCATGTTTGTTAAAGAAATCTCAGAGTTTACTTTGTCTACAAGATTTTCACCTAATTTGGGGGCCAAACATCTTAATCAGCAGCCTCAATGGAGAGAAGTTGGAGAGTATGAGCAGCCTAGAAAACATGTCCTCTGAAAAGAGACTGAGAGAGCAGGCTGCTTAGTCTGGTGAAGAGGAAGCTAAGAGGGGATCTAAAAGCTGCCTAAAGCTACTTACAGTTACAAAGCTGATGGAGCCAAATAAGTCTTATCAGTGCCAGGTGATACAACAGCGGACATCAGCCACATACTGTAGCTCGGAAAGTTCAAGCTGGGCAATAAGAGAAGTTGTTTCCCCAGGAGGGTGGTGGGACAGTGAAACATGCCAGTCAGGGAGACTATGAGATTGCAGTCTTTGGAGGCTTTTAAGACTTGGCTACATGGAGCCATGACTGACCTGATCTGATGTTGGGAGTAATCCTATTTGAGCAGGAGACTGGGCTAGATGGCCTTACAACAGGCATTTCTATGATTCCGCATTATTTCTCTAATAAGGTGATAGCAATGATCTATTCTGTAGATTATAGCTAATGCCTCTATCAGGTATACTTTGGAAATTTGGGATTCTGCCTAGGCTTTTCTTAGGAACCTTGTGATGTACAAGGAAGAAGCAGTAAATAGTATTTCTCTGTAACTCGGTCACAACCACGTTTGGTTCTTGCCTTGTAGGTACGTTCTGGATGACCTGTATATAAGTTCACTAGGAACCAAGTTTCCAGTGAAGTGGTCAGCACCAGAAGTTTTTCATTACACCAAATTTAGCAGCAAGTCAGATGTATGGGCTTTTGGTATGTATGGAATTTGACATATAAATACGTATGCATGTATGCCATTACATTTGGATTTCCTCACTTTACTAAGCAGAAATGCTAGACATTTACACACTGAAGTAATGTCAAAAGTAGTTACAGCTTATGTTCTTGTTTAATATTTTGTATGCACCCAAGCCCTATCCTCTTTGGATTTTTTTAGCCCTACTGTTTTTCTTTAAGGCACATAGAAACTCTGCCTGCTCCCCATTTGCTATATATGTGTTTAATGTGGTAAACTGTTGGCAGTGGGGATCAAATGGTATCTTTGGCAAATCTAGACCATAAATCAGTGCTGCCCAAGTCAAAAGAGCTTTTCTGTTTGTTGCAGAGGTCAAAGCTGACTCTGTGCATAAGCCAGCTGTGGAAGAGAGTCTGTGTGAGCTGGGCCTCTTTATCTCAGCAAAAATAAGATGCATTTGCAGATCACTTTCTATCCAGGAATTTCAAACATTTGAACTTTACTTCAGTGGTTTTCAAGCTATTATTTACAAATCCCTGGAGTCTGTTCAGTGTTTCTAAAAGTCTGCAAAAGGTGTCAAAGGAAAGGGAGCCTTTTGTGAACAGGCTTAAATTCCACTTACATGGGTTTGCTCCTCCAGTAGGAAAATTTTGGCAGCTGTCAAGTTGATGAAAGACTGGCAACCCACTGTTCTTGACATTGAACAATGGTGAATAAAACAGATGAAAGTGTTTCCCAATGCTGGGCTTCTTGTTATATTTAACTTCAGCTAGTCTCCCAATGTTAATTACTCTGGCAGAGAAAGCTCATTCATGGCCTTCACAAGCTGTTTATAATATACATGATTAAATCAGAAGTTGGATTTTCTGGTGATACATTTTCTTTTTGCTCTTATCGATGAAATCCTGGCTCCAGGCTTTATTGTCATTAACTTCAATATTGGCATTAACTTCAGTGAGAAACGTTATTTTTCCTTAGAAGGTCTTTTCTCATTTTAACACTATCCATTGATGTAGTGGAAGTAAGGGGAGAGCAGGACCCATCGGTTCTTGTTTGGTTGTTTTTAACTAATGAGTCTTTAAAGGGCTAAAGAACTGAACTGATGTATTCATATCCCAAAAGCAGATGTCAGAGAACAAATAATCTTGTTTTTTTAATGTTCTCATCAGGGAAAGCTGGGATTCAGGTACCATTTTATTCTGATCCCACTGTGACACTACAATGCTCCAGTCTTCAAGCTGGAAGGAAGTCAAAGATCCAATAAATTTCTTTAAAAAAAAAAAATCTTTACTGCCAGTATCTTTACTACCAATATTTCACTTTTTTTTTTTTTTGCTTTATGGTTGGCATGATTATGACACATGTTCAGTTGCAACAAAAATTGTTTCTTGCAAAGCTATCATTATGAATTAATCATTATGATATTATCCAGTGTTTCTATTGCTTCAGTATAATCCAGTTTTTATAGGTACATGTAGCTGACACTATAAAGTATTCGGAAATCTTTCTGATACCAAAGGAGTATATGTCCCACTCACTTAAAAAAAACAGCAAGAATTTTCTTATTATTCTATAAAACATAGATACTATAGCTGTCATTTTGTTTTTCCTTCCCTCTCTCTGTGTACACACACATACATATATAAAGGAATGTTTGTATGTATTTTCTAAAAAATTCAGTCCATGGATAGCTATGTCTTGGGTTTTCTCCATCATTGTCCACATTAAATATATTTTTAACTAACTTTAACATCTAACTTTACCTTCTTCTGAAGTAGAAGTTGTTTTACATCTGGGTACAGAATCACGCTTGGCAGTCATCTCCATACTGTTCTTTGGACAATGTCTGTAAAGAGTCTGATCAGTTATATGTTACATGTGTGTCTTGTTCCGGGAAAAAGGGGTTATCTTGCATTTCTTAACTTTCATTTCTTGTCTTCCATTGCCGTGAATATTTTTGCAGGTATCTTAATGTGGGAGGTGTTCACTTTGGGAAAGCAGCCCTATGAGCTTTATGATAACATGCAGGTGATTGAGAAAGTTTCTCAAGGATACAGACTTTATAGACCTCAATTGGTTTCAGACATCATCTACCAGATAATGTACAACTGCTGGCATGAGGTGTGTATATCTGCACATAGAAACTGGAGAAAACAAAATAATAGGAGTCACTAGGACTCCCTGTTGATAGCTGAACTAATGTTC
Source organism: Nipponia nippon (assembly GCF_047370975.1). Taxonomy (NCBI): domain Eukaryota; kingdom Metazoa; phylum Chordata; class Aves; order Pelecaniformes; family Threskiornithidae; genus Nipponia; species Nipponia nippon. Next base: position 48,511,708 of record NW_028262336.1, on the reverse strand, counting down.
ATAGTGGAAAATATCCCTTATAAAACCCATTGCTTGTATGTAGTATGTTCTATATAGCAGTCTAGTCCAGGACATTGTTAGTACAGGAAACAGGGCATAAAGGAAGATTGGCTCCCTTCTTTTCAGAACCATGTATTTAAGCAAATAACAGTAAAATACCCTTCAACATTAACATAATATACAGGATGAGGTTCTTCTCACCTAATTTTAATCGTTTAAAATTTGGGTGCTGAGCTAAGCTAATTGCCTAAATTTCTTCCATGATTACAGGACCATTTCTGGTACCTCTCCATGGTCATTTGTCCTTTCCATCTTAGCCAGCACAGAATAAAAGATATGTGCTTTCCTATACAGAGATCTTAAACAGCAAATGTAGATGGGGCCTCTACCTCTACCTTTTTAGACAGATAAAGTTGTGTGAAATAACCCCACCCTTAGAATGAGAAGGATGTATTACCCCATCTGTGAGTCTTCTAGGAGTTGTAAGTCAAATGCTGATCATGCTCATTTTATTTTGAGAGGTCTGCATTTTCTGTGCCAAGAATTATCCTGATTTATTGTTCCTCTTCATCTAAATTTTAGTCAGCTGTCTGTGGACCATGACTTGTTTCTCACCAGGAACAGAGAGTGATGTTTTGGTTTCTTTTTTTTAATACAGTTGTCAGAAAAATGAGAAAAATAACTTATATTTGAAGACATGTTAATGCAAAGAAAGAATATTAAACTATCACAACATAAAATAGATATAAAAAGTAACTTTAATTTTCTTTACCTCATAATCATCACTGTCTCTATGAATTTCTGCATGCTAAAATCAAGAAAAATTAATGCAAATTACAGTTCCTGAATTATTTCAAAATTAAATAACCATACCCATCATATTTGCTTCATTTAGCTACCAGAAAAGCGCCCTGCTTTTTATCAGCTCTTAGCATTTTTTGAGGCACTGAGAGAAGACAACAGTGCTTGAAAAAGAAGATTCAGAAACAGATGACTGTGCATACTGGTGCCATATCACCTGTCTTCTGTACAAGAGCTAAATCTGAAATCTGCCTGATGTTAGCCACCCCTATTATTCTCTGTACTAGCGTTCTCATTTAATCAGGGAGTTGACCAAGAAGCGTATGGAGAAAGCTTTGGTGACACTCTGTGGGTGACAGAATTTGGAAGGATACTGTGGAAGAATACAATTCATTTTGTTAGCATTGTCTCAAAGGACTTCTCAGACACTGAGATATATATACCAATTGTCTACACTCCTTCAGTGCTTCCAAGCTGTCATTATTTGGCCTTAAATGGAAATGTAAACTGGGAAATATATGCTTGTTGGGTTTTCTGATTATCATAATTCATCTGAATGTGTGTTTTCTTTGTAATCACTTGAAGCTGACACCTGAAAATAAATTTAGAATTGCTGCAAGTGACAGCAGCATAAATTGTTATAGTCTCACTTTCAGTTACTTAGAAATTACTACTGGTAAAATATTGTATCAGTTTGCTTACCAGTATTGTTGACTTTAGTTTCGGCCCTCAGGGTGTACATTTGATTTGGAATTAATTCTAAGCTACCTATCTAAGATATTTGCAACTTAGCAACATATGAGGTGTTTACTAGAGTGTTATTGCTTCTTGCTACAGGTAAAAATAGAGAAAAAAAGTTTTATGCAGAATTCCATAGTCATTGCAACAGTAAATGGTAAATTTGCTGATCTCTATAAAACCTGAAGAGCAAAAATTTGAAGAGAACTGAAAATGCTATTAATATAATTGCTTAGCCAACTATTTTACTACTGAGGAGCTGAAATTTGGCTCCTGATGTTAACACTTAAATAAGAGCACCCAACTTTCAAATGTGCATAGCACTACACAAATTAGTGCTAACTTCAGTAAGTCTAGAGGTACCAAATACAGCTGAAGCTACATAACCATAACGGAGGCGTCTAAACTTAGACACTGACATTTGTAAAATGCTGATCTAATGTGTATAAAATAAAGGGGGTTTAAAATAAAGTAAGGTCTGAAAAAATCCTCTCCTCTCTCCTTATGTTTGTGCTAGTTCAGTGTGTGATGCCTCTAAGAGTCCAAGTGCCATCTGCTTGCCCTTTCCCTGGTGGAGCTGGCCCAGCCCTAGTAGGGACCCCTCTGCAGCTCCAGTTTGAGCTCACCTGATCGAAGGAGTAAGAAATGCAGGGTGCAGACATGTGGGAGAGGGGAGAAAATAATGGTCTCTGGCCAGCCAGAGGCTCCAGCGCCTGTGCTTGCCAGCGTTGCCAGGTCCCAGCACTGGAAGCTGGCTAGCAGAGCACATCCCTGTCTACGTGGGGAGCTGTGTGCGTGTTTGGGGGAAGGCAGCATTTGGGGGCATGCAAATGACTGTGGGGATCTACACAGGCCTGGGGGGCATGGAAAGCTGCGCATGAGGGAGAGGTAGGGCATGGTATGATGTTGCCTGTGCATCAAGCTGGGCCAAGGAGGGCTGACCCAGAGAAAGGGTCAGGAAGAGGAGTGCTGACACAGATGAAATAGGAGAGGAGGGTGGGTGTGCAGTATTGTTGGGGCTAATGCATGCGGTTGATTTTTTTTAATATAAACATTGTCTTTTTATTTCTGTTCTTCCAACATCCTGCTATATTTTCTTAGCGGCTTTATGTGTTGACAATTCTGAATGGTGTTTTTTGATTCATAGCACAGCTTTTAAAATTAATTGCTTTGAAATGAAAGCTTTGCCTTAATGGAAAATTTAATCTTAACAACAGATCTGAAGATGGCTGGCATGACTAATTACATTATTTGATTGTTTCCAGCTTTGCCATTCCCTTTTTCTGTTACTGCACGGTAAGTGGGAAGACGACATAAAGTTGAAGTATTTATCTTAAAAGTTCAGTTAAAGTACTAAGGTTTGGGGATGTTATGGCAATGGGCTATGTGGTGTAAGTAGGCAACTTAAAGAAAAATTATTTTCATTCCTTTACATTGCTGTCTAGTTTGCAGTTAATCAGTATCATCTGCCTACCATTTTGAACTGTCTCATTCAAGGGTCTTTTAAATAGGAAATGATTGTGGAGCGTTAGGGTAGTGTTTTGTGAGCCCACAGAGTCCACTGCTTTCTGCAGTTTCTGACAGTTTTGGAGGCCCATGAGTTTAAGAGTCCGTGCATTTGCTGGAGGTTTTTCATGTAGGCTCGTGTTTGCTACTGGCTCTTTGTCAGGACACCTTATGCCTTTCAGTGACCCCGGTGTGTACAGCACAACTGCACTGGCATGGTGGCAGGTATGGCATGGGACCTATAAGACACAGAATCACAGAAATGCTGCTGAAAGGGACCTCTGGAGGTCATCTAGCCAAACTTCTCACTCAGAGTGGGACTGTCCCCACTGCTCGATCAGCCATACCTTTGTCTATGTCTACCTGAGCTCTGAACACTTCTAAAGGTGGAGATCCCACAGCCTCTTGCAGAGCATGGAATAGGCAACCTGTTCCAGTGCTGCACTACCTTCCTTGTGAACCACTTTTCTTTTTCGGGTGGAACCTGAACCTCCCAAGCCTCAATCTACTGCCCCCTGTATGTAACAGTGCAATTTGTATTTGTAGCATGGAGTATTTGTAATGCAGTATTTGTAATAGTAGAGGCAATGGCTAAGGTACTGAAAAAAAAATTTTTTTTTGACCATTTAGTATTAAGGAAGTTTATTCCATTTTTAGATTACAACATAACATAGAGATCTTTTAATTTTTTTTTTTTTTGAGGGAGCATGGGCTGTTTGATCTCTACAATATTTATGAAGCAAACAGTTAGAAAAATAACTTATGTTACAACTTCCTAACAAAGTTCCAGTGCTTGTTAGTCTTCATCCAGTATCCATTTTACATTGATAAAGATTTCCTGAAGGTGCAAAAATTGCAGTTATTTCACATCAAATTGAGTTCTTCATCACTAAGGTTCTTCTGGTGGTCAGGTTTTTTTTCTCACTGTCTCTTAGATACACTTTTGAGGTCTCCATCTGGAAAGATCAAGATGTTCCTCATGGGCATTAGGAGTATGTGAGTTATTCTTATGTCTGTCTTGATCTGTATACAACTGTATACTTCCAAGCTTTTCTATCTCATTACAGAGGAAACAAAGAGAAGCTGGATGCAGCACACTTATGAAAAGCAGCACAAATAGTGTGTAATAGTATGCACAAAATTCATAGAAAAGCCACAGAACATATACATCTTCAATTTTTGCATGTTTTCTAGTTACCACATAAACAGCAGATTTAGTTGCTGTTGTCTGTGAACCAGTAGGTTAATGGTCAACCAGAAGACTTTATGTTTGATAACATCCATAGTGTATTGGTCCTTGCTAGGCACTATTGTTGAAAGTGAAATGAAAAAAACCAGAAAGCCTTAGTGTACCCACATCTTCTAGAATGAAGTTTGTATCTCTTCAGATGGTTCAAAACCCATGTTGCTTTTTCCGTCTTCATTGTAAGGGTTCACCTCTTCACAGTTTGATCCCGCTTCACTCCTACTTTGTCTTGCTCTCCTGTAATGAAAATTCATTTTATATTATTAGCCCCTGTTCTGTTCAAGTCCTTCTGGATCCCCAGAATCCCCTACTGTAAATAATACTGTGTTTAACTGGGAATAATTATATAAAAGGAATTGTGTTGGTTTTAAGGGGAACTGTAGCAAACCCTCTACGTTCTTAGAAATGCCATTAATGGAGAGACATAGAAAACCAACCCAGCTATACTGCCGTTAATGCAATAATATTTCAGGAAAATTACATTACTGGACAGCCTCCAACAAGATTATTGAAAACTGCAGGTGCTGATGAATGTGGGCAACTCTGCTGTTGGAGAAGGCACTGTGTTCCTAGCAGGCCACTCCACCCACCTTGCAGCGGGACTGGCAGAAGCCTGGCCATGCCACAGCTCCCTGCAGCCACAACGGCCAGCTGCCTTGGTTAAACTGCTGATGATGGGGAAATTGCACTAAGCTGCCAAAGCTGCTGTGCACTGAAAGGCAGGGAGCCAAACCTTTAGCTATCACTGTTAATGGGAGGGGGATAATAAGCTTTAATTCCTTAACTTGCTTCAGTTAGATTTGGCAGCCTATTTGTACATGCCCTGATGATTCAATCACCTCCCAATGGTCAGGATCATAGTATCAAAAATATTACTCACTTTTTGCGATCTCTCTGCCCAGTGATGATCAAGACAACAACCCCAATGACAACCAGGCTAATGACCACCCCAAATATAATTAACCAGATGGTGACTGGCGGTTCATAAGGTGTGGCCAGGGTTGGAAGTATGCCCACAAACTCCAGCGTGTTATCATCCAGTCTGAAAGCCTCATTGATTCGTCCCCGAGACATCCTGCCATCAAGAGCAAATTCAAAGAGTTTCACACGTTTATTGGAAGGAAATAAACAGTTTTCAGTTGTTTTATAAATCTCCAGTGTGTCAAGCTTCCCCTGAACTGCTCAGTTGAAAAGGCTACCCAGGAGTTACTGCTAAACCCATATTCCTTCTGGCATGGGGTGGTGAGTGACAGCTACATTAACTTAAGCCCTTAACCTGTTGCAGCTTAACTGACATGTTCAGACACTGTATGAACACAGTCTTAACATTTATCAAAATGAGGCAAACAGCCTTCTGATCTCCCTCTCTATTTGCATTTTGACCTTCATTCTCTTTACCCTAAGTTTCTTGGCTATCCATAAGTTTCTTGGATATGTGACAGAAAACCACAGCTTTGACATCTTCCTACCTGTTTCCCTCCTACAGTCTTCCATAGTTTTGATTCTTGTGTTTTCCACTGCCCTGAAAACCCTTTCCCTAGCGTATTTTCTGTGCCTTGTTTTTCCCTGAACTTTTGCTTCTGCTATTGAGTGCTAACCAGACAGTGACTTTCATAACCATACTCTTCTTCCTTGGTTCAACAACTTATCTCACTGCTTTTTCAAACCCATCTCATATTGCTGCTGCTTTTAGATTTGCGCCCTCTTCATTTCCCACTGTACATTATCCATGACCAGCTGCAGAGCTGCAGTTTTACTTATCATTTTTACAGCAATGGCTTACAGCAGTGTCATACTGTGCTATAAAAGAGCTCTTCATTGACCTGTAAGTGGGAACTAGCTCCTGCTCTGACCTCTGCTTTTCTGGATAATCAAATACACCTAGCTGTCTTTCTAATACTTCATTATTCTGGAGTCCCTGCTAACAATAATTCTTGCACTGAACTTTCACTAATGAGAGGAAGAAAACACGTGTGCGTGTACACACTGTTACTGTGCTCTGTATTTCAGAATATAAGATAGTTCCTGTTAAAGTTTGAGCGATGATATTTTCTGGCAAGGTATGATGCAATTAGGTGTGTTATGGCAGTTTTACAAGCCCCCCTGAAGTGTTTTACATCGTCTGTTGTCCAATACACCATCAGATAGATGGACTGTTTTCCTTCTGTCATAGCAGTTTCTGTCATCCCACTATTTCCATGCTAACTGCAGAACTGACTTTCTTATCACCCCTTCTGCCTCAGCTGACTTGAGCAGTGCTTTCCCTTTCACCCTTTCACCTGGATGTTTTCTTCTTTTTCCAGAGAGCAAAATCTCACCTGATGGCATTTTCCACGTCAGCTTTGGGCACAATATCATTGATATTACCTGGCATGCTAACAGTAACGTAGAAGGAGATCCTTTGTGTCTGTTCCCCAACATGAATGTCTGTAATCCTGAAGGAGAAACAGTAAAGAAAGGGTTTTTTTAACTGTTGAGATGACATTAGCTTTAAATTCGGGCAAGTGAACATCTGTGTTTGATCAGCAGTGCCAGGGGGTTAGTTTATGCTGAGTGAATGCTTCCTAGTCACCTCAACTGGGAAGTTAAATCAATTTTCCTACATAATTTCTTTTTCTATGTACTACTTTGTTACTTTAGATGGAGAGAATCTACCCCTTACCTAAGGCAATCCTTGTCGTAATTTTCCAAAGCATATAGTCAGCTGCAGAAGAGAGAGTGTTTGGGGCAGGTCTCATGAATGAGGTGATGTATGAATTACCAAGTAAAAAAAAAAAAAATAATCCTTCATCCTTATATTCTGATGGTAGCAGATCCTAGACATTACATGACTGATGTTCTATAAATATCAAATAGCTTAAGTAGATAGCTTATGAAAATTTTTGAAGAGACCTAATGAAAAGGGTTGTTTTTCTTACCAAAATCAATTTCAGATGACAGATTTTATGTTTGTAAGTGAACCTAGATAACATTAGTAAGTCTGCGCAGAATTTGAGCGTTTCTAGTGTCAATCAACATTTACCTTTCCTTGGCCCCAAACCTCTTGGATATTCAGTATCATACACATACATTGTTAGAAATTTTTATTTCTTATCAATGTATCTTCCCTGATATTCCCATACAGGTGTCGAGCACAAATTCTCAAGGCTCACTTCCACTACTGATAAGCTGTGGGAGACAAAGCCTTCTGCATCCACTAAAGTTACCTAACTTTAGCACGTTACTCCTTAACTTCAGACTCTTGAGTGAAAAGACAGCATGTAACCAAGCTGGCATCTTGTCTTTTACAACCAGCTGATGTTTGACATCATTGTTTGCTATCACCACCTTACATTTGACAGAAGGCACAATTAATTCCATCAATTCATGCCTCTAGCAAACCAGAAGCAATATAGACACAGCCAGCACAATTAAGTAAGCCACTCACTGGAAGTTAACTTCCTGTTGCTTCACCTCTGCAAAGTATTTTCTCATGGCATAGGCGATGGATGACTTGAACAAGAAGAGCTCACTTTCATCCCATACATACTGCAAAAACATCACAAGAGAAATTCATCAGAGATGGCAAGTTATCTGACACTAAGAAATCATTCTAAAAAGAAATAGCAATTGTAATGCTTGGCATGCACTTCAGTATTATTTATTTGTGCCATGATAGCACTTCAGGAACCTAGTCAAACCTTTTAGCTCTGTTAATCTGGGCACTCTGCAGGAGAATAACCAAGCAGGCATCCCCGCTGCCAGACACTGAATCATGCTGTCCCTCTGCAATTTCTTGTACCTTTACATGGGGCTGCTGAAGGTGCTGCAGTCCCAGACCATCTCCCTGCATTACGGGGAGCAAAGGTAGCAGGAGCAATGTTATTCCTACTAAATATTGTGCATTCTGTTTGAGGTCTAAAGATTTCATAATTTAGGTCTTGTTTTAATCACATAATTTTATTTGCAAACCTGTTCTTTTATGGAGGAGAAACTTTGGGGTGGGGTTGTTGTGTGAAGGTGACTCATTTATTTGTTTGATGAGCTGGGATTTTTGTTTGGGGTTTGTTTGGTTTAGGTAAAAAGCTCTTTGCATCAGTATTTCTGTAGCAGGCATATATTTGGGGTTTTTTTTCCCCCTGGAGAATAGATAGGTGATATAAAAAATGCACTGCCTGTGTGCAGGCTCCTCCCAGCCTGCCTTATGAGTCCAAAGTTATTTGCAGTGCAATTCAAAAACAGCTTCTCTGGGGCAGGAACCGAGAGCTGTACAGGGGGCAAAAACCATGGCAGGAGCTGATAACACAGCCTGGTCTGTTGTGCAACACCACGTGTGCACGAAGGAAAAATTCGTGTTTGAACTCTGTGGCAATTTTTTTTATCCCCTGAGGGTCTAGATTTGATTGCATTTATGGTACTTGAGCAGGAATGCCTATAAATGCTGTCAGTAATAGTTTTACACAGCTCCTGACTTTCTCGAGTACCTTTTGGGAAGGTGTGGTAGAAGGCGGCTCTGTTGTAACAGGCTTTATAAAACCCAGCTACATTTTTCAACCCTGTCCTCCTCTTGACACTGATATAAAACGAAGAGAGAGAAATACACAGGAGGAAAGAGCAGAAGCTGTTGGCAGTCGATGCAGGATCAGGCCCCAGGGAAGGCGCAGGTGACCCAAAGGCTCTGCTGGCAGAGCAGCCTCCAGCCCGGTCTCGGTGGAGGGCAGGGGCTCTGCCAGTTCTGGCTGTTCCCCTAGCAAGGGTTGAAGCTGTAAGTCACCTTCACCTTGGCAAATGCCCCTGGCTTTCTCCTGCTTGCCGTGCGGCGGGCAAAGCCCTGCGCTGAAGCACTCTCCGTGTTACCGCTGTTGTCTCCGACAGCTGGCAGTGTTCACCGTCACAGACTATGATGCTGTTGTGCGAGGGTTCTCAATTTTTCGTTTCTCCCCGACATCTTGAGGCTGTGCAGTGCCTTTATTTTTTTTTTTAAACCAGGAGCTAATTGAGCTTGATTCCTCTACTGCTGCTTTCTGTACTTAGCATCTTAGCTTTTTAATCATTTATTTGTTTCCGTGGCATATATTTTTATCTTTTTAAGGCTAATGTATTTTAATAGCCACTGTGCCTCTCAAGTGCCTTTATAAATACCATTACAGGCTGTGTGGATGGGAAGTACCTAGCTGGCTTCTGATCTGTGTTTGAGTAATGACTACCCACACGCCTTCCCTAGGCACCTCAGAAACCTACCCTGGCGCTCGCTGTTCATTACAGAGGCTGCTTTGCCTTTCAGAGAGAAATGAACTTTGCCCAGCGCCTCTGCTCTATTATAGTGTGTTCCCTCCAAGATCCCACGTGTGACTTGAAAGACAGCGTAAGTCTGGCCTCTAATTCAAAAAAGGATTTTCCATTGTAAAATACATCAAAAAGCCTGCGGGCTGACAGCTCTCCATTTCCTAACACCGTCTTGTGTGCCAGCCTTTTACAATGTAATCACACGTATGACATTGACCCAGTGGGGAATTTTGAATTAATGTTCGAAGAGGCGTCTCGTTTTCAAATGGTGGTCAGGGGATTGACACTCCTGGAACCCTTTCTTTTAAATAAGACAAACCCCAAGTGATTCAGCGGGGGTCTTGTAGCAGTTTCCCTTGGGAGGGCATTTTCATAAAGCCCCAGCTGAAGCAAAACTGTGGGTGTTTCAGCCTCATCAGCTGTACTAGTGATCCAGCGATACTGCCGCTGCAGCTTTAATTTCATCAGCCTGAAAACAATTAGCAGGGTAATTGCAGCAGCACACACTCTGGCACAGCTGGCGTAAGCCCATCCCTGAGTCTGGATGCTTAGTTTGCCAGAACTTCGGGCTGTTTAATTTTCCCTGCCGGTAACAGCCAGGGTTCATAGCTGAGAGATGCGGGACTGCCTGCGTGCGCGGCAGCTGCCCCCGCCGCCCACCCAGTGAAGCTCCCTCTGCAGAAGAGGGGGGGTCTTTCCCTTTCTGCTATATCTAATGCTAAAGACCAGAAATGCAAAAAGATTTGCTGGCATGCTCAGAATGCTTTCTGCTGTCCTAGCGGTGCAAAGCAGCCTGAAATACCTCTTAAACAAACAGTTGCACTGGATTCCCATCTTCTGTGTGCTGTGAGCTGCATAAAGCAACCAAAACATATTGCTCTTTGTAGCCGGGCTGAGATTCCTGCCCGAGGTCCCCCCCGCCTTTTCTCTATGCCAGTTCATGCATGTACCATTACCCGCTGCTGGCATACCAGCGTTCAGTGTCCCTGGGAGCTCAGCGTACAGGAAATTTGTGGGGAGGCGAGGCAGAAAGCTACTGAATGGAAAAGTTTTCTTGCAAGTTGGTGATGTGGACTGGTTTTGAAAGGAAAATGCATGGCTTGCTCTTCAGAGCTTAGGAACCTACCATCCATACAATAATTCAAATTAAGTAATCTGTATGAGATTGTTTTACAGCTGCTCAATTGCACAACAAAAGACTATGATGGCAAAAGGCAAGCATAAAAATGGTATTAAGATAAACATTAACCATAATGACTAATAAATGTGTTGTAATATGGAACCTTTTCATGCTGTTGATATCAGTTTTGAATTGTATCTAACCCGAGTCAGCGGTCTAGGAAGCAATAAAACTCCAGTGGGGCTTGCATGTGAGAGAGTGATAGAAATGAGAGCATCAATTCACATGAAAAATGAGCTCATGGTATTGTGTCCTTGCTAGTCCAATAGGCTCCAACGCGCAGGTCTAAATGACCTGCCTGATGACATACTCGTTCTTGGAAAATTACTAATGTTCTGCAAGGTGAAAATGGCTATTAACAGAAATGAAGTATCTGCACTTAAGCCTTCTACGCTGCCTCCGTGAGATTAGCATAAAGAGGCACGGCTAGAATAACGAGCAAATTTTCAGCCTGGTTTAAGCAGATGGGCTAAGCCAATGCTCTGTTTAAAATCTTAAAAGCCATCTTTGGCTTTGATGAGTTTTTTTGGTTGCTATAATACATTTTATTGGACCAGCTGGTGTAACTGGGAAAAGCAGACCAGCTCTTGGGAATGAAAGCCCGTCTCCTCGTCTGAAACAGAAGCAGCTGCACTGCCCCCCACAATCTTAATAACAAAGCTGTCTCTGCATAAGGGTTGGCGGGGAGGGATGCAGCTGAATATATCAGGGCCTGGAAAGATCACAGCAAACAGGCAAACAAAAATCTATAAAGGAATGCTGACAGAAGTGTTTCAGTGTGAAATCAAGAGCATTTGAGAATAGAGAGTGGGACTCAACCCCTCTGCTTTGGCTCCACGTTTAAATGTGAAGTACCTGCTCTAATAATAATAACTTCTGAAGGCAGCCACCATAGCCATGACAAAGGAAATTAGAAGAAATTACGTAGAGGCTTTATTTAGACACATCAACATAGCTGGGAAAAATATAGCCGTTTTCAGGTACATGGGTTCCCCTATGCTAGCCCTCCAGGCCTGTCCTGTAGCACGTGAAAAAGGATCGGTACCTCCACAGAACAACTCAACTTATCTAGCTGAGATGTCTTTCTCAAAATGGGTGGGATCACTCCCTGGAGAGGTCCCTCCACTACTTGTAGAGGGGGTCTTGACCACAAAGTCAGAGAAAACATCTTTTCTGTGATAACCCTTCACCTGAGCTGATGCCAGGCTTCAGACACAAAGATCAGCTGCACCCTGCCTTATTTTCTGAGAGCCATTAGCACAACATCTCTGTTGCCCGAGCAATGGGAAGAGTGCCACAGCGCAAACACACTTACCGCCTGGTCCCCCAGTGCTGACTTCAGGCTGATGCGCACTTTGATGGCATTGTCAGAATCTGGTTTAAAAAGAAACAAGGGCCGTGTCAGAGCTGCAGTGAGAGAAGGTCTGTCCCTGGGAAAGGCTGGGATGTCTAGAGTTTCCTTACAGGTTCCCCGGCTCACCCTGGCCAGCTTGGTGGGATTAATCTTGTTTCCCTTCAGCCACCTCTACTGCAAACATCCGCACCTGAGCTGTCAGTCACCCAAGTCTGGCTTTGTAGTAGACAGAAAGAGTGAGCACATCTAGAGTGCGGTCACCTGGTCTTCTTTAGACATCTGAAGGAAATGCCTCTTTCCTGCCATTGGGAATGAGCAGCTCAGATGCAGATGTTGGTGTCTGGTTAGGTAAATCCCAGCATTAGAGACTGGCACAGCACTGTAAGAGTCACAGTGCTCTCCAGTACTGACAGTGATCACACATACGCAACCTGGGTGGTTCAACACTCAATGTCACCACAATAGGCTGAAAAATGCATTTTCCCACAGTCTCCTCCTTTTCCTCCCCTTGAGCTCCCTTCTTTGGCTAGCACATGACAGCAAACAAAATAGGAGTAATTCTTCTCTGCTGGTTTGCCCCTACGCCCCCAGCTCAGGGTCCTCTGGCTTCCAGGACTGGTGGCTCCCAGCCCTCCAGAACAGGCAAATGGCTCTCAGGCAAGCACCACTCAAGTCCAAGCCTCTGCTCTTTCTTCCCTCTGCACAGCCATCCCACACTCTTAGCACTGCCACTATCAAAAAAAAAAAAAAAGTATTTCTGAAAACTGGGTGAGGCTGTGACAAACTCCATGACTTTTCCAGCTTTGGCCATGAGGAAGCCGGTCTGCCTTCCCATGAGTAAAACTTACTGCTTGGTGTGTGTTTCCCATAACCCTGCTTCCCTAGGGAGAAGAGACTTCAACAGCTACGAGAGAGACACTTTGCTGGTCAAGGGTTGTGAGGACTACCAAGTGTCCTTAATTCACCCACAAGCCGTACGTACATGGAGCCCAGTCTGTTTTCCAACCAACGTATCTGCCAGAATTGTTTTTTTGCAGCCACTTATATAAAGGTTCGAAGTAGTGGAGCAAGGGCACTGCATTCATGTATTTCTCTCCTGTTACACTTGCCAGTGCTTCAGTCCAGGGCCTGGATCTGCCTAATTCAAGCAATTGTCTGTGTATGTGGAAGGAGAGGTAATACGTGTTATTGCCATGTTCCGTCTAGACATCTAGTAAAAAAATCTGCGATCTGCAAAGTTTTCTTTTTTGCTTCTGAATTCCCTCCTTCCTCCCATCATTCCTATTAGTAAAAATAAATTATTTTCTCATTAACAGGCAATTAAACCTTTGATGTTTGGATCCTCAGTGGATATAAATTTAGTTAACTTGTCAAAACTGAGTGGATATATGCTAAATTTTCAAGCTAGGTTCATTCTTGATGAAAACTCCAGAAGCTTTCAAGGATGCAATAGGCTTTTTTATACTCTGATTTATTACATGTGAGAAATTTGCTTTGTTACCTCAATTTCTGACCAGCTGCTCTGGAGTTGGTAATGTCACATGTGTGAAGAGGGCCGGAATGGTTAGCTGCCTTGCAAAGTGCCTCCTGAAACTGAAACTGATAGATAGTCCGGGTGTAATACCTAAAGGAAGGGCAAGGAGAAGGAAGGCACAGGTTTTGTTAGTCATCTGGCAAGGAAACTCGCAAGCCCTTGGCCTTTGGAAAGCTCTGCTGTGTCAGCCGGCACTCCTGCTTGGGAGACTGCACTGCAGGGAGAGAGGCCAGCTGATATTTATAGGCTACGCTATCTCAGATTTAACAAAATGCCAAGATCAAATGCAGCAGAAGACCCCCAAATCTGTTTACTGCCACATAAACCAGCAGTGAGTAAGGTTTTTAAGGCCCAAATCTCTGCTCCGGCTGAGCCCTCTAAAATGAGATGGCTGGGGACGGAGGGACGTCCAGAGTTAGTTGTGTCAGGGCTGTATGTGCATGGCCCAGGTGACAGTGGTATGGGGCACACTGTATCCCCAAGAGGCAAGCACCTCATACAGATGTGCTTCTGCCAGTTTGATGGCAGCACAAAGCTTCTCTGCTCGGCAAGAAGCTCAGCAGCCCCCTTGCTGCTCAGAGATTGCTATGGAACAGCCCCTGATGTCCATAGAAAAACTTCCACCGAAATCAGTGACCTTCAGTCAGGACTTTAAACAAAATAAGATTGCGTCCTGAGACTCTCCAGTAGATGTTTTAGGTAGCTGGGGCTTGTTCTGTACCCAAAATGTAAATAAGTAAGTCATGAATTAAACACTGAGCTACCTTATGAATGAGTAATCATTGGCCACATGAAACAGCACTGCAGGGTCGCAATAGGTTTCATCATGAGGGACTGGTTCAACAACACCAACTATTTCTCTCCTGGGGATGAAGAAAAAACATAGGATTTCTGTTAACAGACAATAAGGAAAAATAATCTGATTCTGTTCTTCCTCTGTATTGTCTGATAAGTATGGGCACCTCCCTCACTTCCAAACAGAAGTCCATACAGCTCCCAGTAACCCCAAATGCATACTGCTCTACAGCTGGAGACCACAGAGAAGAAGCTGCTTTGAAACTGATAGTGCAAGGAAGGGATTTGTATGATAGCAGGGGGTGCGGGGAGTACTTAGTGGTATGAAATAACCTACAAGACATGAGCTTCACACACACACCTCATGCTCTGGGCTGTCCCGAGTTTGGAGACTAACAAACAGTTGCGGTTTTGTGCTGGGTAAGTGCATGCAGAGACTGGGTGGCCCAAAAAGTGTATGGCCTGCTGTGCCACTGGGCTGGAGATGAGGTTTCTCTTTATTTTCCTCTCCTGAGAGAGTGTTTCCTGAGCAGTACTATGGGAACAAACCCATGCCCTAAATTCTGAAAATGGTAATAAGCTTACATGGAAATATTTTCCGTAAACCTGTATTTCAAGGTCTTGTTCCAGCAGAGAGCTTTGCAGTGCTGCTACAACAGATGTGATAAGCTTCCCTGAACAATTTGTCATTCTCCATTTCTCTGACATCTCTGCTACTTTTGAATAAATCCAAGCTGACTGATTTTTACAGTGGGTCAGGAGGTTTGCTTATATCAAGTTTTATTATAGATTTTGTTTGCTGATGGAGGCTCACTGTTTGTGTTCATGTTAGAGTGCAGACTCCATTTTCAGTGTGGGGCTTGTTTGGTTTCTTTGCATTTTTCTGCCCCCATGTTAACCAATCTGGGAAATAACAGACTCCAGTCTGAATCAAACTGCTTTTTAATCTTGAGCTCCAAGGTGCTGAAAATGGATTGGCTGGTGGGCATAATCTGAAAAAGCACCTCTGGATGTTACTTGCCAAGAGAACTGTATTTTTTTGGCCAAGAAAGGTGGTATCTTAATACATAAGAAAGGAAAGAATCAGTCTGGAGTCTTTCAGACAATTTGCCTCCAAAACCACTCTAGAATGGGGAGGAAACACAAAGCAGAGAAGTGTGCACAGATATTTGGTAGACTGAGATCTGTATGCTTCTCAGGCTGGCAAGTACGATGACCTTCACTTTCCACTTGTCCTTAAGAAGATGGGGAGCAAACCAGAGCGTACGCCTGATGAGACTTTGGGAAGGGCTGTACTTAAGCTACGAAGATGTCATGGGGCATGTGTCGGGAGAGCGGCAATGTTGGTCCTGGGATCTGGAACATCCCATGCGAAGGCCATGGGACGTCTTTATCAGAGAAGCTGACATTAGAAATGAGGAGAAAGTCTGCCGAGAGGCAGGGTAAACTGCCTGGGGCTGTACACAGTGCTAATGGGAATACATGGCTTGTGAGATGATGTCTGCACCATGTTGGGTGTTTCTAGCTGGCATTCTACCTGGCTTTGTAGAAACACCCTGAGAGACAGACCCTGCCCTATGGGGGCACAGGCACCTCAGTATGTTGAGTAATTACGAAGAGTTGGTTTTGCAGGTTCATTTGCAAAAAATCCTGTTTGTTTCTCAAACTTACTTCATCTCCCACCACTGCTTCGTCCATTCCTGCTTAGTAATCTCACCCCTAAACACCATCCACCTCCACTTCTCCAGCATGTAAGTAAAAGGCATTGTTCCAACAATCGTTAGCGCTTGCTTGAGAAGAAAGTTGATTTCAGTTTCTGAAGAGAGAAGCAGTTAAGGTAATGGTTATGGTAGCAATTACTATCTGATTAGACAGCTAAAGTTGCTTCCTTTTACAGCTAATGCTTACATCTGGTTTGAATTACAGATTTCCACTAAGGAAAAAGTGGAAGGAAGAATACTACTGAAAAAAACATGAGAAAAGATCACTTAGGTATTGTATACAGTTTTGTCCCTCTTTCTTTTTCCTCTGCCTCTTAAATAACCTAGCTCTTTGGCATTTACATTTCATTATCCTCCACTGAAAACTTCCCCAGGCTCTGGGGAATTTTGAGCTGAAGACTTTAGTACATCTCCATCCTTGTAAGGTAATACTCAGAGAAGCCAGACAAACTGCATTATAATGAGGGCCTACCTACATTGTCCACTCAATATTCACTTAAGTTGGAGATGTAAATCTCAAGGTTTCAGTTTCATTTGAACTGATAAATACATACCTTGGTAAAGATATGTACAGATTCATGCAACAGAAATTTGAAAGACTATTGGAGGCTCCTCTAAATGAACTATGAAGATTTTGGGATGAGTTGTTCAGTACTGATGGCAATGAAGTGATAGCTATTTGTTTCTAAATTATGTAGCAGCATTATAAAGTAGTGATCCTTGCTTCACGATGTGATTTGGGAAAAAAATAGTATGGTAAGTTAGTGGGGTATGATTTTCAGAAGCCTCAGTTTACAGACACCACCTTCTGCTACAAAATAAGGCCTGCAAGTGTTTTCACTTAAATATATAATATTTATGCATTTATTTACCTTCATCCTCTTGGAATGTTGGCTCTAGGAGGTCAAGAGATTTCAAGTGCTGAGGAGTGGCTGCAGAAAGTGACATAATTTCACCTACTGCTTCATGGAAGCCCTCGTTGGCGCCACCTCTTAGCAGGTAGGGCTGCACAGAGTATGCCATGTCATACTCGATGTGGCCCATCTCATGGTGTGCGGTCAGGAAGTCATCCATGGTCACTTTGGTGCACATCTTGATCCTGCACACCAGAGCAAAGTGTTTGTGGTTAGAGAGACGGTGCCCCAGCCAGCTGCTGCCCGAGCCCTGCCTGCCGCAACTGTGGCGCAAAGCAGCCTCTAGAACTTGTGAATGCCCCTTGCAAAACTTGCGCGGCCACATCCTAGCATGGGGTGCCGTTCCTCCTGCAAGAGCGAAGCGTGGAGGGGAACTCGGCAAAGCTCTTTCAGCCACCTTGAAATTGTGCTGGAAGTAAGAGAAAATTGCTGTTTTGTGAGAAGCTGCTGCCCTCTGAAACTTGGTGATAAACTCACTGTGTTGGAGTGAGCACCCACTGCCAAACTTAGGTAGATAGTAGCGTAAAAAAACCCTGCGTGTCAGCGACTCCTGCTACTTCATGCTCATATATGTACTATCTAATAAAGGAATTTCTTCCAAATAGAGTTTCCTTTCACCTTCCCCAGACTGATGAGGTGTGAGGTGTGAGGCTGGCAGCTTTCACTAAGGCTCTGCTGGGGACAAGCCTCTTTCCCCGGGTAACTACAGGGACTGAAAGAGGGAACAGAATTTGCCACAAGAGATTTCATTGTGTGGGAACTTGCTGTCCCTCTCCTTTCCCAAATATGGAAGAGAGTGATGGATTTTCATGAAAATGGATATATATATCTGCTACAGCTAGATGGTGGGATCTCAGGAGGCTTTCACTTCACAGGGACCCTGTGCTATTGCTGCAGAACATGTAGGTGTCCACAAATCTCAGTGGTATCCACAAGCACCTGCATTTCTGCTTATTCCTTAAGCGCTAGAACATAGTCATTATTTCTCTAATTCATATAAATAATAGTCACTTCTCTGCTTAAATTTGAGAGTAGTCCTTAGGTCTTTGCAAAAAAAAGTTACACAGAAAGATTTACAATCCCATAAGATCCCTGCTCTCTTGTCTTCCTTTCCCCTCTTATCAGCCAGAAAAAAATAATAAATAAGGAAAAATTATGACTTAAACCAGCATGGTGCACCTTTAGTGAAAATATGAATGTTCTAGGAGATGGTATAAAAAGGGGCCGTAGCAATTGCAGTACCTGTAGTCATTTTTCCCCAGATCCCATGCCGTAGGATGGCAGACAACCTTCCTGTTGTCGGTCGGTTCTGTGAGCATGGAGTTATTCCAGAAGCCCTCAGTCATTGCATCGAGGCCAATGGAGGTGAAGAAGGCCTCAGCAGTTTTGAATATTTTTATTGCATCCCATTTCTGAAAGAGACAACGCCACCATTAACCACTGCTTCTGCATGGAGCCTATTCCCAATGGCTGGCTTAACGCAGGGCAGCTGACTTCATATTTATCCTCCAGCAACTTCCGATCAGCACCTGACTTACTGAGATTAAGATGGTAGTGTCTCCCTTCAGCACTTCTGTAAATTCTGCTGGGAACTGGAATTAAGTGTTTTCCCCGCAAACAAAATAGGTTTCTGTAGTCAGAGGTTCAGCAGATAGCACCTGACCCAGACCAGAGAAGCCCTCAATAAAATATTAGGTAGTGAAGATAAAAAAGCCATTCCTGTCCGTAGCATGTCAGATCTGGGATCTGATCCTTCAGCTACTTCAGTCAGGGACAACTCATTTGAGGGAGTGGAGCTGCACTCCCAGCAGATGAGCATGAGAGGAGATCTCGTCCAGAACCATAAAACCTGGCAAATGTAACTAGACGAGTTACTTATCAGATAGTACCTGCATGCTAATGTCTAGAATATTTTTGTCATTCAGCAGTTTTATTATTCTACGTAGCAGGAGCTCTGCATTTACTGGACTGAGTTTTCGCAGAGATTTAGGTGGCAGACAGCTCAGTTGGATGAGAATCCTAAACTGGGCACATCAACCAACAAGGATGAGTCCAGCCTTTGCCCCGAGGCTCTGTAAGTAACGCTTCTCTCCTCATGGTCGTACTTCAATATACACAAATTTATGACTACAAGGAGGTCAGTACTGTAAAACAGAAGTGAGATTAATGCAGACTTGTGCAAACTGCTTATGAATCAAATTTAGCTATTCCTTCTCTTGCCAGCATAGCATGTGCATGGAGTGCTCCCTATAAGAGAAAGGTAGATTTCAGGTGAATAATCACATTTCAGAAATCAAATTCCACCCATCACCTTTTATTTTATAAAAGGAGTGAAGCTTAGGCAAGACTACAGAGAGTTATCTTCACCCATGTTCTCGGTCTGGTACAGGTGCTGTCACGTCTGTTAGCACTACAGATCTCAAACACAGACCTTATGGTGTTATGCAGTTATCAAAAGATAACAGGCAGCATTGCAGTTTCCTAGCTGTATCCAAATAAACAAGACTGGCAAAAAAAACCCCTGCGATATACAAACTATTTGATTATGGTAATGGCTGGCAAAGGTCATATTTGATACCAGCCAACTCCATGACTCCTGAAATATTTATATGTACAAAATATATCTCTTAATGGATAGGTGTCTCTGAGGAAAATAGACTTGAAGCCAAGATTAAACCAGTCAAAGAGGGTGGAGAAGAAAGAGAGGAGAACAGCTAGGGGAAAAGGTACAGTGGAAGATGCATGAACACATTCAGGTGAAGAGGAATAAAGGATGCGGAAAGCAATGCTTTGCTGGCGCTGTGTCTGCCTTAGGGCAGCTATGGTTTTCTAGAGAGCAGCTTATATGTGGTGTATAATTTTTATACCATCTAGATTTGTTACATAATGCATATTGCATAAATGCATGTCTTACCTTTTCAACCATTGCAGAAGTGACATCAATGTTTGGTTTGGCTGGATAGGGAACAGTCAAGGCATACAGATTTGTCCAAAATCTACCCCACATATCACCTTCAAAAAAGAGAGAAACATAGAAATACTTTAAATAATTGATTATATATTGTTCAAAAGTGCCAGACAGTACTATAAATTGTGCAGTGTCATAAATAGGGACTCCTATACATCTGAACAGGTCTGATCCAGATGTGGAGGGGAGCAGTTCTGGGAAGTCATGCATAGGTCAAACTCAGATCAAAGATCCTTTTATTCCCCAAGATCAGCTGTTCTTGTACAGTACAGTCTTAGGACTGAGCACCTTCTTAAAGGTCTATTCAAAACCAAACATCCACGTTGTTAGTCCATGTGATTGATTGCCACTGACATGTTCATGTACATTACAGTTATGGCAGCTTGATGTTGCATGCTTTGAAAGCAAAAATTTATGAAACATGGGAGCTTAGGATAAGATTTAAAAGGAAAACCAAGTGTCTCTGAAACTCTCATTTCTAAGGAAGACAAGTGCTGCAGCGGGCAGGGAAATGTCCCAGCCCAGTGCTGGAGTTTTGAGCTGGGTGCTGCCAGCTCCGGCAAGGATGAGGACTTCTGCCTTCCCTACCTGCCTCTGCTGCTAAGCACCTGTGTCATCTCTGCCAGGGACTTCTCCATTTCTCCTCTCCCCTTCTCTTATCTGGAACCTGTTTGTTAATATCCTGATTAAACAGGCAGATTACTCTGTTCCCATGTGCCTTGAAGGTGACTGTCTTGTGTACAAAGTCAGGCTTGCGCGACACGGCCTCATTGACATACCCAGCAAGTGAGCCGGGAGACATCCCGTGGAGCTGATGAACTCGGGGCCGTAGACCTGCTCCAGCCGGTGCCTCACGTAGGCATGCAGCTGCTGATACAGAGGTTTTATCTAGAAGCAGAAGAGGAGAAGGAAAAAAATTATTTTCTCTTTGCTTTATGCCACTCATCCCTCCTAAACAGAGAACCTCGAAGGTGTCTCTGATGAAATTCTCCTGGCAGGTAAGTGCACCCCAGGGGCTCAAGCGCTGAGTCCAGATCCTAGCCCCAGACGTCCTGCTCAGGTACGAGGGAGGGAGCATTGCTAACTTCAGATGCAGAGTATCAAGGATGCCATCTATCTCATGGGAAACATACCTCCCCCCATGGGCCCTACCTGGATCTGCAGAGCTCCCTCTTTACCAGCCTTTGGCACAGTGCAGCCCAATGGGACCAAGCTGGTCCTAGAATGGCTGCAGAGGTAAAAACGTCATGTATGTCTCCCAATGTCTGTTAACCCCATGTAGATTGAGATTAGCAAATTCAGAGCAGGTTTCGTCTTCCTTCACAACATTGAGACGAGCCCACCATCACAAAACACAACCCTGTGGCCCAGGTGAGAGCTTTTTCCTGCCTCTACCTGCTCAAATGTCTTTTCCACATCTTCAATCAGCTGGTCACGGCTGTATTTGTATTCTTCTGGATAGTCTGCTTCATAATTTGCTCTCCAGTAATCTCCATAGTCAGAATATCCTGTAAAGCATGGATGCATCACATCAGGACACCACACATGGCACTGCTCAGGTCTGCAGGAGCAGTGCAGTGCCCTGCTGTTCCCATGCAGACCTGCAGCCTTTTTCCCCAAAGCAAAGCGGCAAAGAGCGAGATGCTCTGGGTCTAGGGGGGAGGAGAGTGCTCCGCCAAGGCTCTGTCCCATGAACGTGCAGGTTATCTGCTAATTAGGGTCATTCCAGCTGGAGATGGGGGTCAAAAGAAATCATCACTCCTGACTAAAGCTCCTGCAGCTATGAGGGAGGGCAGCCTCTGCTCAGGCTGGATACTAAGGGGTCCTCAAAGAAGGAATAAGATGGTGGACATTGAATATGGGCCCCCACCTCCAGCAACAAAACCACCAGGGCAGGTGTAGACACCAGCTCCCAATTCCACTAAGTCTTCCAGTCCACTGACCTCCATCAAGCCTGGAGTAGAAAAGGCTCATAGCTGAGGTCTCTTCCTCAGTGGTATGGAGGAAGGTCATAATAACCATTTCTTAATGTTTGGTTTTTTTCTGTCTAACTATTTGGACTATAATTTCTTATTCCTGGTGTCTAGCTCCAGCTTGACAATTTTCACAAAACAAGGAGTATAGGAAAGCAGGTGATACAGCTGCAGTTTGGCCAAGAGACAGATGATGCAGCTACTTCAGAAGCTATTTTAGAAGACTCCCCAAAGAAAATTAGCAGCCACCTGCCATTGTTCCTTGAAAAGACAGTTCCATATGATTTGTGTGGAGAACACTGACTTGAAGAACACTTCCATTAGTGCAAAATCCTTTTTAAGCACCTGGCTGCATCTGCTGGCCCAGGCCTACCAAATCTGATCATTCCAGTAAGGGCATAATGCTTAGAAATGTACCACTGCTTGTGGCTGGTGCAAGAAGGTCAAGGACTATGGAAAAGAGAAGACATTGCCAAGATTCAGGAGCACTTAGAAGTTGTTTAAATTGAGCGTGCTTGCCCACAAGTCACAAGCAGTGTGGTTCTGGGTAAGGCAGTATGTAACAAAGGGCACTGATACATGATGGCATTTGGGAAAGGTGCCAACAAAGACATCCCCCTTTTGTTCCAGGCTGGTGACAGACCTCTGATCTGGTCAATGGCACCTGTCTGCGTTGCTGCTCTCTTTGCGATGTGTACACCAAGAGCAAATTATGTGCAAAGCACTGCTCATCAGTGTGTAAAAAAGTATGGGTTTTGAATTCCTGTGGAAATTGTGCAAGACTGTGGTATGTTTGTTAATTTCTGGAAGCCAGAAAAAAGAAAAAAAATTGTGACTTACCATTAAGCTTTGCAACCTCATTTTTAAGTTCAACATACTCTTCATATAATCGTCTCATCATTCTGCCAACATCAGCTCTCCAGCCTTCCCAGGCCCACAGTCTCTCATGATAATCTGTGCTGTTAGCCATAATAATGTCCAGACCTGTCAGAACAAAAAAATAAGTACTAGGCCTTGAAAAAGCAGAATCTCTTTATTTTTCTTTTGCAGCAGGCAAATGAGCCAAAGTGAAAGAAATTTCATGAACTAAGAAGAAAACACTTTGTGTCTGATATACTGAAATATCCCATTATTTTATTGCATCCTTTTCTGATTTAAGGTTTTTCCCTTCTTCTCTTTAAAAGACAGAGAGCAGATCATGAGTCCCTTAAATGCTCTCTCTGCATTAGCTTCCCTTAAGTTGGTAGTGTTCTTGGGACTGGCCTCAACACAACGTTGAGTCCAACAAGACTTTGATGACAGGGGAAAAAAATAGATTTTCTGTAACGCAGGCAAACCCCAGGTGACAGGCAGGCTGTCACACAACCTGAGCAGCCCTCTCCAAATCTTGTCTACTACAAGTAGGAGACAGCGTGTCTCGTGGGCAGCAGGCCCACTGGAGGTCCCTGAACTGCAAGGTGCAATTAAATTATGACTAAGCTTTAGATAGCAGGATATATCTATTGAAACTACAGCCTGTTGTCTTGCAGTCAGGAGCCACCCCTGGGCTTTTTCTTTTTGAACCCTCAGTGTAAAGGACACGGTAGGGGCAGTGGTTAGTACCGTACCTGGCTCCAGCACCAAACACTCAGACGGTTTGTTGGGTTTACAGACGGTCCCGGTGCTGTAGATCGTACTCATTGTATTTAGCACGGTGCTCAGCTGCAAGTTAGATGCGAGATAGCCCATTAGAAACCCACTCTGTGCAAAATAACAGCCAATTATGCTAATTCCTTAAGAGCTCGATTCAACACTTCACCCACCATCTTAACATTTAAGCATAAGTTTAAGCTCAGTGGAGATTAATGAAAGAATTTGCCTAAATGCGTTACTGAACCAGGACCTAGCTGGAAAAGACAGATAATCTCCCAAATATGTGACGTAATCTACAGGTCCTTAATATCCAGTCAGAGCTCTGGATTTAATGAGCACAGACTGTCATGAGAGAGCCATCAATATACAGCAGCAATAAAACAATAAAGTTTAGCAATGTGCTTCCATAAGTGTGGACCCACCTGAACTTTCCACGTAGGTCGTGGTTTTGAATGGCAGCAAAAAGGGCCCCTTCTGCAGATGCTGCCAGGCTGACTGTTGCTTGTGGTTTTTAACATCACATCACACTGATTGCATACATCTGCTTATACTCCATTACAGAGAAGTTATGGCTCATGTCTTGGGTCAGCTGAAAGCCAGATGCATCTGAAATCATTCAGCTCTATCTCAGAAGCTGTGCTACATAGCTCTGTTTTTTAGGTTTTTTTATGTTTTCAGGTTTTCGTGCTTCAAGAAATACATGCACCACTTTTAGCTTTTCCTTTAGGACTATGTTATTTCTCATTTAAAGCTTTAAATCAGAACTATGTAGAGCTGTCAGTGGGAGGGGTAGTTAATGACTAGCGCTACCTTTATCTCTGTCAGCATTAAAATAAGTGGGCACCCAGGGAAATTTTTGTATCAGTAAAGAATATTTAAATATTCCTATGGAATCCCACCAAACTGTACAAAAAGTCACTTTTCAAGCCAGAATCAACAATTTCAGCCTCAAAGGCCATTTATCGAGGAAACTACAAGTGTCTAAACAGGGAGGATACTGAAGAAAATACCTCCTCAACAGAGACACAGCACTGCTGTGCTCCAAAATAAATATAAGTTTGTATGAACTGTCAGCATTCCCACCAAGGTAATCTGCCTTTCCAGAAACACATCTCATTTGGATCAGACAGGAGATCAGCCAGTCCACTGCTTTTCTTGCACAGTGGTTAACGCTGGTGATCTTTGCAGAAAAATCTCAGGATCCTTCTGTAATCAGGACTGTGGGATCCCCTGACTCAGTGCTATGTTTCAATTTGATCTCCAGCAAAAGAAAACTAATTTAACCGTCTAGTGTTTTGTTATAAATCCCTTTTGAATCTGCATAGCTGCTCACTCCAATTCTTCATATAGTCGTTACCCGTATACATGCTTTTTACATGAACTTGTTAGTGGAAAT
Source organism: Nipponia nippon (assembly GCF_047370975.1). Lineage (NCBI taxonomy): Eukaryota > Metazoa > Chordata > Aves > Pelecaniformes > Threskiornithidae > Nipponia > Nipponia nippon. Next base: position 48,486,685 of record NW_028262336.1, on the reverse strand, counting down.
GTCAAATCTCATTATGGATCCTGATAAATCTTACTGGCCTTCAGCAGCTTTCTGTGGAAGGAGGTGACCAACCCTCCCCAATTTCAGGCATCCCAAGGTGCCCGCTGCATAGAAACATCTTTTTCACAGTTTGATAATACAACGTGTGCAGAGAAAGACAGACTTCCTCCACCTTCAACTTTTTGACTCATTGAATGTCCTTTCACCTGTCTCTTTCTGCTCACTGCCCTAGGTCTGGACTTCGCCAAGCACTTACAGCAGCTCCTCTTTTCCTCTTATAACTAATCCGGCCATTTGTGCAAGGACAACTCTGAGGCGTGTGTGTGTGTTTGAAATTCGTTGCATGGATTACATGGCAAAACTGCTGATTTGAATGGGAACTGGCTTCCTAAGCCAAACCACCCCTCCAGTCCTGTACCACTATGAGCACCTTGTACAGGTACACTCTCCATACCGATGCTGGGAGACAGCATCACCCCAAGACAAGCAGGGTGGTGACGGCACCATGCCCTCGCTCAGGGGTGCTGTGGGAGGCAGCTCAACTCACCCGACAAAAATGAGCTACATTCAACAACTTACTCTGCTATATTTTTCTGGTGACAGCACAGATGATCCTCTGTCCTGGAGAGCCTGGATCTGGAGCCTGGTGAGAGCATCCTGGATGCTGGCTAACGGGAAGTTGCTGGCATTCCTGGAAGCCTCGTCGTAAAACGCGGACCACTTGGCATCTGCCTCGTTCTGAAAGGGGTTCACACAAACCCTGAATTACTCTGCCAAAAGAGTGCAGCAGCCTGATGTACTCAATGGGCAAAAATATTACTTCTGGGGAGAACTTCATTTGTGGAGACCACCTGTGGATGATTGTGGGTTGAGCACTTGCAATGTGCAGCGAAATGGCTGGAGAACTTTTTGGCTTTGTTTTATTTGCACATCCAGATAACCATTTTTCTTTGGAAACAGCAAAAAGCAGGACTGTCTCTTCACACTGTGCTTGTTATAATTGATCCAGCGTCACCTAGCTGTGTTCCCTGCTACTCTAAATCACCACGTATTCTTCCCTTAGTGCTTTCCTTCACCCACCTGTGCCTTACAGAAACCAGATACAAGCCAGGGCACAAGAATTCTGTGACCCAGATGTCATTCCCCATTTCTGCTTCAGTAGCAGTGACCGACAGCAGCCAAGATCACTTTCTCCTGAAGTTTTGGTAAATAGAAGATTGTAGGAGGCACTGAACAGGTGCCTAAATTGGGCATGCAAGACCTCAATGTTTTGCATGAGATTGCTTTTACCACTGTTGCAATTACATACCATGACACATGAAACTGCCAAATTTCAGTAGCACCATAATAACACTATTTAGATTTGGGACTGTCTTATTCTTATTCACCTTTTTTTAATGTGTTTGTACATAGTTTAGCACATCAGCACCCATCCCAAATGGCAACAAGAACAGTACTAATTAACCTGGGTCCTCGGGATAGTTTAATTAATTGTGCTCATGCCAGAGCTGCCCAGGCTGTGAGGAGGGCACCTGTAATGCCCATCCCTCCCTGCTGAGGCATCAGGAAACACAAACGTCATGTTATGCCTGAAGAACTCCTTCAGGCACACTTCACCCTTGTGCGAGGCCAACGCTTTCTCCAGGCCTGTGCCCAGGTTGCCCAGCCCCATGCGTGATGGACCCACTGTACCTTGCTTTAGGCACTGGCAGAGAGAGGCGGTGGCAGACGTAAGCCCCTGGCAGCCCCATCCCGGTGTCTCCCCCTTCCCATGCAGCCCCTCTGTGGGAGGGTGTCACCAGGAGGCTTTCCAAACTCTCCCCTTCACTGGAGCAGAGCAAACACCCCTGCCGCTGATCAGCAGCCTGCAAAGCTCAGTGGGCAAGAGCTTGATAAACACCCAGAGGAAAGATTATCACTGTGTAAATCTGTTTCTGAACTCTTTGTCCTGAGCAGGGACGGAGAGGTGCCTTAGGAGCAGCGGGGCAGAAGAGGGGGCTCTTTGGCTACAAAAGGTGGGGGAAAGAAGTTAGCTTACTGTCTGATTTTTCCCCAACTAGAGGAACCGGTTGATAAGTCAGAGGAATAGGTATGGGGTTTGTGGCTCAATTTACAAGGAAAATGGATGGGAAGGAGTCAGAAGGGACAGTATTCATTAACTCTGCTCCTCCAGCAGAAAGGGAGGAGGGGAAGCAGTGGGTTTATTACTAGCGCTACTGAAGAGATCAAGTGAGAGAAAATGTTCTCTCTGAGCACTGGACTAATTGGTTCTTATTGCTAGTATCTCCTCATGTATTTTATTATCTTCCCATTAATGCTGAAAGTACTGTATGGGGCTTTCATTTTACATGTCTGGAAACGTTACAGTTTAGGTACCTGGTGCCTCGGAAAACATTCCAGATTGACAATGATTAGTCATTAGGATTTCTTCCAGCAACCAGTCTCCTTGCTTTAATTAAGAAATACGGTAATTAAACCATGTTTTAATTAAGCTGTAAGACCACAAAGTGGAAGACTTAAACCATTATACAAAAGTAGATGTAGGATGTTCAGCTTCATTTTTATGCTCTGAATTGTTTTCCTCTAAAGCTTGAGTTAACTTTGAAATACACACAGCTACAAAATTCAAGGTGGTTTTGTTCATTTTGAAAAGCTCCAAGGTTACGAGATGCTAGGCTGAGGCATGGCGGTATCGGTAATCAGCCAGATCATGGCTGACTGCTCTTGATGAACATGACACTTGCCTAGAGACCCCGTTGGCTGGGACAGATAGAAGTTGGTGCTGAGAAGCAGGGAGAACTGTGCTGCAAAATAGCATAAGTACAAATGCTGTGGTCCTTCCTGCAGATAGAAATTGACTTTCAAACCAATGTACTAGACCATTATACTACGAACTCCACTGCTGGCACTTGGAAATCCATGATCTCACTTCATTTTTCCAAGTTAAATACCTCCAGGCAGTCTACCAAGGGCCCTGACTATGAGAAGAGTGATGGGGGGGTGGGGGGGTGGGGAAGGTTCCCCACTGGGTAAAGGGTGTGGACCACTATATGAAACCATCAGCAAGCATTTCATAGACTTCCAACATTCAGAAAATGTTTGCACATTCAGTGAGAAGTAAAACAAATTCAGCAACAGAGAAGACAGAGTGTTGTCTGTGTCAGTAAAAAGCCCAGTGTTAGTTCACTTTTGCAAAAAGTGGGAGACCTGAGCTCACATGGGCACAAGATTCGAATCCCGTTCCCTCACGCCGCAGGGCAGCACCTAGGCTGGGCCCTGGGAGAAGACCATGCCCTCTGGGCTGTGCCCTCTCCAAGAGGAAAGGGGCTCCACACAGAAACGCCACGCAGAGAGGCACTGGTGGTGGTGGACCCCAAGCAGACAGAAGGCGGCGTCTCTCTCCATACAGCTCGGATTTTGGGGCTGAACATGCAGTGCTCCCTCGCCTTTTCCCTCCGCTCACCAGAGTGACTTGAGGTGATGGCTAGGGACAAGTCCAGCCTCCAGCCATCCCTGTGCAGTGCGAGGGCAGCCCCGGCACCAGCCCTAGGCTGTAGAGGCTGGTAGTGGCCCGGGCACCTCCAGTGAGGCATTGCTACTTTAAAGCAAGCCCCTCTACCCTCCTGAAACTAAACCACAGCTACCAAAGAAGTAGCACTCCAATTTCAGCCAGCCTCAGTGGAACCAAAACAAACTAGAAAGTAGCTGTCAGATTCCTAAAACCCACAGGACGGAGCACTTACCATTTTCCTGGCAGTTTCCTCGGTGATGTTCGTGTTGTAGTCCCATGAGGCAAGAGAGCTCTCATAGCTGATATTTTCTGCCCTCCTGTTAAACTCTTCTAGAAACATTTGGGCTTGTTGTGTGACATCCTGAGGGGTCACAACAGCGCTCAGACCACAGAGAAGCCAGAGGTGGACCAACATATTCGTGTCCGGGCTGAGAACGTCCCAACGCAGTAGGTTTCCTCAGGTAAGCTTCTCTGTCAGGCTCTGTCTCATCAGCCTTCAAGCATGGCTAGTGTGAAGAAAAAAGGGTGAATCCAATTTCCTTGGCCTTTTATAGGTTTTATCCATTGCAAGAGAGAAAGGAAAAAGTTTTTATAAGAAGTCAAATAAACAAAAGTCAATGATTAACTTTGGAAAAACATAATTCCTCCTGCCATTTTATGGCCTTCTTATAAAAGGCTTTTACTTTTGGTTAATGTTTCCCAAATGTGCTGTCAATGATACAGCTGGTCACTTTATCTATAGCCTGCCCGTGTCTTTGGTAGCTCAGAATCTGTGAATCCTTTAACAGGTTGGTGATAAGCTGTAAAAATATTTAGAAACTTCACTGAAACACCAAGCCATGAACCTTAACTCGAAGGCAGGAAGAAACCTCAGTTAGCCTGACATAGGGTACCTGGTTGGGTGTTTAGGCCCATGTTTTAAAAGGCTTTGCAAAATCCAAATGATTTGGAGAATATACCTCATTTTTAAAGCAACTGGTGCCTAGAAAACCAGATTTTTAAACGTGTTCACTGAACTATCAAAAAGTAGCAAGAGACTTTGTGGGATCACAGCATCTCGTGTAGAGACCTAATCTGAACTATAAATCAACTGGATTTAAGTACTAAGGTGACTAAGACTACTAAGATTACTCCAGTTTAATATCTAAATATCTTTGCTAATCTAGCTAGGAACCTAGCACTTACTGCAAATCAATGGGAAAATCAATGCATGAATTAGTTCTAGAAATGCAGCTTGGGTTGAGTGTTATCGATCAGACAATACCTTAGCACTTTTAAAATTAGCCTATTTCTGCTCAGGATCACTTGGTTGGTTTTGTTTTGGGTTTGTTTCTTTCTTTCTTGGGGGTGCGGCATGCTTTTTGAGACGCAACTCTGCAGCTACATCCAAGGGGTTGGTTTCCAGTTCCCAGCAGAGCTTCTCCAAAACCACTATGAGTCTGTCTACATGGCGGCAGCAGCAATCAGACCCTTCATTGCCAAACCGCAAGAAAGGAGCTCCAGCCATCCCATCTGCGATGGGCTGAACACAGCACGGCCTCACCAGGGCCACCAGCAACAGGGGTCCCCAGCAAGCAAAGCCAGGAACCAGGGACCTTGAGGGAAGCACCTTCCTTCAATATCTTCTGATACCCATGTCCTGTGGACCAGGGACAAGTGATCTCTGTCATCCATATGCAATCCTCTAGCAGTCTTTTTTTTCCAGGGAAAGCCAACAACATTCACTCAACCCTTTCCCAGAAGTCACTTACCCTAAATTGCATGTTACTATTCAAGCCATCCAGACTTGCCACATTTTGTGCTTCCTCAGCGATGGTGTCCGCATCTGATCATAACCGAAACCTTATCAATGATCAGTAGTAGCACAATCACTGTCTGGATCTTACCTGCTGTACCTTGCTGACACACACCTTCTTTCTGGCAACATTAACTCATATTCCAGTTGTGACCTTTCTGGTAGCACTGCTACCTGCTCAGCCGTTCCCCTTTTTGTCTCTGTACATCTGGTTCTAGGGTGGCACTAATTCATGAATTTTGAATTTGTCTGTGCTGAAGTCCATCACATTGATTTCAGACCATTTTTCCAATCTTTTATGATCATTTGGAATTCTAATCCTTCAAAGGACTCCCAGCTTGGCAATGCCCAAGAACCTATTAATAGATAGGTTTTCTCTTCCCACATCCAGATCATATGGGATACAGCAAGGCCCAGGAGACCTATTGCTTAAAATGGTTCCTCTTGTTGACTGAGAACCATGGAGCTTGTTTTTTAAGTAATTACGCGCCTTTCATGATTCTTGTTAGCTCATCATTCCTTAATTTGCCAGTGAGACTGTCACGTGGTGAAATGTTGAAAGGTCTTTGCGGTGGTGTTTCATCTGTTGTCTGTCAGAGCAGAGAATTATGACTATTATTGCCTTGATATGATTTCTCCTCCTCCAGTAGAGAACAGGGACTGTGTTGACTATTTCCTTCAACTCTTTTATTTTCTCTTCTATGCTGGTAAGTTAACTGCAAAATCACTGGAACCAGTACTTTTTAGGGTACTAAAACAGAGCTGGCTGATCCAAAATTCCCTTTTTACATGCAGGTGTTATTTTTTCCTGCTTTACAATGCTTTGGTGCCTTCCTCAGGGACAGTCCTGATGGCTGTCGTCTCCCTGCCGTAGTGCAGGAGTCACCTGTGCTCCTTGCTCCAGCCTGCGGCTGCCACCTGCCCATGCACAGCCCTGAAACCCTGAGGGGTGCCTGCATGAACCAGGGGCCCCCAAGCAGTGGGATACTTGGGGGATACCTGGAGGGGTGAGAAGGGTGTCACCTCGTTTTGTATAGCGAGTGCATCTGCACCTGCATTTAAGTGTGTGTGCAAGCATTGTGGTGAGCTGAAAATGTAGCAGGGAGAGTCACACTGAATTATGCTGCAAATTTCCAGCCTTATTTCTAAGTTCTTTTCTATTGCATACCTAAATGCAGTATTTGATATTATATCTGAAGAGTAATAAAAGAATTACACTGCATCTTTCTTGCCATTGCCTTAACACAAGAGAAAATACTTTAAGCTGTGAGATGAATTAGCACAAAATTATGTTTTGAAAAACAGCACATCATACTTTCATGGATGGATTTGCTCTCGTTGAGCAGACACATGGGAGCCCACTGGATACAGACTTGTTTGTGTCAGCCTTACTACCACGGCAGGCTTTCTGCAGGACGGCCGTGCACCAAGCTGGGAGTGATTTGTGTAGCCTGAGATGGTGACGGCAGGTCTACAGGGAGAGGATGCCATCCATTCTTGGATGAGCTGGGAGCATTTCTTGGGGTGGACCTTCAGGCTGGTCTGGAAAGCTGGCAAGAGCATGGAGACAGTTTGTGCCACAGCAAAAAGGAACCAGCAAACAACTGAGAAAGGGAAGCGCCTCAAGCCTTTTCAGGAAATCCAAACCTCCAGCAAGGGCAGCGAGGCAGCAGCCATTGGGTTTGGGTGACAGGAGAAGAGCAACTGAGAGTTAAAATCTGGTCTCAGTCAAATACGTTGTATGCGATGGCAGCCAGCCTGCTTGGCTCAGAGCAAAGACAACTATGTCAGTTTGCCACCGTTACAGTACAAAGGCTGCGGGTAACCTGACATGATAACACAGGCTCGTTCTCCAGTGCCAGCCCTCCCCTCCACCCCTCAGGTCTGCAGCAGGAGCTGTGGCTCCCAGCTCCTACCTGATACTCCCAGTCCGGTAGTCCCCAGGGTCCGAGTTGTCTGACATCTGCTTAAATAGCTGCCCACTAATGTTCTTCTGTACCCTGGCTCTGTTAGAGCAGTTTTCTGCCTCATCACTCATGTTGTTGGCTGAGCTGTGCTATGAAACTAGGACTGCAATAACAGAGAATTGCATTTAGGGCATGCTTCAATAAGAAACCACTGTGTTGCGTATGGGGCACCACACACCCTTAAAATTGCTCCAAATACCATTGTCAGGCCATTTTTCCAGGCAGGAGCACTGCTTACACTCTCTGCTGCACTTTGTCATTCTGCCTAGTGCATAGAAGACCGACATAAGCATTGCTCGGTGACCGATTTGCAAAGGGGTTCTGAAAGGCTGTGGCTGCACAGCGCCGGGGCTGCCTGGCCTGGAGCATCCCCAGGGACGACAAGCTGCCATAGGACAGCCACCTCACCGCCTGCACAGGGCTGCGCCTGCCCCACTCTCTGCCACTCTTCTGCCATTTGCCAAAAAGCGGCTCACATCGGTTAAATACCTGGCAAATCCTTGCTCTGAGGACTCCCCGCAAAGTGGCTTTGTGGAGGCAGCAGACGGCCTGGGGGTGGCTTCAGCCCCTCTGCACATCGCTCTGATACAGCAGACGTGCTTGGAGAGGGGCCGCACTGCCGCAGCCGCACCTGGGCATCACTGGGGGGCAATCCCAGATCCTCTCCCTCTTACTCTGCTTCAGACTGGAGGCTGGGTAAACAGTCCTTTTAATCCCCCGAGCTGCCCTTCTCCCACATGACTAACTTTTCTGCATGCGTGACATCTGCCGTTTCTTGGATGAAAGCCCTCCCTGGCTCACCAGCTGCCCTCAGACCACGCGACGGGGGTTCTCCCCACGCTGGCAGCCCCCCTACAAGAAGGTGCTTTCATGAGATCCTCCTGTCACCTCTCTAGGTGGGGAGCAGAGCTGCGCGGCAGTGAGGAGGATGGACAACTCTGCTCCTCTGCAGGCAGGCGGCAGGCACAGCCCATCCTGCCCGACCTCTGAGCCATCTGGGACCGGCTCCCGCGCAAAAGGCACCTACCAGCAGCCAGCCTCGGCTCGAGCATCAGCAGTTTGGGCTTAGCTGGCTCTTCCTCTGCAGAAACGTCCAGTGCATTGGATGATGAATCCGTATCCCTCCATAACCTCCTGTCCCAAGACAGGCTGCTTCACTCCCTGGATTTCAGACCTAAAGAGAAGCTGTCACCTCTGCCCCACTCCTTCACGCTCCAAGGGAGGCACAGGCTGGCGGCTGTTCCCCAGGGCAAAGCGTGCTCAGCATCGCCAAGGAGGCAAGTGCCCCATGGGCAGGGGCAAGTCCCAGATCTGAAGACAACATCAGGAGCTGTGTAAAGATGCTGTCAGTGCCCAAAGCATCAGGAAACCAAAGCTGTTTTGCAAGGTTTAGGGGAAAGCATTGAAGCTGAATGATTTTCAGGAAGGCAGATGAGTGTACATATCGGCAGGTTAAATTACGATATTATAATGTGTCATAGTTTGTATTGCTGAAGGCCGCAGTCAAAATCAAGGCCATAGGTTAAGGAAACAGAGGAGAGGGAACCATTCAGGGGCACAATATTCTGTATTCCTTACACCCTGTCCATTACAAAATGTCACCTTGCCTCACCACTGAAGGCAAGGGTATTGATCCTGTGAAACACAGCTTTTCATCTAGGCAACCTGTGTTTCTCCTTTCAGTTTTACTAAGGCAGGAATGAGTGGTCCCAGTTCATTTTACAGTGACCATGTGTCCACACATCAGCATCTACAATGTCATTTAGATACAGTATCATACAGAACGTTAGTCCAAAGTCTAAAATTCCTGTTGATCTACAACACAAGCTACACACTGTAATTTGTAGCAATTAGAATCTAAATGATAGGAGAGCAGCAGAAGCAGATAGAGAGATAGTGCCAGAACACTCTCACCATTTATCAAAAATTAAATGTTTTCTATTTAGCCATTGCTGTAGCTAATAAGATGCTTTGACAGCTTCAGATTGCCACCTCTAAGGGAAAGGGAAACCCAGGAGGAAGGAAGAGGACAGACTAGCGAACTTTTCTTTTTGATCTTAAGTCAAATTCAGTTCCTCCTGAAGCTGCTGACTTTACTGAGAACAAAGGTAAACCCGTGCTATATATGTGGAATTCCTCCGCACCATTTTGTCTTGGGCAGAAATGCAAACATCAATCCAGCCACAGAATATCCAGTTAAAACGCAAATGCATTATGCTAAGTGCATCCACAGTGCTTAATGTATTCACAAAACTGAATATACTGACACATTTGTGCTGGCAAGTGCGTATCACCCATCACTGTCAACATACTTTAGCTCTATGTGATTTGAAAACTAGCAAGTTCGGTCTGACAAATTAGGCATATCTAACAGTGCAAATTTTTCATTAGCAATTGTCCAGTAGCGTAGGAAGCTGCGGTGTCACTCCGTTGCACACATCCCTTCTTGCACATACACAAAGGAAACAAAAACCATGAGAGGCCAGAAGGAACTGCTCATAGAAAACCAAGCACAAACTGCTCATTGCTAATGGCTTGCGGACAGTTGGTCAATGTATTTTCCGCAAAGACTTGGCACGTTTAAAACAGCTTATTTCATGAGCCACAGGTTACTGCACTGATGAAGTGACCAAATTTCTGAGGGCATCTGAGCCATGTTTTTAAGAGTATCTAGAAACATAGACTCCCACTTTTCACTGAGAGTTATTTTAAGTCTTTGTTGCACTTCTGGCCTAAGCTTTAAAGTAATTTCTTTTGTTTTCTCACATGTGGGAGGTTACACATGAAAAAATCTTTCTGTCAAGATGTGATAATGCTCCTTGCTTGGTCAAAAGTCACGCCCCATTCTTGGAACCAAATTATCAAACCAGAAGCTCTTGTGCTAATGCTGTGATTTGTATTAATTTGGGAATTATTTCATTCTCACTGTGGTGAAGGAACAGGATTTGAATCCTGCCCTGAGGCTCCTTGTGCCCACTTCACCCTTCCCTTCTGTGAACAACAGCAGAAACAGTGAACTGGCTTCAGCTATGTCTTCCCTCAAAATGCAGAACAAAGTTGTCCCTTTATGAAGGCATAGCCAGGAAAGCATTCTCCATGAAGGTCAGCACGACAGAAGCAAACGTCATACCTGGACAAACAAATAGGAGCATATAGTCTGCAAGAAGAGGCCCATGAGGTCACCCCTCCCGGCTCTTCAGCACGAGCAGAGCCCCAGAGGAATACTGTGTCCAGTTGTGGGTACCAGACTTCAGGGTGGGCTAACAGGGAGATATCTGGAGGAGAGTACCACAGACAGACTCTCTCAAGACTTTGTACACTGTCTTGGAAAGGAAGAGGCAAATGCTGATGTGAAAGAACGAGCTTCAGTCTAGTTTTCTGCAACACAGAGTAAGCATCAGCTTGCAGGACAGAGTGGTTAGCTTTCCTTAAACCAAGCGGCAGAAAGGCTCGAGTAAGGACTTCAGCATCTGCCCACAGTTTGCAATCTTCCCTAAATAAATATTGATAAACGAGGACTACTAATTTCATTTACAAAACCAGTCTGTAGTTGATACAACGCTGAAAGTTGCACACAGCAAATGGCTGCGTCATGACTGACTTGGTCCCTAATTTAAGGAGGGCACTGCAGAGCTCCCGACGTTCTCCAGCACTCCAAATGTGTAGCTAATGACTGACAGCATAAACAACTTACTCATGCATGATTTGTGCTCATTCTAGCCTAGACATCAATACTCTCTCTCAAGTAAGCTGAACAGAACTGCAATGTCCTTCCTAAAATGTCGACTCACTGGGGATGTGGAGCTACCGATAAACATTGCAGATTTTCTTCAAACAGAACTTCTCTGGCTTTATCGCTTCATTTAATTGAATTTTCTTTTCTCCTCTCTTTTCTCAAATGCAGCTTTTGAAAATGAAACGGCTCAGTCTCGGGCACACCCTGCTCCTTTATTGAAATTCATTGGCACGGCAAAAAACATAAGTGAAAGCAGAACCAACTCATTTTTAGGAAGTAGTTTACAGTATAGTCTATATTGCTTGTTACTCACTTTACTGTTTATTATCAGGTCATTCGACGGTAGGTGGTTTAGAGAAAAAAAAGCAAAAATTATGAAGTTACATAAAACATCTGGGCCAGATCCTCAAGGGATATAAATTGTCATCATACCATTTGCAGGCTCTGGAGGACAGGCTTTACCAAATCAAAGAACTCTTTGTTTTCTAATATGAACCTGCTGCACAAAGAGACTAGAAAAGAGATTTATTTATTCTGTAGCACTGTGCCCTTGATTAACCTAGTTCGTGGTACCTATTTCAGTGAAAGAGCTAATACCAACACTGACTTCAAAGCATTGCTAAGTGTGATACCTGCCTGTTCATACATCATTTGCTTCTCTCAAGCCATTTTCTGTCAGCAGAGAGGCAAGCAAGACGTATGCTCTGGGTGAATGCCATATCATCATTAGCAGAAAATTACGACAAACTGCTGTAAAGTAATTATGCGGCTAAAAGGTGAGCTGGGAGGAAGTCAGTGATTAAATCCTTGCCACCAGAGTCAGCCCACATCACATAATGTTTTGCTCAGAGGCTTTCAATCTATTTTCAAATTGCTGGCCAGTGCCATGGGGCTGAATTGAACCTTCACTCAGGCCTTGAGAAGTATGCTCAGATATGCTTGGCCCTTTTTCATATCAAGTGAATTTTATTTCGGTATCACATAGTACAATACAGGATAACAGTAATTCTTAATCAGTAGCTCAAGGTTGCTCTTGCACCGCCAAGCTATTCTCACCGAAATCTTTCACGGGTTCTTGCAGAGGTGCTGCAGTTACAGCAATCCATTGCGGTCATTCTGCAGCGCAGCCGTCATACAAAGAATGTGAAAAGTGTGAAGGTTTAGAAATGATGGGATCTGAATTATCGCAATAAAACTCTGCCTGAGTGAAAGACCTTGGAGCAATGACTGAGGAAGCAATAACACCACCGTACTCTATATCTTCCCTCCAAATGATCTTAAACACTGGTAAGCTTAATCTTTGACATTCCTCTGAGAAATACATCTCCATGTTGTGGATAGTAATTTTGAAGCACTGAGATATTGTCACTATTAACTGACTTTATTAATCCTTTTCCAGAATGGAGCAGCACACCCTCTGGGACACAGAGAAGACGCAGTCCTCGTCCAGAGGGACCTACCAGCAGGACATCACAGACAACTGTGGTAGATGAGACCACGTGAGGCAAACGGTCAGTGGGTTCCATAGTTTTATTTTGCACTTAGCCCTCCTCTCCCCACCTCCCCTAGTCTCAGGCTTCCCCCGCTCAGCTTCCTCCCTTCGCCCCGCTGCTTTCCCTTCTCCCCTTTTTTCTCCTCCTGCTCACTCCGTACCCAAGAGCCAGCACTGAGTCAAATGGACAGCCAAAGGTGCGTGATACAGCCAAAATGCTGAAGGATTTGTACCCTGGGAGACAAGAAACCTTTGTACCGTTCAGGACACTAGAGGGTCCTTTACAAGCAGCTTTTACCCTGTTTTACCCTGTTCCTGTTGGTGATGAGTCTGATGGAATAACCCTGGTAAGTAAATGGGTTTTATAATATTGCCTCCAAACATGACACTGGAAATGGGATGGCTAATGGTCAAATCCTGCCTCCAGTGACGTGGGCAGCTGTTTGGTGACTGCTGATACCATATTTTGCTTCAACATGCTTCCATTCTCTATGTGCAGTTAACCACACATACAACTCTCCTTTACTGGGGCCCAGTTCTTCTGAAATCAGTATGACTTTTACCACTGATTTAAATGGGAAGGGGATTAGGGCACAGATAGCACAGTCTGTACGTACGGCTAACTTCAATGTAATACAACAATGCAGTTCACGGTCTGGCACCATTTGATGCCCTCAACTCCCAGCCACACAAATAGGAAACACAAGTCTCAATGGTCTCTGCTGACTTACAACCACCTACTCATTCTCAATCAGTTCGGGTGCATCCAGCCTGGCAGCTGGTGTTTCAAGCACTGAATCTTTTCAAAAGCTATCCAGCTGTCACATGAAGAGTTCAGCCGACCCCGGGTTCGCTATGTCTTGGAAATCTGCTCTAGTTTTATTATTAAAAAATGTAAGGAAGATTTTTTCAAAGACCTACGAAATGCCCTCATAGATTTAATGAGAGCTGGGCCACTAACCACAGACCGTACCTTTGGAAAATCTGCCCTTTGTTGCAACTTTTAATTTCAACAAATTTCAAACTTTTGCAACTTTTAATTTCCAGGTCATGTAATCTGTGACTTTGACTGGTAAGTGAAAAACATTTTTAGTACCACATCCTTGGTAGTCCTAAAGCTACAGATGACTCAGCTGCTTTCAACCTGCTCTTAGCAAGGCTGTAAAAGCTTGCTTTTTTTTCCTCGATAAATTAAAACTTTCATGCACTGATCACTATTCCATCCAAAGGCATACTGCATATCAGCAAACGGAAGTCATTGTTTACAGAGAAACTTTTGCATATGGCTTGAAAGAAAGCCCAGCAAGAATTGACAATGATAGATGATCTCCCCAGTGACATTCAGGAATAATGCAATTTCACATTTGTATGAGGGAAAAACAAGCAATAGACATATTTAAATAATCATTAAAAATTAAACACCTGACATAAGGCAGGTTTCAACCCTGGTCTGCCACACATCTTCTGGAAATCTTTAATGGATATCATTTCAGGTCTTCTCATTTGCTTTGCTCATGAACAAAAGCTTTGTAATGGAGGCTCGAGTGTATGTGTTATCAGCAAAAGGTTCTCTCGAGGGAAATTAAGTGAAAGGACATTTTTCTTGTCTTCATGTTTGACATTCAGGAGCAGAGACGAGATAAGGTAGGCACAGGAGTCTTTCAAAAAACCGCCAGATAGCAATGGCAGCACTTCATAAGGACGTGAACCGTTCATCATCTGCTGCAAAGACTCCATTAATGTGGCCTGCTTTTAAATCCAGTGTTTCACAAGGAATCCCATTTTCTACTGTTAGTGTCACTTCGCCTTTCTCTTCCAAATTTTCTCTCTCTGTTGACTCTTTATTCTTTCTAAAAACAAGGAAGAAAAAATCATCTTATTCTGTTGATCTGCAGCACTCCACCACGATTCCACAGACAGAAAACTGCACATTTAGTCAGAAGTTTATCATAGGTTATGTCTGAAAGGCATAACCTGGTGCACCTCTTTGCTGTTGTAAATATACCACGGAAGGTGAGAGGCCCACTGATTGGAAGCCCTGGTTTAGTGGTTTGAGGTCAGGATTGGGAATCAGAAAACCTAGAGTAAACATGTTGCAAATACGTTATAAATATTAGTTCAGCTCCTTGTTCTGTAAAATGACTGGAGGGTGCAGAAGGAAAAGTTGGTGCAAAACAAAAATGGAAAAAATCTCTAAATCTGCTTTTGCTTTACGTCAGGAAGGACTGCACTAAACATCTAGTCCGACCCTGTTATGTATGTCATAGATTTCACCCCATGATGTCAACAAATTAAAACACACTTTTTAGAAACAGATCAGCTTTAGACTACAGCCACCAATGATGGAGACTTGAGTGTCCTCACACTCCTTGATGATCTTCTCCAAAAGTTAGGTACTCTTAATGCTGCAAATCCACTTTTTTTAGTTCAAACTTCATTAACAGACACCCTCCTACCCAGTATTTTATAGTTTTGTTTTCTAGATCAAACAATTGCATGGCGTTCACTTTTCCAGGCTCCAGTTCTCACCAAAAGCATATTAAAATAGTTGCTGAATAAAATTATCTAAAAGTACAACCACGACAAGATGTAATACAGAAATATCAGTCAACGTGTCATGATGTTCCTTTAATTCCAGATTTATTTGATCTCAAGACCTACTAGTTCATAGTTGAAAAACCTGCTGTACTTTACAGCCTGCAGCATCAGCAGTTTTAGAGGATAAGAAATTCAAAGGTCAGCTCCACTGCTTCTTCCTATCCCACAATAGGTACTGTAACAATCTGACTCAGGACAATCATAAAAACTTGACTCAGTGTAACTGCTAATAACAGTGATATTTACTATAATAAAATTTTATTGGCCTTTGGGAGATTCTTGGCATTACAGACTAGCTAAAAATAAATGTGGGCGGTAGTAGTGGAAACCTCTGACCTCTGGCCACTGTATCTGCTCTTACAACACTTAAAAGGAGTATTCTTTAATACAAAAACTGTAGGGGCAGAACATAAAAGAAGATACTAAGGAGCAGGTTTAAAAGAAATGAGAGGAGTAGGAGATGGTAGAACTCATTGCCATAGGAATTCCGAGAAGCTCAAAATTTCTATGAGTCCAAGGGAAGACTCAACAAGTTAAGGGAAGAGAAAACATTGTGAGTTACCCAAGACATGAAGACCAAATCCAGCTCATGAAGGCCCCTAGCTGCAAATTAGATGCTGGAAGAGTAATAGAGGGAAGCATTGTGTGCCCTTACTCTGTTTTCACTCTTCTCAAGGCAAATGTTTATGGCCTCTGTTGCAGGTGGGAATTTGGGGGCAGGGGTGGACTTCAGTCAAGCCCAGCATAGACAGCAGAGGATAGTCCTGCCCTGCGTATGTGCCAAATCTATTACCAGAGATGGAGATGTCCTGTTGCTGTGATGACAGGAGAACTAACATAAGACTAGGAGACAGTGTGTCTGATCCAGCTCACCACAGAGCCAAGGGCTACAATCACATGGAGCTTTTCAAGGTGCAGGCAGCTGTGGTTTGGAATTTTACATGTTGGCAGTGATGCACAGTGAAGACCTAATTAAGAAACGTTTCTGTTTCAAGAAATGACGCATGAGTCGAACTCATTACTGAAACTCCATTATAGGCCAATCTTGTGCTTCCCTGCCACCCTGAATATGAACAGCCTGAAGCACGTGCTCTTGGGCTTAACTGAACCGAGGTATTTAACTGGTACTTTAAAGGCCAATAAAGACAAAATGCCAGATTTATGAGAAGTCAACACCATCCTTGGGGCCAGACTTTCAACACAGCTTACTAGGCAACAGAGCTGCCATTATGTCAGCTCTGGACAGGTTTCCAAGAAAACTCATTACTGGACATGCTGAAGTCTTTGACAACTTGGTCACGTACTTTGGTGCCTGAAAAAGAGATAAGCACTTTTGAAATTCTCTTCCCTGGTGTCTGGCTCTTCTTTTGAGAAGCCAAATAGCCAAGACCACCCCTTTTACCTCTCCAGTCTTTGCACCAGTAGATGGAAGAAATATATACTTGGTTTACCCTCTCTCTCACTCCCCTGCCCCTGCCTGCAGATGCCATTGATGTGGAAAGAGGGTTAGAGTTCAATCACGGATGAATCTGCTATGAGGAAAAGTTATACATAAAGGCAGATAAGGGAAACAGAGGTAGAAGTGAAAAGGAGCATAACAACTAAGAGGACAACAAAAGCATGAGACAGAAAGGATGCCAAATGACGGTAGGCAGGCAGCAACAAGCCATATTACTGGTGGTATGATGATAAGAGCTTGTAGTTTACACCACATTGAGGGGAATTGCTCAAGCTCAGCTGAGTTATTTTGAAAACAGAGGGGAAAAATGCTGTCTTTCAGCTTGATATAAAGCACAAATGATAATTTTAGCTAGAGAAATCATAGCTATTTAGCATAATTTATTTATATTACACTTATTTGAAATGTTCAAAGACCCCCTTTGAGTTACGTGCTATATAAACACACAGAGCCATGATCCTACACAGACAGCAGGTATGGGCTTCAGGTAGCAACATTATTCTCCAGTTTTACAGAAGAGGTTACCTAGGTTCAGGGGATAAAATAACTCAGCCCACACCACATGGAAGGTTGTGACAGGGCTTAAACTATCCACAGCTCTCCAGTACCTGCCCAGGCTCTTTCCCCAATAGCATCTCTCATCTATTGTTTGTTGAATTTTGTTTTTTGAAAACAGAAAGGGGTTTCGCAAATTCCTGCAACTTTCTGAATGCAAAATAGAACTGAAGGGATTTTGGCTACACTACTAAGGGTTCTCTGTGAGAACCACTTATCTTTCACAATAAGTGTTTTTCTGAGGTCTTTTAACATTGTTCTTCAAGGTGATAAGGGGGCAGAAAGGAAAAGTCTCTGCAACGCACCACTTTTCATTCAAGAATCCCTTGTTCTTATATATTTGGGGATGCAGTCCACCATACATTCAATAATTCTAACATCATCTAGTTGTCAGCAGAAATTTACCCTTTTTCAGTTCTTCTGCTGTTCCTGTATGACTCTGTTGCTGAATTCATAATTTTGTGTTAATCTAACGTCCGTGGCGCCTAAATTGTGGCAGAAGCTGAACTTCTATGGCAGAATCTCAGCTCAGCTGAGAAATTTCTATTCCTTATGCCCAACTCTGAGCCAGCAGAGATGGCAGGACCAAAACTCCACCTGCTCTCTGGCCTGCTATAATATGATCACACTAGGCAAGCATGAATAGCCTTTTCTTTTTCACCAGTGCCACCACAGGGCAGAAACTGAGAGGAAAAGAGAGTATCTCTCTCCTACCCTAATGCCAAACAGCAAATACCTAGGCTCATGGGGAGATCTGGTCATGAACCTGTGAAGGACTGAGCACTTTGGACTCATTAGGTCATGAATGGTAGGTGAGACCATGCACTGTTCCATTGAGCAGGCCCTCTTCAGCCACACATTAATCATTATTGTGTCCTCTACTGAGGCTTCTCAAACTGCAGCAGCAAATTTTTTTTAGCCCTGCCAGGTTTTGACACTGTCCTGCTTTCAGCTGGGATAGAGTTGATTTTTCTTCCCAGTAGCTGGTACGGTGCTGTGGTTTGGATTTAGTATGAGAATAATGTTGATAACACACTGATGTTGTTGTTGTTGCTAAGTAGTGCTCACACTAGCCAAGGACTTTTTAGCTTCCCATGCTCTGCCAGGTGCACAAGAAGCTGGGAGGGGGCACAGCCAGGACAGCTGACCCAGACTGGCCAAAGGGCTATGCCATACCGTATGATGTCATGCTCAGTATAAAAACTGGGGGGAGTTGGCCGCCGGGCAGCGATCGCTGCTCGGGGATGTGCTGGATATCGGTTGGTGGGTGGTGAGCAATTGTATGGTGTATCACTTGCTTTGTATATTATTATATTATTATTATTATTATTACTATTACTACTATTCTATTTCATTTTACTTCAATTATTAAACTGTTCTTATCTCAACCCACGAGTTTTCTGACTTTCACCCTTCCAATTCTCTCCCTCATCCCACTGGGGTCGGGGGAGTGAGCAAGCGGCTGTGTGGCGCTCAGTTGCTGGCTGGGGTTAAACCACGACAGACGCTACTGCCCTGGAAGGAGGACAGTCACTGCCAGCCTTCTCCCTCTTGGTAGCTATTTGGGTACTCTGTGAGAGGAGGCTCACCTATGGCACACTAAACCTTCAGAAGAATGACAGCAAATGTCTTTGTAAAGCTATCATCTTTAGTTAGGTGGCCTCCAGGATCATATTCTTATGCTCCCTATTTCCTCATTACACCCAGCATTACTAAGGCATCTATACTTCACAGTTAAAAATTTTAAACCCTTCCTTCGGAAAAGGACACATGGGTTATCTTTACCTATGGAGGGAGGTGGGGCACAGCTATAATTTCTCTGAGGCTGATCGGAAAAGCAAAACCAGCCCAGCTGACTTAACTTGCCAGTATTCAGTTAAAACAGAAGAAAAGCTAAGCTTACTTCTTGTGTTGCTGAATCCCTGCAACAATGAGGAAAATAATTCCAGCCACAATGAGACAAAGAACAACACCAAATACGATAAGCCAGACAGGCGTGGAGGGTTCAACAGGAGGTGATAAGGTTGAGGTTATCTTCAGGAACTGCAGTGTTTTGTCACTCAGTAGGAAGGCACTGTTGATTCTGTTCCGGTTCATCCTTCATAAAACACAAAGAACATCACAACTCTTTATAAGGTATTTTGTAAGTTAAAAGGATAGAAGAAAAGAAGGAATTTTCATGTATGTGCTGCAAGTCCGGCAGGGCTGAATTTGATCCAGCATGAAGTTGGTAGGACTATACAGACCTTCACTTTAACATAGACCCTGTCAGTAATCCATAGACACTCACACACTTACAAGGTTTTGAACACCAGACTTTCGTATGTATTTACCCAAAAAACTGGGAAATACAGATGAGACCTGAAGTACAGCATTATTAGTTGTTTCTGTTTTGAACCATGTGCTGAAGACATAGCAGATTGTAATCTGTAAGGGTGGTTCTGTTGTCTTGCTTATGCAGCATTCAAGATTAGCATGGGAGTGGCAGAACTACCCTGCCAACGCTCAGAGGGTTTATGTATCGGTGCCCCTTGGTTCCTCAAACTGAACCATCCTGCATGTTATGGGCAGGTACATCTCTCTTGTTGCTGTAGATTTTCTTAGGTCCGTGAGGCACAGGCTACAATTTGGTCCAGAAGAATCCCTATTGCAGACATGCTCTTCTTCCCTGCAGGATGCAGCTAAAGGGATTTGTACTTTGCACATTTTTTCCATTATGAGAAACTAAGCGAGAAGTATGCTTTTTCATATGAGTAGTACAACTGCTACCCTTTAATGGATATCTTCACCCACAATAATTACTTCTAAGCATTTGCAGGTATTTCTGGATCTGATTCTAAGCAGCCTTAAAAGGCTGTAGCAGTATCTTTCATTAGCTTTTTCAAAATGTCAGAAATTTTTCAGAAAATATATTACATATATTGATCCTGAGAGATTCGTTTTGATTGCAGTTGTATGATTCACAGCAGCTCTTTCTTGTATACAGTTCAATCTATTTACCATAAAGCAAGTACTTCCTAAGAACAGATATATGGGAAATACAGGTAAGATTCTGCAAATTTCTTTTCCTGGAAACCATAATGTTTGACTGTCCCTTAAACAGGAAGTTCTTAGCCTTAATGGAAAGCTAGCATTCCTGGAGGGGACTGAAAGCCATGGCATATTATAAGACTCGTAATACGGTAAGCCATTTTTGATTTAGAAAAGATTTTCATCCTTATTGATATAAAAGGATCATTGTGAACAGCTGAAATAAGCATTGTTCACCCTCATCTAACTGGCTGGAGTTACAGAATTATATGCTGAAACACATGCAGGTAACTACACGTGCATTTTGTATTTGTATATGCATAAATATATGTTGTTTATATTTATGCAAGATCTTGGGACTCATACAGAGCTCTGAGAAGGTTTGCTTTCCTCTTTGTTCTTAGTTTGTAGAGAACCTCATACAAGAAAACTCTGGTCCATGGGTAGCGTTCTTATGTGCTACTGTAGTATGAAGAATTAGAATAATGATTTCATATGGAAGCCTGCAATCAGAAGCAATTGAATAAAAAGTATTGTAGTTTTATAGATCTGTTTATTTTTTGTTTCTAAGTTAGGTAGGAATTAAAACTTTTCATAAATAGCATATTCTTCTTTATCGGGTGACAGACAACAGTTAAAAAACAAACATACTATAATAGCATCCAATTTCTGTGGCAAACAGGGCACATAAATGACTTAAATAAATGAGCTTATGCTACTGACCGTATCAAAGAATAACAGAAATGCAAAAACCCTGCATTCCAGCACTCTTACAGAGAGCTTCAGTGAATAAATAATCTGCTTCCTCCACTAATGCTATGAAGCTATTGTTTGGTGTCTCTGTAGGAAATAGTTTAATCTGCTCATAAGCTTAGAAGTTAATCTTTCCAAAAGAACGCATACTCATTCATCGGGAATTAGGCATTACACCTCCATAGAGATAACATGAATTTTCAAGACAAAGTACAGAATGTCTAAAAACAAAGAGGTCTGTTTTCCACTCCGTGCTTGAGAAATGTACGTGAGTTATGCTGCTTGTGGGATTCATCCCTATAAACCTCTTATGTAGGTTTGGTGGACCATTGAAGTCAGATTGCCTATTCTTTTCTTTTTCCCTCTTCAGCTCCACACTCTTGCTTTTATTGGCTACAGAATGTGATATTTATAGAATCATAGAATTGTTAAGGTTGGAAAAGACCCTTAAGAGCATCAAGTCCAACCGTTAACCTACCACTGCCAAGTCCACCACTAAACCATGTCCTCAAGCACCACGTCTACCCGCCTTTTAGATACCTCCAGGGTATTTACCACTTCCCTGGGCAGCCTGTAGAAAGCAAACTGATTTGTACTGCATGGTACTTTGTAAAAGCAATGCTCAGCTACGATAGTGACTGGCATTCTATAAAGAGCTGGTATGAAAGGAATGTGAGTATAAAATTGTTTAAGTCAAGCTGGGACACAGCCAGCTGTGCTCATGAAGAGTTCACACATGCTCTTCTCACGTGAAAGCTGACTTCTAAAGTAAGTCAGATGAACTGTACGTGAGAAGCACTGAAAGGGAGACTGTGGTCACTAGTCCAGGTGTAGATGTGCATACGGCATGCAATGAAAGTTAAATGATATAAAACCCACCCTGAAAGCGTGCAATTCCGTCATCTGAGGAAGAAGGGTCTCTCACTGGGAAATGTAGCAGCAGGATGAGAGCAGCCACAGACTGGACAGCAAATTACAGGTAGGGTTCTGGAAAGGGACTAGATCTCATCTGAGGCTCCAGCATCACGAGAGACTCATTCCAAAGTTATAATGCCAAGGCTCATACGCTTTGTATTCTGTGGGACTGTTAAAAATCCTTCTAATCTCACATGCGTGAAAGAGTACTGACCCCTTGGTGTTTTAACGACTTGGATTAGTTTATCCTTAAAGAGGCAAAGTACTCATTCATACAAGGCCCAGAGAGAGAAAGCTGCCCCAGTCAACAAGGAAGAAAAGGCTGCAGGACCAGTGACTGTACCTGATGGCTGCCTCTACCTCACTTCCAGGAACAGTTGTCACGTTTTTGGAAGCATCTGTGACCACAAACCAAAATGACACGCGATCTGTCACATTGCAGAGCAGCACATCGGAAATTCTGCAGATGGTTAAAACAAAAATCATTAAAGAAGCATGGAAGGAATTATTGAAATATTTCAGATTTTCTTAAAATATTGCTTTCATCTAGAGGGGGAAAAAATTCTTACGTTTCAAAAAGGTAACAGTTAATGCTCAAGGAAGAAATATCACTCAGCATTTCCCATTTCCCAGTGTGATTTTTAAACATTTAAGCTTATTGAGACCAAACTTGAATCTTCAAACAAATTTCTGAATCTATTACAAACTTGCCTGGTCTTGGACATGCATTTAGTGTAATCAAATGGAAAAATACATATTTGTATCTTAATCAGCAGGACTGTGACAAAGGCTACATAATGGACCAAATGCATTGAAGAACGAAAAGTTTAGTTTTTAACAGGTAATACCACAGGAGCCAGGCATGGGGGATTCCCCACATGATTTCAAGTGAGTGCAGTCCTTCTACACAATACCTTCGTTGGAGGGAAGAGTAATGGAATTGATGTTACTCTTTTTGACATCTTTCTGCACTGAGTCCGGCACAGAGTGGAGGCAACAGGCTAAATTTCAACATTATACTGGCACTGGCCTATACCTTTTAGCTTATGCTATGACAAATACTTCTCATATCTGTTTTAAAAGGAGATTGCTCAGCTTTATGTGAAGTCAATAGTGGAAGGGCACAGGCACGCAGCTTCTCATATCATACTAAGTAAAAAGTGTGCGAAATGTCTTTTAAATGCCTTTTTTCAGATTCTTAGAAATTTGTTTTCTACCACTAATACTAGTAAATAGTGGAACTACCATTAGAAAAACCTCATGGAATGACATCATCATGAGTATTTAAACTAAAGAAGTGAAGGCTATTACATTAGTATCATAATAGTGACTGAGGATAGATGGTGCCCCTATGTTCTTCTATCTGTTTCTAGTCTATTCACACAACTAAGGAACAACCCAGCCAAACTCGTGTAATATACAGGAATTGTGTAAGGTGGCATTTATTACAGCATGGCAAGGAACATAGTACGTATCATACAAGGACAGCCAAAGCCTTTATGAATTCAATGACAGATAGCTAGTGAGATAAAAATGGAAAAAAAATATTTCATTCTATATCATTAAAAAATAACCCAAAGAATTTGGCTCAGGATTCAGATTTACTGGCCATGCCCAAGCAGCGAGTTCTGAAAGTCCAGGACCAAGAGCTGGGATCATTTTTATTTCCAGGGAGCAGCCTGGACTTGGTTCACCTTAGCAGAAGGCCGACCTGGCCACAAGCACAACACAGCTGCCCTGTCTTGACAGACCCTGCTTGGGATGATCAGTCTTCAGATACTACCTGCTGTTCTGGAGAAGGAAACCCTGCAGCGAGCCAGCGAAGAAGAATGCAGCCCCTCTTTTAATTAACTGCAGAGATGTCTGTAATGCCCATTACTAACTACTATAATTGGTTTTAAGGTTTGGCCTGTCCATCATCAAAGTGCAAATTTTAACCTTTCCTTTCCAGCCTGTGCTCTGCCTCAGGGTGACAAATCCCCTGGCTGCACGCAATCTCCCCTGCCACAGAGCTCTGTTTCGTAGTGCCATCTGCTGGCTAATGACAAACATAATTAAATGACCCCTGCACTGGCCTGAGGAGCAGGAAGCATGAGATAGGAAGGGATATAAAGCAGCCAAAATTGCCGATGAATGTGTAGCCTCCATCCGGAAAAGAACGAGTTCGCTTCTAAGGCAGGACAGGCATTGGCTTGATCACAGCAGTTCATTATGGAAATTCTGCAGAAATATTTGACTTACTGCTGAAAGCTTTTTTGGCTGGTGGTCTGGGTGCCTTGGGTAGCGCAACCTTTCATTTTACAGAGAAGGCATGTATTCCATAGAGATACGCAGTAAAACGGAAAGCAATGATTTTGTAGAGCTGAAATACCCACTTTTACCTCTCTGGAACAATGTCAATTTTGCAAATACAGAGAATTTTTATGGATAAAAGAGGAAAGCCATCCTCTGGAATTTGAAAAGATGTTCACATTAGTTTGCTGGCAACAGTCAGAAGATGAAAGCAGATTAATTCCTCCCAAAACAACAGCAAAGCACAAAATTTACAGGAGGGCGGAAAAAAAGAGTCTACTGTTGGCTGGTGGCTGACAAAGTCTTGCTGACTTCACAGAATATCTGAAATTGTATCTGCAGAGGAAGTTTTCCATCAGGAGAATTTATAACAGTAGGACCTAAAGCTTCATGTTACTGCAGTTCTTAAAGCTGGAATTTCTGTGGCGCAATCAAAAACTCGTCCAGGTAGAAAATCCGGGTTCGTGTTGCACTACAGATGTTCTTGAAATGGGGTGAATGAGGAAAGTCTGATCCCCAAAGAGAAAGATAAATTTGGTAGATACAGACTGGCAGAACACCCTGACTTTCTCATTCTCGTTCAGAGACTCAAAGAGACTCTTCAACCTGGGGTCTTCCCTACAGTGCCAAGGCTTTCAGCATGAGATAGGGCAGTCGGTCATCGTTAGGGCCAGCATCTCTCTCCCTCTAGAACAAACAGCATTGAATCAATTGGGCAGCAAGGCTTACACTAGGGTACGTAAATTTTGCCTCCTTTCTACTCCCTGCTATGTCTAAAATCCTTGCTCGATTATAAGCATCCAAAACCTGGCTTCACTGCTGCTACTTTTTCATCAGCGGAATCTGAATGCTTTAAATCCTCCCAGGCTCCAAAGAGAATAATACTGCTCACGAGAAGTTCCAAGGGGATTGAGTAAACACCAAAACAGACTGGTTCAACAAGCACCAATGCGGCAATTTCTTTGCAGCAGGTATGCCTTTTTTTTCCCCTGTGCTATTTGCACACAGGTTTGATTCACAGCATGCAGAAGCATTACAAAACTATGCCTTTACACTGTTTAGATTTGAGAAACCTGACTTCTCCATGTACTATGCTAATTAAGTGTATTTGTAAACATATATGTGCACATCTTTTTATTTCCTTAGCAGGTGATAGACTTTTGTCATGGGGATTATAGGAGACTGTTATCATCAAAAAGACAAGATCCTGGTTCTGCCTTATGGCACCATGGCAAAAGTCCAGAATTGCATTTTCTTTAATATACACAAGTAAACACCAGTAAGTAGAGTGCAGGAAACCCTGATGGTTCCTTGGCCTGAACCACCATGATTGTTCCTTACGGAAATTTAAAGGATTGTTTAGGGGTAAGAAAGCTGCCAGAGACTCAGAGGGAGCTGAGTGCCTACAGTGACACCGTACAGCTCGTGGGAGAACCACAGTCCCCAAGTCCCAAGCGCCTATCTCCAGCTCTCTCGAAAGCATCACGCCTCTTCCAACCCAGTGCTGTGCCACTGCTCCTGCAAAGGAATGTTATTTTCTTCCTTTTTGTGAACAGCAGCCATGGGATCACCTTGATGTAACAGCTTTAACTCCAGAAGCTTGTTTTGTTGTTCTAAATGGTCACAATATTTTTAGTATCAAAATAGCCTGTCTTAGGAAGATGGATAATGTTGATGAATTTTTTTTTGGTCACTTCATGAAGAAAACTGCAGGGTTTTTTATCTACAAATGGGGGGATGATGTACCAAAAGTAGATTCTGTTACTTGAATGAAAGTACATGTGATGACATTCTTTCTGCTCTAAAGATTAACTAGTCTCAGGCCCAAAAGAGATGCATATTATTTCAAATGAGTCACAGATTAGAGAAACCAGGGTTACTAACACAGACTACAGATAATCATTTTTTAACACTGAGAGATCAAAGGTTGGCTTATGTAGTTCATGGATGTATGTATTGAGAATGAATTGAAAGGCCATATATAGAGAAGGAAATAAAGGGGTTTTATTTCTCCACTGAAAAATAAGTATTTATTTTATCTGTATTAACAATTAGTGAGCAATTTGATGGATTGTGTCTTTCTTCTGTTTCACACAAACCTGAAAATTTGACAAGCCTTTCAAACATTAAACACAGCTCCATGCTTTATTAAATTTTAGTTTAGAAATTAACTTTAGAGAACTCGAGATGTAATGTGCAGTCCTGTCCATTCTGCGTTGGGTCACTCAGTGGTTACACAAGGGCAACAACAGCATCAACTGCTGTTTCCAGCAGCACATTCAAATGCTTGTCATTACAGGTTGGCTTTAATCCAGCTTCAGAAGCCTAACAAAAGGTGACTTTGAATCTCACAAATGTTGGGACAGACTGCAACAAATGGTTACGCTGATCCACCAGACAAATGATTTTGGGGCCTGATCCAGCTTGCTGAAGTTAACGGCATTTGGTATCACATGGGAGTTAGTTGTGGCTGTGAGTTACTGCAGGGCTGTGGGTGTGTTAGAAATTAATGGGATGTTAAAGGGCAGGTTTGTCATATCCTGGTTATGGCCCTGTGCAGAATTTATACCCTGGCAGAACCAGTATTTGGTTATGTAAAATACTGGTGAATTTTTCATGAGTCTTCATTTTGACAAAAATCTTTAATTAACCAGATGCAAAATTTGGGTAAATTTAGATGCTACCAGAAGGCAGTCACAAGCAATTTGTTTGTTCTTTTATGACAGAATAATTGATCATTGATCTTTTACAGCTCCCAAAGAAAATCTGTTGGCATTTATCTGTAAATGTTCCTGTAGTGTAATGTAATTTATTTGTCACAAGCTCCTGCTTCTGCCTCCCTCTTCACCAGCTATGTGAGAGTGCCGTTCCTGTGTGCAGGGCACACTGTTGTACCCTCTGGGATGCTGAGCGCTCCCATACCTTTGTATCCACTGAGGGGGTGGAGATGGACTGCACTCCTCCCTCGGTACCCAGTTCCTTCCAGCTGCCAGCCACAAGGGTGGGAAAAGGAGTGCATTATTTCCAGGACTTCTAACAGGGTGGAGGCTTTCATAGATTTCCTGCTCCCAGTATCAGGCAGGTTATTTGGGGTGTATTGGGAGGTTCATCTAGCTCTCCATCACTGAACAGGGACTCTGAGGTCCCTTGGGATTTGGGAGAGATCTATGGATAGGAAAGTCCTCAGCCCATTGCCTAGTAAGTTGTACCAGATCTCAGAGCTGCGCAGCTGTCCTTTGGTTGACATGCTGTTGACACATGACCCCAAAGGTATCTAGAAGTCCTAGAAGAGTTATCAGTTATACCTCCAAGGTACACCTCAAAAAAGTTATACCCCATGAGGAAGTCCTATCCCATCTTAAAAAGAGGGAAAGATGCCCACACCTAGCTGTTTCCAAATATTAGACTGACTTCTCCTCTGACAAACATAGTAGCAGGAAATTATTGATCTGTGCAACCCCACCTCCAAACTGAAGTAACACTGACATTATCGTATTTGTCCATAGGAAAAATTGTCTTGGTAGGAAACTGAAATAAATGAGCATAAATTCTGTGATTTCCCAGAGTGGATAACTTCCATTAAAACTTTAAGTCCTTTCATACTGGCTTGATTTTTTTCCCCATTCCTGCACCAAGCTTTCTAATATTAGTTGAGTTTCCCTCTCTCAGCAGAGAGCCATGGTGCTTGAGGAGGAAGAAGATCACTGGCTTCTGACACAGGTTTTCTGCTGTGTGAAAGCACCATGACTTCGAAGGAAGAGAATAATTTAAAAAAAGGACCTGGGACTAAAACAAGTATACAAAAGCAAATCAGATACTGGATGAAAACTCTGCTAATTTGAAAACCTGAGAAAAAGTCCTGCATAATCACCTTTAACTATCTTGTATCTTGAACTCATTTTTTTAAGTGTCATTTTAATTGGGTGCAGTAGCATACTGGGCTGGTTTTGTTAAGCTTGGTGTAATGGCTCTCTTGCTCAAAGGAGACAACTTCTGAGGAATAAAAATGAAACAGCAAGGAACCAAACACTCCTGTTACATGGAAGGGGAAATCCCCTTCTATTTAAGAGAAAGTGCGGCAGTCACAATAATCATCATGTGACTAAAGTTAACTAATATCTTTGCAAATGTGGAATATGCTTCATCTGATGCAATGACAGCCTGAAGCAGTTTTTTTTAAAGTAAATTCAGAACCTTATCCTCATTAGCCTCCCAGAACCATAAATCTTTCCTTTAAGACTGAAAAACAATGAAAATATAATAGGCCTATAGAAATACACTTACAAGGTTTCTCATTTAAGAAAGATAAGAACATACTGGAAATAGAACTTGCTAAATGGTCTGTCTAATCTGGTATCTAATTTCATAAGTAGCAAGGATCAGAAGCCTGAGAAGAATATTCAATACCTCAGGGTAGACTTAATCCCAAAACCAATTAAAGGCTGATTTACGTCTGAACTGCAACATCTGAAACTTCTTGATGTTAAGTAACTCAACCACTGCAATATTAGGGATAGATACTGCCAACAGAACACAGCACTAGCAGAGCTACCCCCCTTCCAGTTCTGAGTCAGCTCATCTTCAGCATACTGCTGAAGCTGTGCTCTAAGAAAATGTGCACCAAAGCTGCTTATTCAAGGATCTGTACTGCAATTCTTGACCTTGCCAATGTGTGCCTTTCCCTCCTCCCAGTATGGTCTCCAGAAGGTATCATGTTTTACTGCCAGATTCTGCTAGAGCAAATTGGCACAATCCCACTGAGATCCACAGCTGGATCACTTCACATCATGTCGTGGTTAACCCAGCAGGCAGCTAAACACCACACAGCCGTTCGCTCGCTCCCCCCCAGTGGGATGGGAGAGAGAATAGGAAAAAAGGTAAAACTCATAGGCTGAGATAAAGACAATTTAATAGGATAGAAAAGGAAGGGAAAATAATAATAATGATAAAAGAATACACAAAACAAGTGATGCACAATGCAATTGCTCACCATCCGCTGACCAATGCCCAGCCAGTTCCTGAACAGCAGCTGCGCCCTAGCCCCCGCCAGCCAAACCCCACCAGTTTTTTTGTTCAGCACGATGTCATATGGTATGGAATATCCCTTTGGTTGGTTGGGGTCAGCTGTTCTGGCCGTGCCCCCTCCCAACTTCTTGTGCACCCCCAGCCTCCTCACTGGCAGGGCAGTATGAGAAGCTGAAAAGTCCTTGACTTAGTATAAGCACTGCTCAGCAACAACTAAAACATCAGTGTGTTATCAACATTATTCTCATCCTAAACCCAAAACACAGCACTATACCAGCTACTAGGAAGAAAATTAACTATCCCAGCCGAAACCAGGACACATCAACAGGGATACTGGTCCAAAGATCAAAACATTGCTTAAGATAGAAAGAGTGTGATGTTTATATATATATCTGGCTGTCAAAGAAATATACTGGAACAGTCTGTTTTTAGAAGCTGTATATAATGATTTATACAGTTCAGTACAGCAGAGAAAGGGCCACGACATGAAGCATTGTTAATATGTATAAGGCAAATCAGAACAGATACTTACTGAGTTGTGCTCTTGCTGGAATATCTTCTCATTGCGAAAGCCACCATTGCTTTGAAGAGGTACTCTTCATTAGCATCCCAGGCATACTGTAAAGGAAGATGGAAAATAATCCGTTTCAGCATCAGTGCTGGCAGTGCAGAGAGGGAAAAGAGTCACTGAACTTGAAATGCTATATTGATCAAGAAAATTAATAAATTCTCTGGTTGTGCTACGAAAATAAATTCCTGCCCATTATTTAGTGTGCACAAAGGACTTTTTCTAACAGCTGTTATAAAGTGCGTTATAAATTGCAAAGAATGTTTCCAAAAATTGGATGAATCGAATGTTTCTGAAAGCTGACCAAACTGGAGATGTAAAGTTTCTTGTACCAAAGACTAGGCATATTACTAGAATTCTTCCCACACAGCTGCACCCGTGGCCTTGTCTCTTTTGCTGGATAAACCCTGTTACAGTAGAAGGTTTAAATCCACTCTCAAAGACCACTTGATTCTGCCCAAAAATGAAAGAAAGCTAACATTGAAGGCAGTCTCTGGGAGCTGGATGCCAGGACACCAGGAAATGAAATGAGATTACAGCCTTATTGCTGCACACCATCCTTGCAACAAGACGACACACTCAACTATAGTACAAATTACTATATCGCATGTGAGACAAAAGAAAGAAAATAGCAGCATCCTTACTACTTCAATAAGAAGGAATATACAGGCTCCAAAAACTGTTTTCTGTTGTCTTGATGAAAAATCATGCTTTCATAATTTCAGTTTTCTGAGATAGCTTCACTAGGTTCCCCTGGGCTTTCATTCACATATGCAATTCTAATGACCTGTAAGAACTGCACCTATTAGATTTTTATAACAAGAACTATGACTGAGGCATACTGATTGAATTTCCTCTTTCAGCAGATTACAAAGATTAATAGTTTCTTGGAATGATATTAAGGGAGGTTAGAGGCAGCTTTCTTCAGTGAATCAGAACACAAATCTAATCTTTAACTTTCAGCATTAAAAAAATCTGCACTGTAATCATCCAAACCAGAAACCCAACAGTGTGCATACTTAACCCTGTGGATAACTTGGACCTACTTTTTCATGGGCCTTTATAAGACATTCAAAAACCAGCAATGTACATCAAAAAGCATTAAACAGCGTTGAAAATGTCAAATCTCAATTCTGGTTTTTAAATTCTGATTTTGGATGCATGGAGCTGCAATCTCTCTGCAGAAAGAAGGAATCCAACTTCCAGGCATCAGCCCTCATTTTGCTCTGACATCCTGTGGACTGGGAACCTAAGCAGGGAAGGAGGCAGTCATTTAAAGGGCAGAAAGTCCTACTGACTGCATTCATCATCCCTAAACAAACGATGAGTTGTGAAATGGGCTCTCTGAGATGTGGTAGGACAGGGACAACAAAGGTGAGAAACAGACAACTTGAGTAGCATTAAAATCCAGATGCAGCACTGAGAATCTGGGTTCTGACTCACCACTCTTGCCTTGTGAATAAAGGGAGGTGTAAGCATACTGTGTTAATGCATGCCAGTCTGGGGACTTAAACTGTAAAAAAAAAAAAAAAAGAGAGACTCTTTGAAAATAAATTACAAAAGCCTGTATTTTGATCCCACTGCACTGATGAAAACATGACAGTAATGACAGCAACTAGTACGAAAAGAAAAAGAGATAATGTAGTAGAGGAATTAATACAGATGAGAGCCATAAAACTATTTATCGTAATTTTAAAGACATCTGTATTTAAATCACGGAGCACAATTTGCAGCACTAAAAGGGAAGATCTTCCTTTTTTTGTGTGTAGTACTATTGACTGAATCCCTACATGCCAACTGCAGTCTTTGAGAACAGGTCCAAAAGGACAGAAGAAAATAATTTGTTATCCGGTGGATTAAACCAGCTGTAGAGATAATTTAATCAGTTGCCTTGAAAATGGATAATGATGAAGCACACTGCATTTCATGCTTACATGGACACAAATGCAATGCAGCACTACCAAGTATATGTACTGCATAGGTTTATGTTTAGTGCAGTACATGTATATACGCACAATTTGTCACTATCAAGTATTCAGTTTTCATAAACTGCAGTAACCTAGAGCTTCTTTAAGTCAAAGTAACAAAAAGGGTATCTCAAAACAGGGCAAGTAATTTGTAGTGAGGAACTCCAGCCCCGGCTGAAAGAGTAAGCACTTTAAAAAACACAGAATAAACAGAAAGCTGCAAGAAATGGGGGAGGACACGAGCAGAGAAAGCTCAGCAGAAATCAGGGATCTGCTTGAGTGAGGAGAAGATGCTGCAGACAACCTTCTGGGCAGAAGGGCAAGAAGCCCCAAGAAAACGGTGATTAGACAGGAAGTAGAGGAGATGGAGATGGCTGTGGGCTCCACATGAACAAGAACCTCTGTACGTGACTGCATGCAGGAATATGCAGGGGGGAGGCAACATAATGAGGAGGAAAAGTATGGCAAGAATACCTTTAAACTAATAAACTGTATGAACTCAGGACAAGTGGGCACAAATTGCCAGAAGCCAATTTCTAATATCAGCTTTCTCCAGTCAGAGGGTAGGTGCAAAGAAACCTGAGTCGTTCTGCTGTGGGGCTTTATCAGTTTCATCTTAATCCTCCAATTGCAAAGGCCTGGACTGCAGCTGATGACTGAGGATGTTGCTTCTGTTCTTATGTTCCTACGAAGTGCAGCTATTGATGCACATTTTGTGCTGCTACAGAGGAAATGTATTAAATATCATTTGCAACCACACACTATAAACATAAGATAACTCTGTTATCAATAAAACCTTACATGATGGTATCCGAACTATTGATGTTTACCATCTTCTTTGCTCCACAAAGGAACAAACACAAAGACATTGGCTCAGTTGCACTTGCCATCCCTTATATGTTAAGGAGGAACAGAATTAGACGCAGCTGTCTGTGAAAGCCAGTCTTAAGTGCCTGTTAGTGAAAGAGGAGGTTGATGAGATAATGGATAAAAGATAATGAGCATAGGTTGTTGATGGGGTGAAATGCTATAGCAGTGCTCTCAGGAAGACAAAATTTAAGCTAGGAGAACAAGATTATATTACAAGATTGCCCTGAGCAACCTGATCTGATTTCAGCATTGACCTGGCTTTGAGCAGCAGGGGACCAGGGACCTTCCAAGGTCCCTTCCCTACTGAATGGTTCTGTAGTTTAACTAGACAGCCATTCAGACTGCAGTGTGGCTACAGACACATGAACACGCTTCTGGATCCCATTTGGTGGCAAGACACCCGGTGGACGTCAGCCTTTCTGCCCTTGACCCTCTACCCTGCAAGCAGCCTGAATACATGAGCCAGAAGAGAAGTGCACCTTCTACTTCACCTGGCTGCAGCCCCTGAGGTGCCAGCGCCTTGGCTCTTATGCTTAAACTGAGTGGCGACACAGAGTTACACAGACTTCTCAGTACACATCACTTCTGCTCACTCCGTAGTTGTCTTTGGCCCTTTTGAATTAACTCTCTACCGCTCTGCTAACTGCATGAGTAGGAAGCAACTAGTGACTAGCAGCTATTCCAGAAGCTACTCATAAAGTTAACACCACCTTCAGAGAGACTCAGAAATCACCCTCCTTCCATTTAGGCTTACAGACACCATGTTTCCTCCCACCGGTGTGCAAACAATGTCTCTGTCAAGTACACCTATTATTTGCAATTAAAATGATAACAGCTAAATACTTACTTGCTCTTTCCAGCTCCATTGTGATAAAAACTATATAAATACACTAAATGACACTCCCTGCCTCAAAGTACAGCCTACCTTGTGAACAAATTAAAAAATGGCGTCCTGTCTTTATCAGCCTCGCACAAGTGGATGGCGTGCACTAAACCATGTGGAAAAATACACAAACCTGTTTCCTACGCCCCTGAACGTACATTGGAGTTATCCTGCCAGTCCTAGAGCAAAATGCCCACAGTATCAGGGTTTCCTGTTATCATCTAGCCTGAAGTGACTTGGAAATGAATGAAACAGAATTCAGTAGCAGAGCATCATACCAAGATCTTCTAAGCTGGCTGTGTCTTACTGCGATACGACGACAGTTTTACGCTTTTCTTTGCTAAAATAAATACATAAAATAAAAAAGTGTTCCAAATACTTCAACCAAAATGAATTTCAGTCTGATAGTCGTTTCAGTTTTCAGTTTCAGTCATTTGCAGAGAAGATTGCAATGGCTATGAAAAGGAAGTACTACCTGTGCACTTAATAAATTGTTTGTTATTGGTGGGTAATTTTGCATGGCATCATAACACTTTCAGCATGTTGTTGTTCTAAAATGCTGTTCTAGATTGTCCCATTCTTAGGATTTTCACACACTTTGTTATATGAAATAAACTACTATCTCTCTACAAAAAACAATAGACTCCTCAGTTCTTGCTTTTTTCTTGTAATATAAAGGCACTCTTAAGTGCCCTTTTTGGATGAAAAAAGTGCCCACATACCCTTTTTGGATGAAAAATAAAAAAATCACAAATGATCAAACAAAACTCCCTTATTTTACTACAGTTGGAGAAGTAAAAAGCACTAAGAAAGAGCATTATGGGGAACTGCAATTTTCATTCTTTACTACTATTTTGAACCAAGATTAAATCAAAATATTAGCAGTCATCATCAAAAGGAGCTTCAATAATGATTTTGACATATTTTCAGCCATAGGATTACACTATTTTTAATAAATTTTTAAGCAAGCCAGGCTCGCACTACTGTTTAATTAAAGTCTCTCACCCAAGGGAATTGACTTCAATACGAATTTCCACAGACAAATACTTTAGCACGTATCTTTAATATTTCTTCCCAATTTGTCTGGTTTATGAAGCTACCAGCGGAATTAGCTCCCTGCTAATATTAGTTTAAATTACCTGATATTTCAGGGTAATTTTAGAACGGCTTCTACAGTCACAGGGAGAGTCTCATATCTCCAGTCTCTTATAACATGTAAACTACTGCTTTTTGTTTCCCAGGGCTCCTAACATAATCAGACACCAGACTTCCAGTGGAGATGACTGTCCGAGACATTTCATATCTAATTTTATGCTGAGCCCTGTAACACACTGCAGATTTGCTCCAAGCGTTTAAAACTGCAAACGAAACACTGGGCTCTGCCGTATTTCATACCGCTTTGGATCAGGAAGGACCATTCGGTCATCTAATGTCCCAGTCTCCTATGTATCACAGACCCTTATTGCGTACACCAGTACTTCTACGTTAAGCCCAAGGACTTGAATTAAGCCAAAGCATTTCAGTCTTCATGAGACTAGCCTGTGCACCACAGGCAGAGAAGAAAGGCCGCTATCTGAAGCCCTACATTAGTAGGGAATTGATGAGATATGCTTGAATGATCTCTACAGATCCTGCTTGTCTGAGAGCTTGACATGAAGTCCCATTTCATAAAGACCTAACAGTCTTTTTCTACTTCTCTTCCCAGACACGCTTGACTTTACAATTAGCACTCTCAAGCAGAAGTCTTTTTCCCAAACTACAGACTTAGATTTATGCAGCGCCTCTCATGCATAAAGTGTAACATCTCTACTGTTTTCCCAGGGAAAAAAAAAAATCTTTCACAGAAAATTACCTTTATGAAAAGGCAAGCTTTATACTTCTCTTAACAGATGCCATTTTAAGGAGTGGGCTAGTCAAATGTCAAGAAATGGATGCCTGGATCATGACTTGAGCAAGCTATTACAATTAACACTTCAGAACAAATTGCTTGTGCTGACTTCAGAAATTTTACAGTATATATTACTTCTGTTTTGGCAGATATTCAGTTAGGAAGAATATGTGAAGATACTTTACTTACTGCATCATCTCCCAAAGCTGTTTTGATACTAAGCCGTACTTTGAAAGCATTCTGTGCATCTGACACAAAGAGAAAAAAAGCAAACATATATTGATAGTCATCCAAAACAGGATTTTAAATCATTTACTTCTCTAATTATTTCACAAATCACAGCTTCTAAACATGCCTGAACAGATTACCTGGTTAAGAGAACAGAATTTACTAGCATGAAAAACGTCGCAGCCCTACAGTCTCAGTGAGGTTTACCGTGACCTCTTTAAAATGAGATCAACTTCCGTACTTAATTTGCAAGCTCATAAAAAGCAAATGCTCAGCATTTCAATCTTCAAACTGGAGACAAGCAGTTAAAATAAAAATCTGAGAAGCTGACAGCTTTGTAGGCATAAACTCATAGCTACATTTACCTGGGGAAGGAGCTCCAAAACTTACCTGGCTCGCAAAGCTGAGCACGAGCACTGGCAACTACAGAGAGAGTAAGCAGCAAAATCCGTAACATCCCGTCAGTGTGGAAAGGTTGAGGCAAAAAGAAGTGAGTCTCCCCTGTAAAGCACTCTTAAACTTTCTGTGACCCAGGATTAAAGCATCAGCAGCACAAGTGAGCAACCAAGTAAAAGGTTTAATAATTAACCCCCGTTATTTTAGCTAAAACAGGCACTAGAAACAATTGTCTTGTTAGTTATTTACTACCTTTCTCTGTAGTAAAAAAAAAAAGGCTGTAACAAGTTTTTAAGTTTCCTTCTTCCTTTTTAGAATAAAACACAAATTCACACAGTGCTCCAGGCCAGCCTTTTTTCACCCCAGATGTGATGTCAGACAGGCACACAAGATGTCTGACATTGCATCAGAGCAGCCGGCGACTGCCGTGGCAGGATGCTGTGCTGTTACCCACAGCAGGTGAATTTGAAGCTCGGCTGCCACCCAGCTTCCTTGGGAAACTTGCTGGCCCCACAAAGGGCTCTTGAGGATAAAGGAGGTCTGGGCATCCTTTTCATCCCTCTGAAAGAAATGTGTCGTGAACGCAGCAGCCCCGGGCCCAAAACCAGGGGTCCAGATTTGCCCCACATGTGCCTTCGAACTTGCAGCACTTCTGAAGGGCCAGCCTGGAGGCCCCAGTGCCGTGTCCCCCATCCCCACCCCAGTCCCACTCCTGCGTCCTGGCTTGGGAGCTTGCCTGAGTCCAGCAGAGCGAATGCCTTGTTCCACACAAAAACCCCCACGTCTGAGGCATTGCTTTGCACGAAAAGAGCAGTTATAAAGGTGGAGAACTACTTTCTTGCTGTTGGAGGATCATTAGGGTAGCAACTGGAGTAAGAAGAGGTGCAAAAAAAGGACTTCGTAGGAAGCATGTTGAGTAAGGACATATTCTTGTTTTGTCAATATCACATGCTGTGTAGACATATACGCACATCTGTATGTTAATATTTTAACAATGCACTCCACACTATTAGCCAAATGTTTACCAAGGCAAAGAAATAAATGCAGAGGAGAAAAAATTCAGAAACTGAAATGTATTGCAAGTATTTCAACAGTCTTTGCAATCTGGGCAGCAAGACAGGATTATTTTATTCCACTCTGCTGCTATACTCCCCCTGTAGCCACTCTGATTAATGGTTAGTTCCTAAATTGAAGATTGCTTCAAAATTACTTTCAGTTGGTCCTTTAGCACTGAAAAGTGTGTCTTGAGACTGCAAACCTGAAGACCTTCACAAGAATGACTACCAGTGAGAAAATTTTACTTAACTGTGGGACTGAATTTATGGAAAACAATAACCAGTATTTACTATGTAAGAATACTTGAACTTTCAGGTAACAGAGAATTTACTGTTTCACTAATTTAATCTTATTTTTAGAAGCCACTGTCAAAGGACTTGATATCCCATCTTTAAAAGTCATTAAATCAAGGTGATTCCTGGGCATCTGTTTACTCTCACTAGGCAACCAGCTCTGAGTACAAAACCATTGGATACATTATCTGCTTAGACGTTCAATCTATGCCTATGAAAACAAAGAAGTGATGTATTCATTTCTAATGATGGCCCCAATTAACACGCTGTGTGTAGACATATCAAAAGGAGAGCACTAACATGTACGGACGTGTGAAAGACTATCAGTTTTCTGTAAAATTTGGTACTTAAAAAAATCTTAAAAGGCCACGAATGATATCATTTTCATGCTAAATTGATGTGCATTGCTTCAATAATGAGCATTTGAACTTTGTTGTACCTTTGGGGAAAATACTGGAGAACATAGGAACAGAGCGGAAACGCCACGCGTTGCTTCCCTGCTGCCAGAAGGCAAATGGAACCGAGTGTCGATACGCAGCATCACCACTTCTCCCCGCTGTAAACCACTCTGAATCAGTTCTTTCCCTCAGAATCACACGGAGGCGGTGTCAAAGTACATCGCAGGCACAGGACGCCCAGCAGGAACAACCTCAGAGGACATGACTGGATTCCCTGATCAGGGCTGCTGACTTCCAGCCAGGATGGCTGATTTTCCCCAATTTGTCAAGACAAATGATTTTTTTCCAGCGGAGAGGGGAAGAGGCCAGAAGAAGCAGCGTGATAAACACCCCAGCTCAGAGCTCACAGGGAGAGCATCATGCAGCTGATATGTATGTGCACAGCAACTTGGATGCACGCCAAATGCATCCAGCTGACCGCCCATGCGCTTATCCAGTTGTGTATGCACAGAGCGCTGCACAGAAGCAACTGATTGCTGCACATCTATAAATCTTTTTCCAAACCTGGCGTGTTTTTTTAAACAAGCCAGGTGGACAAGCAAGCCTAGACCAGGTGTTAGTAGAAAGCTAACTTTTCTTCAAATCAATGACATTTTAAAATACTGTCTTAAAAAGTTCTGTGACTTTTCAGGTTACAAATGGAGTATATCAGCATAATCTAAAAAGACAGACATTTTGACACTTCATATCTCTGTAATAAATCTACGTGCATGGATAACTTTCTGCCCAGCCTCTTTTCTCCCATTTTGGTGAGATATGTAGCACTGCTTAAGCACGTCTGCATTTGTCTGTCACTGATTAATCAGTCAGGCATCAGTTTGCTTGAACAAATGACAATCTACATGCATATATGCAAGGAATGTTTTTAATTCAGTACTTTGTGAGGTGTTACATTTTTAAATAGTTCCTCTTTTACCATAACTTTTTTTTTTCCTAACTACTGTTGAGCTACAGGTCATGGCCATGCAGAATCTCATACATAACCTGTATCCTAGAAATATCATTGAACTAGTGCAAAGAACTATTTGTCTTCTTGCACTAAATGAATTTGTCTGCATGGTTGAAAATAACAGTATCTCTATAATTTTTTTCAGTGCTTGTAACCTCCAGAAGTTCATGTATTATCTGTATGTATATATTTAACAGTATACCAGATTTGGACTTCTAAACAAATCAAGAGCAGACTGAAATTTCAAGAAACCATATGACTTGGTAAAACAAACAAAACCCTTCCATCTTCTTGATGTGATTAGCAATGTACTTTTCTGCTTCTTTCAATGTCTTTGAAATGGAAAATCCCAGGAAAGTAAAAAATTGATAGCTATCATGTAAGTTAATTAATAGCTATGGCCAAACTTAACCTCAGTTTTCAAATTTGACAAATTAACAGTTTTAAACTCTGAGGAAGTTAATCTTTAGTCTTAAATAGTTGTGTTCAACTCTTATGAGGGAAAGAGTCAATGTGCTACTGTCAGCATTAGTCACTCATGGAAATGTACCTGGAGAACTGCAGGTCTGATTGTAGACAGTGCCTTGCAGTACCCCGGGTGCAATGGAAACGACGAACGCTGCACATCTGCTGCAGACTTCAGAAGTCGGTGAGATTAGGATCTAAGCGAATGCCAGTATCATCCAATAGACCAGGCTGGCTGATGTAGGTCCAGCCTAAGCCTCATGAAATGGGAGTCTTTCCAGTAACTCTGGGGGGAACAGGGTCTTGAATGAGGCACATAACCCCTGTCATCATTGTAATGATGCAAAAGTGACTGACTTACAGTGTCACTGTTTTATCAGTGCTCACAGAAGTAGAGAGTATGTGAGAAATCATTTACCACTTGAGACAGTAGCGTAGCCATTAGGCAGCATGTGGGGGAGGATGCACTCTCTAGAGTTCACATATACTGCCTTGAAACCTACACTTTGCAGTGGAAAGCACCGAGGATCGCCCACAACAGAGCTGGCACTGAGAACAGGGACCGCAACTTCCAGCACAGAGGGGAGGGATGGTGCTGCTGCCCCCGCTTCACCAGTGAGTCTATAGCACAATCTACAGCCCTGAGTGGAAACTGACCGCTCCTCCTCACAAACCAACACTTCCTGAACGTCTCCTAATCAACACGTTATTTTCCGAGTCAACCAAATCCACGCTAGTGT
The DNA here is from genome assembly GCF_047370975.1 of Nipponia nippon. Taxonomy (NCBI): domain Eukaryota; kingdom Metazoa; phylum Chordata; class Aves; order Pelecaniformes; family Threskiornithidae; genus Nipponia; species Nipponia nippon. The sequence goes on along the minus strand of NW_028262336.1, from coordinate 48,446,796 downwards.
TTTACTGCCATTTCCCACACGTTCTCCTATGTCCATTTTCTTCAGCCAGGAAAATAAAAGCTGTACGATTCCATGAGGAAAGGTGCTGCTCTTCTGGAGCATATGGCAAAAATTACGACAACTGTTAAATGATCTGTATGCCTATAAAATCTATCTTTCTTTTTTCCCCACAGGGCTTGGGCATACAAGAAAGAGAGCGAACACTTCTTATCTGCTTATGTCAGTCCACACTGGTAGGAAATACGAGAGAAATGGAAACCAGAAGAACCTCATGGAAACGAAGTGCAAACGTGTGCTAAACGGAGTACCTGTACTCTTGCTCAGAGCTGGTCTACTGTGCATGCATGGTTCTGTGGACAGATCTGACAAGACAGGCAGAGATTTATAATGGAATATAGTATGTAACTTCACGTTGGATGAGAAAAGTTTCTCTGTTCTGTGCTATTCTGTAAAGCGTAATCAGTGCACCTGGTATCGACCTTCGCATGATGGGGTTCACGCACTACCATACTGTGCAGGTATATTTTTCTTTAGGAAACATGGACGAGTGAGTTCCACAAACTTCCTGAAGGTTGCCACAAAAATAAACTATGCTTGAAAAGGCCTGTGGTCTATGCAGTGTTAGCCCGCAGCGTAAGGGCTAACAACTACTGACCAGAATGCTACATTACTTTGGATACGTGAATGGCTCTTGCCTGGAACGGCCGTATTTGTTTCTTTCTCATGCTGTATCATCAGTTAAATTGTATGGAATTCTGCACCTGTATGTGAATATCAAGCTGATGTTATGTGTCTAAATTAATGAGAATAAATAAAATGGAGAAAAACGCAATTATTTTATTCCTGTTTCAAACAGGCATGTAGCTTTTTCCAGAATCATTATGAGTATCCATAATAGCTGATGTATTTTGTGTTTTCTTATAAAGAGATCCTCCTTTTCACTACTCAGATACATAAGCTTAAGACAGTTCTTTCCCCAAATATATTGGGAAAACGCCATAATGAAATGTAGTATAGTAATGAAAGACATGATTTAACTTCTCAACTTTAACTTATAGTTTAAAGGAAGGTTGTTGTTACAGCACTTATTCTGTTGAAAGGAGGATGAAAAGTTATCCTTGCAATTCCTTAATGCAATAAGATATATAAAACACGGTTGCTTTTTCAAAACTTTCATGGGTGTCAATGGTTCATCAGTTGTAAAGTGCACAATACTGCCATCTTCTGTATCTAAGCAGCAGCAAATTATGCGTTATTTTACATGTACGTTCTGCACAACCAAACAGTAATAGTGATGTCAACTCCTTTATTTTAAAAGACAATCTAGAACCTGAAACATGGTTAAGTAATAGCACAGGGGTCATGGTCTGAATATTCATTGGTCAAATAGGAAATGTAACTGCTGACTATAGCAGTCACATGCTTGCTTTGAATAACTTCACTAAGCTTCAGAATAAATAAGAGGATACTCATTATGCTGTTAATGACCAGCACAGTCAATTAGTCTGATTTTGACAAAGCCTGCTCTGGTATGCTTCACTGCCAGCAGCTCAGACTATTTATGCAATGTACTACCTCTAGGATATATGAAGTAAGCTCCTGCGTTGTGGTTTATGACAATAATTTAGATATTAATAAACAATGTACATTATTAATGGTTATGCAAAACATGCCCAAATAAAACCTACAAATTCATTGCCTGAAGGCTGCAATCTATAATGCATGCCACCGACGAACTGATTACTGACAACTTTCAACCCATCATATCCATGACGCTCTGTGCATTGTAACTCATTTCCTGCCATGAACTACATTTATAATCAAGACAGGTAGTATGCCTCAGAGATGATGACGATGAGAATGTATCAGCAGCAGCGTCAGTTAAATTCACCAATATACCTGTCTGGCGCGCCCCGGCTACACTGCAGCTGGGGCTTCCTTCAACTGTTTGAGAGGCTGTAGGCCAGGGCAGCCATCCATCACCTGTGTTCACAGCAGCCAAGAGACACACTAGAAGCCCACCTCGTGGCAGGCATAGCACACCTCACATTTCCACACGTATTTCACAAAGTAACCGATGCAGCTTACAGAGCACAAGCTGTCAGCAGCTAGTTACTACAGCCAGGGAGCATCCACGCAGCAGACACTGCAACGTGCAGAAAAAACCCGGGCTAGCTGTGACACCGCACACCACATGCACCGCTGTACTCAAAAGGGCTAAGAAAATGACAGGTATCACAATGGAAAGATTCAGTGGGCTGAATCTGTTCTGGGTTTTCTTAAAGACAGTTTAGTAAATTGAAATTTAAAATGCTACTTTTCAACACATTCCTAATCCTAAATGCTTTTGACAGGAGGAATAACACAAACTCCATCTCATCTTTCAACATATTAATTGCTCTGGTCTTGTTTTCTGAATTTTGCAAAGGCAGCTCTAGCAGTGTATAAGCATGTTGAAAGCAGCCATACTAGTCAGTTCGATGTCATCACCCAAAGCTGCTTTTCTTTTCCCCCCCGCACTCACTACCCAGCCGATTACAGCCGCACCTTCAGACGGTTACCACAACCGCCTGAGGAGCGGCTGGAAAACCACGACCTCAAGCCATCAGCCCTCCTGCCTCCCACCACTCTCCTCAGTGACCAGGCCCGGGCTGCCTAAGGACAGCAGGTGCCCCGGCCCGCCCTGATGAGCGACCCAGCCCCGTAACCGTCCCATGCCGGTCACTGAGCCGCCCACCCCGCTCCCGCAACGCTCCCCGTCTCCGGGGGCGGGGGGCCGGGGCCAGGGCTGGGGGGCCAGGGCCAGGGCCGGGGCCGGGGCCGGGGCCAGTCCCCTTCCCGAAGCGGCTCGACAGCCCGGCTCCCCAACGGCCGCCCTGTGCGCGTGCGTGCGCACGCTGGCAGCGGCCGCCCACCACCGCCGCCGCTCCCTGCTCAGCTGCCGGAAGGGATTTTGCGCCCTTCCGTCGTGGGGTCACGTGACATCCCCTTGGTAACGCAAGATGGCGGCGCCCATGTTGCTGCCCGAGTCCCCTCTGGGGAAGCTGAGGTGAGGCGGAGGCCGAGGCCGGTGCCGGGCCTCCCCGCCGCCTCCAGGGGGAAGGGGAAGGGCCCGGGGATCCCCGAGGACGGTCATGGCCCAGCCCCGACCGAGACAGCCCGGCCGCGCGGCGGCCGAAGCCGAGGCCGCCTCGCGGCCGGGCCTGGGAGTGGCGCAACTACGTGCGGCAGCGGTCATGGCCGACCGGCCGCCGCCGCGCGCGGGGGCGCGGGGTAACGGGCGCCCGGCGGGGACTGCGGTGGGGAGCGCGGCCTGGCGCGGGGGGCGGCCGGCGGGGCCGCGGGGGGCGCCCGGGGGGCGGGGCCGGAAGCGGGCGGGGCCGCGGGGGGGCGCGCAGCGGCGCGGGGCGCTGCCGGGGCGGCGGGGGGAGCCGGGGCAGCGGCGGCCGTGGGGCGGCGCGAGGCTCGGCCGCGGCCGCGGCGCGGGGAGGCAGCCGGCATGTGCGTGGCCGGGCTGAGCGCCGCCCGCCCCCCTCGGCGGGTGGTGGGATCCCCGGGCCAGGCCTCCGCCTCGGTGCAAGGGCCCGCGTCCCCCGCTCGCTGGGGTGGCGTTGCTCGCCGGTGTCGTGTGGGTGGAGGGGGAGGCGAGACCCAGCCCTAAAGCGGCCGGGGCGCCGCTGCTCCTTGCCCTTCAGCTGCCTGCCCACCTCCTCCTGAGCTGCCGTGGCCTGGGAGTGAGGAGAGCGGCTGTCTCCCTCCCTTCCTTGGGCCTCAAGAGCACCTGAGAAAGCCTGGGAACTGGGAAGGAGGTACCCGCGCTTCTCAGCCCTCGGCACCAGCCGAGCGGGTGAGATTTGTTTCGGGCAGGTGATGCTGCAGGACGAGACGCTAGGCTTGCTTATTCAAAGGTAGAAGGCACAGATGAGGGCAGAGCATGCAGTCAGGTATTGGTCTTTCAGGGCAAGCGCTCTGCTGCCGGGAAAACCACCATGGTGTTACTGATGGCATGCACAGGTGTGCAGATGGTGAGGTTGTGAGTAACCCTGAACGGAAGGGCTAGAGATGCGGGTGAGGTTTTGGCTGTCTGAGTTACGCCTATGGAATCTTTTAAAATTACTTACTCTGAAACAGGAAGGTTTTGATCTCCCGTCAATATTTGGCATGGCAGAATGACAGGAGTTGAAGATCATTTCTCCCTCCTGTTTTTCCATTACAAAATGGCTAGAAAGAAGAGAGCTAGAATGAAAAATGACAGAAAAGGGGTTGATGTGAAAAGCCTTTCAGATACTTAAGAGAGTTTTTAACCATAATGAAAGCATGGTGCTGTTTCTGGGCAGCCTTGCAGAGCTGTTAGACGAGCAAGGATGAGTGGCCAAGCTTCAGTAGCAGAAGAGTACACCTGAGCGTTATCTGTGGTGGTTGTTAAGTGTGCGTTTGTTACCTATATGTGAAGACTGCTGCCTGTAGAGAATATCGAGGGAGAAGGGAAGGGACTTAAAATTTCATCCCTTGTAAAAGAGAGACTAGAATGTGCTGAAAGATGTGCCAAAATTATAGGGTAGGAGACCCCCGAATTTTTCTCCCAAATCCTATCTAGTGACCAGGTTTCAGGAATTAAGGGGGATTTCATGGAGTTGGTGGTAACGTCAAGTACTGCAGAGCTCAAGAAGGGTGAGACCCTCTGTGTTGTGTCCGAATGGGATCGTTGCTGGTGTCCACGTGCAGCTCTACCAGCATAGCTACAGATTTCATTGGCATGTCAGATGTCCCTGTAGAGTCACTGTTTCATATGAATAGCTGTTAATTTTGCAGTTTGTGAGGCTTTGTACTGCTGATGTACATTGAGTGCATGTATGACAGTAAAAATCTTTTGTTTGGCTGTTTTAACATAAATAATATTGTCTCATTTTCAGCCATCAAAAATACAGAGCTATTCTGAAGAAAGAAAAACGAAAAAAAAAGCGGCAGGCGCTTGCCAAACTAAGAGACTCAGGTAACTGTGAAGTGTTTTGTACTGTCGGTGGAACTAGTAGTGATTCTTTTTTTTTTTTTTTCCCCTTTTCATTTTTTAAAAAGCTAGAATTTTATGTATCTTTGCTGACTATAACATCCAGCTATTTAGATGCATTGTTTTGTGTTTTTTCTCAGAAGCTACAGAAAAAGATGAATCGGTGTCTGAGGAGGAAGAGGAGGAACTGGAAGAAGAGGAGGAAGAAGAAGAAGAAGAAGAAAAAAAACTTGAGGCAGAAAGGTGAAATATCTAGAAAATGGCATATATGCAGTAGATACATCTATAGCCAATTCCATTTTGATACTTTGAAAAGTTCCAATATATTCTGTAAAATAGAATCCTTTTTGTATATTTCAGGCTACACAGTTTTTCTCTAAAGTCTGAATGATTCCTATGGAATTTTCTCTTTTAAAGAAGATTACATAAGCTGTACTAATTGCTGAACTAATAAATTTGAAATGTATGCATGACAATTGCATCAGTTGTGGGTAGTCATTGAATTTTGTCTAAGTGGTATCTGGTTTCCTTGGTAGACAAAAACTACATGAGCAGTGGTTACTGAGAGAAGAAAAGGCCCAAGAAGAGTTCAAGCTTAAGAAAGAAAAAGAAGAGGCTGCAAAAAAACGTCAAGAAGAAGAAGAGGTGATGTATAAACTGAATGTTACAGTTATGTCTGGCAATAAGGGAGAGTTAGTGTAAAATCTTTTACTGTTCTGTAGTGGACCCAGTTTTCTTGATGTTGGTATGTTTGAAAGCATAAGCTCTTCTTCCATCCTAGAAGAGCAAAATTGAAAAAAAAGAAAAAAAAGAAAAAATTCTTTAAAAGGGTTTTTGTCCAGAGATTTAGTTGCTTATGACTGGATGAAAACTTAATGGTCAAGGAGTTGTAATACAACATGACACTTTTGAATTTGACTGATTATAAAGCATTTGTTTCCTTAAATAATTTTTAAAAATATTTTTTATCATAAAGAGGAAGATCAAAGAAGAATGGGAAGAACAGCAAAGAAAAGAGAGAGAAGCGGCACAGCAGAAGCAACAGGAGAAGAGAGAGAGAGAGGTGATTCCTGGCACTGGGAGGATAAACGTTACATATCCTCCTACATTATCAGATGCAACAGTCTATGCATGTTGAAGAGGGATTTTATTCTAATTAGCAAACGTATAAATGTGCTAGTTACTTCTTCTCTCCATTCTGTCTAAATTCCTGAAACTATTATTCACTGTTAAAGAGGATCTAGTGAATCCGTGTACCTAGAAGGGTAACTGGTTTTAACACATCTAGTTGTTCATAGTATGTAATTTTTTTACATCAGTTAAATACAAAGGCACGCTGTGAATGCAGGTTCTGATATGTGCACTTTTTGCATCATGCATTAAAGATAATCCTTACTTAATGTCCCAGTTGAACACCGTCCGTGTTGAAGAAAATGCCCAGTGAGGATATGGAATATGGAATTACATTGCTGCTGTTCCTTAACACGGTTCTTAATCAAAAGATATATTACAGCTCTTCTTTACCTGACTCATCCAACAGGACGTATCTTTTTTTCAGAGCTCCTTGAGTGGAGAAAAAAATGATACTGAAGATACTAGTCATTGATAACATTTCTGCTAACGATACATTCTTCTTAAGTTTTAGAAGTTGAATAACCTGGATGTAAGATGTCCTGTACAGAAATCCGATGTGAGGACTGGCCTATCGCCAATAAAGGGTGATTGCAGCTTTCTAGGATGCGGTCATTTTAGCTTCTCCACAATCGTAAAAGATTCCAGTCATTTCACTGGGAGGTGTCTTGCTACTGTGTCTGGTAGCCACAGCAGGAGAAGAGACAGGAGCAAACACTGTTGTCTCCTGTGTTTAATAGTTGGTTGTGTCACTGATTGCATAATGCTTGCATGACGAATGAAAAAGAACAGCAGTTGTTGTATTTCCTGTCTTACTTCCTCTTGTGTTAAGCGTCCATTTCTCTGTTTGCAGAGTAGGGAGGGAAAATGATGGTCACATCCTTTATTTAAGGTTGAGAGATAGTTCCAAGAGAGTTGAACTATGGTAACAGCAGGATTGTGTTCCTTCCCTCTCCTTGTGTCTGGGTTTGTCTAAGCCCTCAGTGGGCTAATTTGTTTCCCTGAACTAGGTGGAAGCCACTTTCTTTTTTGTTGTTTGTTGGTTTGTTTCTATTGTTTTTTTCTGGGTTACTATTTTACTGGTTTAGTGAGCTAAATTGGCTCATGGAGGGCATTGACAGACACCCAGAGGGAAACTGAGTACCTAGCTGGGAGTGGAGCCACCCATTTCAGCAGCGGGAAGTTGTTCAATTGATTTGGCCTGTCTCTTGAAACAGCAGTTTATTCAAATTCTGACTTACTGATTAAAAAAAAAAATTTTTTTTTTCCTCCCTAAGATAAGAAAATAGATTTTCTGGTTTGGTGGGTTTTTTTTTGTTTGGGGTATTTATTTATTTATTAGGGTGGATACTATCTGACATACTTGATGATTAGTACCAGATGCTGTCTGCGTTCTCATCTTGGATTGCATTTTTTTATTTTTATTTGCTCGTCTTCTTTTTTAATTTAGTTAATTCTTTTCCAAATTAGAGCAATGCTAGCATATTTTCTTGTATTGGTTATGTTTAAATGTCTTTTTTTCTTGGAACTTCCTAGAATAATTTGTTAGAACTAATTTCCAGCCAGTTTTGGAGAGTGACTTTATTGTTTTGCTCAGCCCACTTAGAAGAAGGAAGGGAAAGAACATTCTCATTGTTTTCCTGTATTTGGAAGGCTAGATACAGTGAACTTATGATATTGAAGTTTCTTAAGTTATATGTTTTGCTTTAACAGAGACTCACTAAGCAATGTGTTTTTCTGTGTTACATAGAACGTTCTAAGTTAAAAAGTTTAGTGCAACTAAAGGATTATGAAATTAACCAGACTGAGTACTAGAGCAGGAGATATATTTAAGTATTCAATAGTTCAATGATAGTTTTAAAAAAAGAAGAAAATGAAACTTTTTAAGTTGTCTAGCATTTAGATTAGAAAATCATCTACATGAGGGTCTTGTCTGATGTATCCTTTAACAGCTTTGTAGTACATGAATTGCTACAGAGCAAAAGTAAGACTTTGGTTTTTAAAGCAAACCCCATCAAACTCTTATTATGCGTAATCATTGAGTATTGTAAATTAGGTTCTTAACTGAAGAAACCAGATGTTTTGCGTGTCCTCAGGGTTTTCACTAGTCCTGTGTTTGCACCATTTATAGGCAGCTGTGCAGAGGATGCTGGATCAAGCTGAAAGCCAGGTATGCTCAGAGACTTTTTGAAGAAGAACTGAAAGTAATTTAATTGCCATCCGGTGTTTGCCTTCTAGCATGTTGTCCATCTGCTCTCAAGAACCTAATGGCCTGAATAAATTTAATATGTAGTGGCTTGCATGAGCTGTAAACAATTATTTACTGGGTGGAACATAATTAAGCATATTTCTGGCTGGTTGGTGGCAGTGCAGTTGTGCATGCTCATTCCTGTTCAGAAGATCTGAGTCAAAATGAATCTGGAAATACTGCTGTGTGCTGTTAGAAAACACTGTGCACAATGGTTTGTTTGTGAACTGGAATTCTAAATAAATCTGTCAGTCCTTCTGGGTGGCAAGACAAACTTGTCTTTTTAAGCAGATGGCAGTCTCTAAATAAAAGGATTCATCACTAGAGGAGGGCACAGATCCTTAAGGAAAAAAAAAAAAAAAGGTGGGGGAGGGAGAAGCTGACTGCTCCAGTGCCTGGGAGAGCATGGATCTCAAGCTGCAGTGCGTAGTAAAGAAAACTGCAGTCTTCATTTGAATCTTAGAGAGGATGAATTCAATCTTTCCTGTTGCCTTAAAGAATAATTTGGCTTTTTATCCCTCTCATACGGTTAAACTTGTGAAGATTCTTGCTCTGCTTAAACCACTGCATGAATCTGAAAATTAAGTTTTAACAAAATTAACCCGTGGTGTGTTGATAGCCATAGCTACATTGGAGTTGCATTCAGTTCCAAATTATGTTTAAGCAGTTTTTTAGGTAGGGAATCTAACTTCTGTTTCATAATATGGGTAGAAAAATGCTCTGAACTGTTATCTGCCCAGAGCTCAAGATGTATTAGCTGCCATTTCTGGAAGGGAATAGGCAGAAATGTGGTATGTTAGAGACTTCGTTATCGTATCAGTTCAGGGTTCAGTTACTTACTGTTGACACTGTTGAAGTGACAGTGCTGTTTTGTTGAAAGAAAATTATGGCTGAGAGTCATGAATAGAACTGGTAGCAGGGCCAAATGCTGCTTGTAAATAAACAGAGTTTTCAGTTGATTTAAAACGAGAACTTAGGCTACTCAGCTTTACAGACCTTTTGGCTAACAAAATGAAAATTCCCTTTTTAAACGTGTGTTTTGTTTGTAGTCAGTCAACGCTTGCAACTTGATAATTCCATTTTGAATTATAGAAATCTTAATGGCCCGAGATGAGCAGTATGGAGGCTTTTAATTCCAGTGCTAACTGAGTGTTTAATTTTTTTTTAATTCTGGCCTTGGGCAGGTTACTTTTATTTTAACCTTTTCTAGCTGCATAAAAAGTGATAGTGATAACCTTACTGAGCTTTGAGCTGTTGCAAAGACAAACAAGTTAATAGTCCTAGCTTTCTATCTGCCAGGTGTATAAAGGGCTGCTCAGTGGGTCCTGGAGTGAAGTAGGTAACAGGCTTACCTGAATGGAAAGAATCTGTCCCAATATTTGTAATTCTCGTAGATGACAAATGAATTCATTTTTTGAGGAGCAAATATTATTGCAACTCTTGTGGTTACAAAATCTTAAGAAGCTTTTCCTTTAGCAAAAGAAAACATCCAGTTGGGTGATTTTTTGTTTTGTTAAAAAGAAATCATGAATATAGACTTATTCTTAAAACTGAACAATTATCAAGAAAAGAGATTTCCATCCCCAGATACCTAAGGCACTGGGCAACTTTATAAAACAATGCTTAAAATAGGTTCGGCTTGCCTTGTAGTAACACAGCACCCATAATTGCATGTGGATTTAATTAGTAATTTTGTTTTGACATTACATCTCTTTGTTCTTTTCTAACTGTGTATTTTGATGTTTTTTCCACAGCTGGAGAATGGTGTGACCTGGCATAACCCAGAGCCCCCAGAGAATATAGGAACAGAGAAGGATAGAGCAAATTGCCCATTCTATATTAAAACAGGTTCCTGTCGATTTGGAGACAGGTAATCAATTGAATATTTACCAGCATAGAAGTGTTTTGGAGAGATGAAAGGGAAGCAACTTCATTAGGTCATATGCAAACTGAAGAAAAATTGCTATATAAATTACTTCCATGTATTTGGATGTGGTTCTGTTATTCATGATGGAACTAGACATTGAGAGCAAAAGCGTTGCCTGGCTGGAATTGAACTATTTATTGTTATGGCATATTATTGATGGTGCATTCTGGTTACATAGGTCAAACTCGCTTTTCCTGAGCTGTGACAGATGCACAGATACATTCAGACAGACTATATTTGATTTCTGCTGTTAGTACAGGCCTGATATGTCATACACTTTTATCTTGTCTAATTTGCATATGCTGCATCTTTTAAAAAATAAAATCGAATCTCAAATGGACTAAAGCACGTTGAGGTACATCTGCAGAGTTGAGAAAGCTGCTGTGTAGCTTCCAGAATTCTCCTGTTTGTATACTGTTTAAATGCGTGATACATTCATTCTTGGTAATTTTTTTTTTATACTGTTACGGGTTCCGTTTCTCGGAAAGGAAGTATAGTAAAAGGCAAGAAGAGAGAAGGACGAGAAGATGATCAGAGATGAGGAACAGCTTCTGTAGGAGGACTGGCTAACTAGTCTAGACTCTGCTTTCAAAGAGATGATGGAAGAGGGCTGTGGTAGGTGGACATTGAACTCATGAGTAGGATGGGAAGGATTATTTGTTTTTAATTATGAAATAGTTTAATTAAGTGCACCTGACTTTACCAGCTTTAAAAAAAAAAAAAAAGTACTTTCTCATATGAAACAAATGGCGAAACTTGTTGCCAGAGGACACAGAGGAAGCATAAATGGGTTCATGGAGTACAGGTTCATAGGTGACCATTAAAGATGATGAGCCAAATGCAGCATCTAGCTAGAAAATCCCTGAATTTGTGTGTGTGTTAAGGAGGAAAAATAGCTCATCACGGAAAAACTCTGATACTTATTACATGAATCTTCAGCATAAACTAGTAAGGCTATTTTACTAACTTATATCACTGAAATGTGTGTGGTCCATCTATTGTAGTTGTCTTTATCCTAGAAGTAATTTGTTTTAGTGTGATGTATATTGTGGATAATGATGTGATAATTCAACTCTATGGAAGCTTCAAGTCCCCATCTTTTTTCTATTCTGAAATATGTGTTGAATTCTTAAATAAAACTGGCCAGCTGTTCAACTGCAGGCAGTATTTTAGCTTTTCAAATGTTTAGTTCTTTGTAGTCTTTGCAGTATTTTTGTTTCAGTGGTATTTAATGGAGGTGACCACCTTGGATTAATTGTGGATTGGATAAAAATCAGTTTTGCTTTGAACTATAAATAGGCTTGGTAAATAAATACTGAGAAACATCATATTCTGCCCTTCTTTTCTCACCTGTATTTGTTTATCTCAGCTACCTCTCCTTCATCTTCCTTCTTCCTCCTCACATACCTGCTTCCCTCATATTCTGGTCATTTTAACTTCTGGTGTTGACCGTAAGTTGAAGGACTGAGATACAGCTAGGATAAGGACTGGAAGAATGGGTTGGAAGCTGAAATGGACCACAATGGTGAAAAATTGAGAGCCAGTGTTATCAATAAAATAATTGTTGAATCTTGTCAAAGCTCACTATGTCTTGAAGAAGTTAAAACTGGCTGAGTTCACTATTACTAATTTCCCCAGTAATTCAAACCCTAATATTTTGTAGTAATACTGGATTTTCGGTCATTCATTTTCCTTGGGGTTCCTTTTGTTCTGTCACGTGCTATATTCATCTTGTGTACAGACAATATTGGTTGGATATAATATTTTGAGTTCTATCATTCAAATATACAACAGTGCAATGAGGCAGCTTCTAAAATGTTAGAAAAAAATCAAATTAATTGTCTCCAGTTTTAGTTTTGGAAGGTTTGTTGTTGTTGTTGTTTGAAGTCTAAGGTGCCAACCAGAAAGTGAGAGTTAATTTCTGACTGACTGGATGCGGAAAGAAACTTCCTATCTGAAGTCTAGGTTGTAATTGACCATTTTGAGACCTGACCTCCCTCCAATTTGTCTGTGCTTTGCCAGTGCTAGATAAAGAGAGTAGAGTAGTCTGACTGTTTTTCTGATCATGCCATGAAAAGAAGAAATGTTTTGGAGGTGGATGACCCAGTTGCTCAGGGAAGCGTTTGAAATGGAGATCACAGTGAAATAAACATGGAAGCTAACATCTATGTTCTGACTGAATCTAAAGGTTTGTGGGGAAGAACTGTATTTCAGCATGTGAGGGAGGTAGCCTGAATATGATGGATGGTGAGGGAGATCTAATGCTTTTATGGCTGCCGAGAAGATGCAGATTAAGATAAGACTTACTTATACGAAGTTTGTTTTGTTTTTGTTTTTTTTTTAAGTGGAAAAAGATCAATCTCGTACTCATCCAACTTCATGTCTAGACGTGCTTTCCCTCCCTCCCTGCTGCCCCGTATGATGAGAACAACTTCAGTAAAAGTTGTTCAGTTTGCAAAAAGAAGAGCAGAGACTTGCTTTAAAATGTCTTAAAAGATTGTCAGTAGTCTTTCTGTAAAGCCCGTCAGAAATGGAGAACGCATTTAACCCTGGTAGCCTAAAAGAAATTACTTTAGCTTTTATTATGTTACTGGTATTTATAGCTTTTGCAGACGTGCTTTTTTCAGCAAGAATGTATTTCTGCATGGCAGAAAGCATTAAGATTATGCTTCCAAAAGATTTGTTTTAATAGCTGAAATATGTTGATCTTCCACTAATGGATTTTCTTTTGTAATAGCCGTTATTCAAAATGGCAAGTATTTGAAGTTTCAAGAAGTGCATCTTCTGCTGAAAGTGCTGATCTTTTCACTTTTCTTTCTTCACTACCAATGTCCAGGTGTTCTCGCAAGCATAACTATCCAACATCTAGTAAGACACTACTCGTCCGAGGGATGTTCATTACTTTTGGCATGGAGCAGTGCCGAAGAGATGACTATGACACGGACGCAAGTCTCGAGTACAGTGACGAGGAGACCTACCAGCAGTTCCTGGAGTTCTACGAGGACGTGCTGCCCGAGTTTCAGAACGTGGGGAAGGTTGTTCAATTCAAGGTACGCATCTGAGTGTAACAGCTTGTTAAATATATAACATGTACCATGTAAGTTGTGTTTTACTAGCCTTAGCAGGAATTCTGTCCAGGACGCCCTAGCTAAATCCCATGTACATTAAAGAACTATACAGTGTCCTTACGGTAAACTGTGCGTCTCTCATGTCACCTGTAAACTTGTCACTGCTGTTACAGAGCATTGTCTTACTCTGGGTGAATCTTGTCTCCCATTCCCCCGAACTGTTGTAAAAGCTTGTGCAAGTTATTCACACTGCTCAGCAGTCCACTTACCTCACAGTCCCTTCTTTACTTAGCCAGCGATAAGCCCCAGAGGGTCCACTAAGACTGGTAGACACTGTATCTGGGCTATTGTATTTGTGCTTAAGGAATGAAGTAGTGGGGATATAAAATGTATTTGGAGTATACACCCAAACAGTGTCATTTTAGGACTGGTTCAATAAAATAAAATCAAATGACAATGAACTGAAAAGGTAGTAGATATTTCTGTAGGAAGAATTATAAATAGGTAAGTTACATAAATGGTGTTGAGATTTGTTATCCATCCTTAGTTTCTGTGTTTGGTTTGCTGAATGTTCTTTCCTGAATTTTACCCATTTATATTATGATTTCTTATGGGGGAGAAAGGGGGACTTGTAAATGGAGACCTCGGAGATGAATGATGTATGTTAACAGTCCCATGTTGCCCCAAAATACGCAGCTTGGATGGTGAAATCTCCTTGTAGCAGAACCTACTGCAGCATCCCTTTCTGCGTGCCATTCCTGAGTGTTTTCCTGCAGTCACCAGCAGGCATGTAGTGCCTTTTCTCCTTTTGTTTCCATCTACTGACAGCTGCCTCAGAACTGAGATTGTATTAGCATTTCAAGCAAGAGGGAAGTAGAGAAAATGAATTTTTGGTAGTGGTATAATGAGCTTTATAGGTAAGAAAGCTTCACGTGTTTGGAGGAGTAACCCCTCCGTATTTTGACTCGTGGGATATTAGCAAGCTGTGCACCACCCTAGAAGACGGGATGTAGATTCCCAGTGGAGCGTGGGTTGAAATGCTGTCTTACCATCAAACTCAGATCCTCGACTTTGTATCGTTGTTATAGGCAGCTGTGCAAAGTTGCACATACTTGGGTCCCTGTGACTAGTAATGGCGTAAGAGCTTTTAGTATGGCATTTCTTGGTTTCTGACGTAATTGTGCAACTGTAATGTGATTCTCATGGGCATTTTCATTATATTAGAGATGCTTAGAATGATGTGTTGGCTGCAGGGATCTTAGCTGTGATTGAGTTGAGTCTCTGCTACCATTTAGAATTGGATTGCGCACACCCCTCTTCCAGCTGACTTACCTTTGCCATGTAGCCCAAGGTTTTATTCTTGCTCTTCTTTCTGGGAAGCTACTCCAGAATCTGGCAGACCCTTACAAAACAACACTTCTTTTCCCACCTGAAAAGTGTCCATGGCAAAATCATTCTTGCTTGTTCTTGTGCTGATGTTGTTTATCTTATCTTAAATAGTTTGACTGCTTGTTCTGTAATATGTAATTATACAACTGCTTGGTGTTGTGTCTGAAGCCCCTGCCTAACCCAGTGCACAGAGAGGTGTTCTCTGAGGGTCAGCCAGGGTTGATGGATGAAAGGAGCCACTTGCCTCGTTTGGTGTGGATATGGGAAGAGACCTGGGGGCAGAAGAGGATGGGCTCACAGTTCTGCCCTGGAGAACTGGGTTCTAGCCTGCTTGGGCCTGCCTGTTTCAGAATCCTTTGTGACTAGCAACAAGCTTTTTGGAAGTTAAATTGTGTATTTTTGAGATCTTTAGATATACATTGAATGCTGAATTATTATAAAAAAAAAGGTGTTTCAGAACTGTACGGTGAAAGCTAGTGACTTCAGCTTTTCTAACTCATCTCGCAGGGATGCTGTGAAGCAAAATTGCTCTAAAGATTCTCTTACTGTAATGAATCCCACATTTCCACATTGAGGATACTACTGATTGTTTTCAGAGCAGGATTTGGCTGTTGCACAGTAGGGTTGGCCCAGACAAGTGCAAGACAATTGAGTACAAGCTGTCTTGTGGACTAAGTTAAGCAGAGGTCCCAATGTTAATCAGAGCATAATGCTGGAAACAGTCAAACATAAGCCAGAAGAGCTTTTTTTTTTTCCTTCAAAACCTTTTACTTGGCTAAAACGAAGTGTTCGGAAGAAAATCACATGTAAGTTCATACTGATGAGCTGTCATAAATCAGAATGGCTGCCATCTCAACATGCATGAGCTGCTGTATAGCATAAACCTTCACTAACTTAAATGTTTCCATCCCCTTAGGTCAGTTGCAACTACGAGCCTCACCTGCGAGGAAATGTGTATGTCCAGTATCAGTCGTAAGTACTTGCAATCTTAGTAAGTTTCAGAACTGTGAACACTGTATAATCCAAATGATTCCTTCTCATACTGTAATGGGAGCCTAAAATTGGTAAGTAACATCTTAAATGACAGTATGATGATAATGCTATGTGTGATTTTTACTTTTTAAAGGGAGAAGGACTGTCAAGCAGCTCTTGCTCTATTCAGTGGACGATGGTATGCAGGCCGACAGCTTCATTGTGAATTTTGTCCTGTGACAAGGTGGAAAACTGCTATATGTGGTGAGTCACATAAACACTTGGAAAAGAGAATGTGTTTTATTGAAAGAGTACTTATGGAAGTGAAAAAGAGGGGATTAGCCTGTAGCTTTCAGATCTGCCTGATGTTGTAGTTCATTTCTGTTTGGAAGACAGATATGCTAACTTGTTTGTGTAGATCTAGGAAAAAAAGGGAATATTCATACCATGTCACGTAACTGCCTGAATCATTCTAGTGGATTTACCTTGGACTGGAAAAGAAAGTTTGGATCCTAACTTTGGAAATAATAATCTTAAGGTGGAACTACAGGAAGTAGTAATTTCTCTCTTTAAAAAGCAACAGCAGTTTCTGAACCATCAACAGTTCTTAGCAGTAACGATCACATTTGACTTATCTATATTTACATTCTTAGATTAAGGTAGTAAAATTATTTATGAAAATCGTTTTAAGCTAAAACCTTCCTAGCAGTTGGAAAGTTAATTCCAAGAAAAGTACATATTGAAAAAATAATCCTGCGTGAATTGATAGGTGGTCAGATCCGTGTTTTTCTGTTTGAAGAAGCAAAATTCAGTTTAGTAAGTTTCTTTCCAGTAGGTACGTAATGAAGAAAGAGATTTAACAGGTCTGGTTCATAAAAAAAGCAAACCCTAATCTGTTGCAGGCTTATTTGAAAGGCAGAAGTGTCCAAGAGGGAAACACTGCAACTTTCTTCATGTATTCAAAAATCCAAACAATGAGTTTTGGGAGGCCAATAGAGACATACGTATTTCTCCTGAACGGACTAATCAGTTGTCTAAAAACTCTGAAAGGAGAAACAGAACGAGTCATCGTGATGACTATTACAGCCGGTCAAGGAGAAGGGGCAGCCCAAGCCCAGATCATTCTTACCGAAGAAATGGAGAATCTGAGAGAAAAAAGAATCGCCGCAGAAACAAGCGAAGGCGCCGGTCTGGCAGGTCAAGAAGTCGAGAAAGGAGGAGGTCTCGCAGCAGGGGGAGAAAGAGGAGAGGCCGCAGTCGCAGCAGAAGTCATAGTCGAACACGCAGTAGGAGCAGAAGTCGGAGTTCCTCTCGGTCCAGGAGCAGGGGTAAAAAGAGATCAAGCAGCAGAGGAAAAAATAGTGAAACTCCCAAAACAAAGTGAGAATTACTTTTAGAAGTTGGTAATTGATCAAACATAGAGCTGACAAAGAAATCTTTCCAGTAGGGCACCAGATATATTTGAGTTTCAAATAAAGTGTTCTTGCACATTAAAGTGTTTCTTCCTAATAAAGGAACCTAGTTTATTGTGTGCTAAGCTTCAGAAAATTAAAAGTTTAAGTCCTATATAAGGTGTGAATGTCAAGTACTCTAGCTACTCTGTCCCTCTGAACTGCTGCAACATCTGGATGCATACTGAGTACAAACAGAAAGAGAAGTAAAGCTTATTTGGTATATGCTTATTTCTGTGTTATTTGTGTGTTAAGTGTTTACTGTCCCTGTAAGGAGTTAGTACAGAAGAGCCAGCGTGCTGCAAATTCACACCACAGCATACTGCAAATTGAAGTCTGTGTAGAAGACTGCCATTTATATTTTCCGTCTGTTTATGGGAAATCTCTTTCTAGACAAAGTAAATATAATCATGTTATGAGTTGGCAAAAAGGGATCTAACAGACATCACTGTTTAATTGTACAATACTTGCCCAGTAGGAGCTTTGTGGTCATAAGCGTTGGATTTTTCTCTCTCCCCTGACTGAGCTGCTGAGCTAATTGCCTGTAGGGATTGCAGTAGACTAAGTAGAAAGTACACAGAAAAACAATCGATTTATTCAGTACCTTAATCCTCAAGTAAGAGTGGAGACCATGCAGTTGTAATCCTCACTTGAGGATTACAAAAATACTTTGCATACCTCTTGGTTGCATACCATCTGTAGTTGAAAACACCTGCCTAGCCCGTGATGGAGTGGTGGAAAAGTGTACATCTGGTTAACTGAAGATGCATATATGTAGTTGTGAAGGCTCAAGATGGTTGCAGGGTGGCTAAAGAAACTGAAAGCTTTATACCTGAAACAATACTTTACACTTTTTGGAGAGGAGGACTTGACTTAAAGCCTTTTTAGGCTTATTTTACAAACAGTTTAAGGCACCCTACTGCCTAGCTTCCCTGCAGTCAAGGTGCAGAGTAGGGTACATAAAAATGAAGTTATCAGGACAAAACCTGTTTGAAATGACAGCTATATTAGCAACGTACCTGCAATTAGATAAATCCTTACAAGTATTTCTTCATTTTTAAATGAAAGATTTGTGCTGTTAGATGGACTGTACTTCACACTGGTTAACTTCAGGTATTTAACTTAGGCACGTAGGCGTCCTTAGACGCTTGGAGAGAGCAGTTTGTGGCACTGAAGCTGCAGGTGCCCTGAATGGTCTGCAGAGATACCTCCCTCTCTTTAGCCTCTCCAGAGAACTTGGGCTCCTGCCTTCAGAGTACAGTTCAGACCACCTGAGTTAGAAGCCTAAAGTAGACATGAAATGCTCCCAAACAGATACCCATTACGACTCCAACAATACAACGTAAAAGTCCCGTAGAAAATCTGGATATCCAAACTTTACAATAGCACTTCTCACAGCAAGAACGTTTTACCCCCAGGATAGTTTGGAGGGAATGAACATTGCTTCTGGATATAATATATATATTTTTGCTTTTCTAAATGCATACTGCACCTAGCATGCTGATTATACATTTTCCTTCTTTCATGTGTAACTGTTGTCCAATATGGAGTAATACAACAAAAGTGCTATATATTGATGTTCAGTTCAAACCCGACTTTCACTATATATTGTCATAACTGTAGGCAGAATTGTAGCTTAGTTAATTTGATTAAATGTTTTAGTTATTAACAGATGTAGGAATTGTAATTTAATAGCATAACTTTTGAAATAATAACTTTGTTTGAAAGGCGTATTTCCAAGGAGAGACAGCACTAAGTTTTAAATTATATTTGAGAAATTTGTGACCGCCAGTTTCTCACAACGTATCTTTTTCTGACTAGACCTTACAGACGGATTTTCCCCTAGGTTTCTATTTTTTCATAGATGCTCCCTTGTCTAGTTGGGTCACTTGTGCAGAACGTGGCAAACTCTGGTTCAGTTCCCCGGAGCAGAACTGAACCGGTATTTCCTAGTCGCCGAGGCGCGCCACCACAGGCCAATGACACCTTCCTTCCACTGGCGCTGCCTTGCGTCCCACAGCTCCTGCTGGTCGACCTGCCTGATGGTTAAGGCTCTCAGGTGGAGGAGCCGACTTACGCCGTCTGTAGTACGCTGTACGTCCTGTGCCACGCAGCGGGCTATCGCTGAGCATTACCCGAGCGAAAGCAATTCCGGAGCTCAAACAGAAGTGGTGGAATGGGCGGTGGGAAGCTGTGACCGGTCGGGTGAAATGAGCAAAGCAGGCCTCTGTAGGACTAGAAACCAAGTGCCAACTAAGACCCATGTGAGAATTCCACAGGTAATTAGGCTCCTTGTCCCCATGGTTTTGTAATGGGATCTGGGAAGCTGAGCTGCTGTATTTTTTTAAAAAAATGTTCTTAAATTAAAAAAAAGACTTGCTCAGAGATGCATGTAAAATTTTAAATACGCTTTATTTCTGCTACTATAATGGCTGAAGCTTCAGCTTTTTTTCTTGAGGTCTGGACCCAAACTTACTGGCTGTACCTGTGCAGTGTAGGACTGGTAGCTGTGATTATCATTCACACGCAGTCTGTTTATTACACAGAAATTGAGTGCTGTAGATCTGACATTTAGTTTGCATTTGTTAGCATGAAACCTGGAATTCAACCAGTTTTCGAACTTCAGAGTTCATGTATTTCAATATTGTTTCCCTACTTCATAATCTTAAGTAGTGTTATATGCATGGTTTTGTGTTTCCTTATTAGCCGAGTGAGCTATTTATTCTGAAGAGACAAAGAGACTAGAAGTTCTTAAATGTTAAGCTTAATTCTTTTTTTTTCCAAAGGGGAGAAGCCCCAGAAGAACACAGAAAGGATTTAAATTTGCAAGGAATAGCTTGTTCTCACTGCGCATTATTCTGCATATTCCATATAAAAAAAAGGGCCTTATAAAGTGAACTAATCTTGGCCAAGTTTTGTTTTGGTTTGTTTTTAATGACTGCTTAAAAGCAGTGCCTTTCAAAATTGTTTTTTTCAGTTGTGAATTCTGCGAGGATCACTGAGGTGCGTTAGAGTGATTATGACAGCAGGCGTTGACACAGCGCTGCGGGGAGCTGGTGGCCATGGCGCTCCCTCCCGCCGGAGAGGGCAGGCAGCCCAGCCGGGCAGTAAGATCCCGTTTTTCCAGTGGCAGAAGGGGAATAGTAACAGCGTGGTGGAACTCCTGTAAGCACAGGCAGTAAGTATTACTGCCCAGCAGCAGCATCGTGCCCTTGCGTTCTGGCTGGCAGCTGGTTCCAGGCAACGGCCCCTTCTGCCTGCCCGCAGCAGGTAGCCGCCTGCCGCCACGGGCGGCGCAGGCCCCTGAGCCGAAGGCAAGGCTTTCATTTCTTACGAGCACCTGTGGAAAGGCCTTTCCTCCCTGGCCCCTCCCTTGCTTATAGGGCAGGCAGTCTGAAATGCAACCTCAGTAGCTTCCCAGCTTTATGTCCTTTGATGACAGCATGTCTTTCTGAGATTCAGTTTTGCATTACCACATTCAGTGTATCAGAAATTGCCCTGAAGTTTACCAGTGACATTCCTGTGTGCTAAATAATGTTTTTTCAAAACAAATGCAAGAGCCTGCTTAAAGATGCTATTGCTTCCTGTCCTGGATCAGCACTTCTTACAAAACGTGAAAGTCTATGCTAGTTAATAACTTAAAAGCTTAATTTACTTTCTTCCATCATCTAAAGAGTGCAGCTGATTTTGCTTTCACTGCAAGTTCGTTGTAATTAAAATAAACCCCCATTATTACACATATCCTTCTATTCAGCACTGATTTGGTATCTATCTCTGATTAAAAAAAAGAGAGAACATTGACAAGTTACATTTCAGTGAACTAGGAGACTGATTACAAAGCAAGCCATACAAGCATAACCCGTGGCACACCGTAACTTAACAAAGGCAGCCACGGGGCGACCATCGTCATGGCGTTAACTCAGAAGGAACAGCAGATGTTTAGGAAGGCCTCTTCAAGTTAAAGACTAAGACTCAGCAATGAAGTTGAAGACACTCAAGCCAACAATCACTTGCCTAAACAATCCAGAAATTCTAAGTGAGTCTTTAGCTCCCCCCCCCCCCCTTCCCCATAAGGTAGGAAATTTAAGACACAAAATTTTATTTCATATTAGATTTAAGAAATGCTCCAAGATGGTAAGTTTTCCCCCTGCTTTTGCTGGTAACATCAACCAGTTCAGTTCTCTTAGAAAGCTGAAGAAGAGATGAATCTGAGAAATTTTTGTTTGAGGCTAGGATTGTGAACGTTGCATTGACTTGCTCATAATTCCATTTAAGGAACCAAATATTGAGTTTGTATTATCCAGAACCCTCAATCAACATGTGGTTTGTTTTAATTTTCAGATAAAGTGGCACTACTGCATCGATTTAACATACACTTTAATAAATTTCATGTTTAATGTGGTAAACCTTCCAAAAACTTGCTAATTTATTGCTTTCTGTACAATTTAAGTGGATGTAAATAACTAATCTTGGACACAGTATACTCACACATTTTTTAATAAAGTGCTCAAGAACAGGTTAAGCACTGTAATAAAATTTCCCTTTTTTTAAGCTAGCACTGAGTAGCCTCTTCTTTCCTCTGCAAAAACCAGACCTAATTACACATAAACACAAAGCAATGGTGTAAAAATGGACATTTATTACAATTAAACCAATGTGACAGACAGACGTCAAACAGTTTATTTGTCACAATCACAACAAAGCTTAATCCAGCCAAGCACATACAAGTGACAGCGTAAACTTTAAAAACATGTTGAATACATAGAAAATTGCTTCGGGTTTGACTTAAGGTAATTTTACCACTTCAATCTTACGCACAAGGTCATTCTGCTACCACTTTAACCTTATCTATCCCAGCGCGTTGCGCACTGGGGAAACGCACGCCATTGCTTTTGCATGCCCTAGGTTACGAACAGTCTCTAGCAAAGGGATATGTTTAAATCCCAGGAAGGGCGTAAGTAGAGAAATTCTGACACTGGGAGGTCACAGGCTCCACCCTGGCACGGCCACAGACACGTGCAAACGCTCCCCTGCCCTGCCTGGCCCTTCCACTGCCACAAGCGCTTACACTGGGATCCGGACGGGGGGACCGGCAAGCGGCAGTGCTGAGCCTTGCCTGGTGGGTTAAATTCAACCTAGATCGCACCGAGCCCGCAGCCTAGCTCTCCAGCTGGCTGAGTAAACGCTTACGCTAGCAGTGCGTGACTGCTGCCAGCAACAACGCCGAAGCTAACTTTTGTTAAAACGTGGCACTACTTACTCAAGCGAACAAGCCAAAACATTGACTCCTGGAGTGAAGTTACTGGGGAAGGATGAGGGGGGAGCAGCCCCGCCTGCTCAGGGACCACGCAGGCACCCAGCGCAACTCAGCGACTCCAAAGCGTGGCACTGCCTCCTCAAAAACTCAAAAGCATATGCGAATCCAGTTTCCTCGAGTGAAACAGGTTTGGTTTGTCATTACTGAAAGTTTGCTGGAAGCGTCAAAATATTACTTGCTATCACTTTGCATGATTTGCAGTGAATCTACTATACAAATTAATATTTAAAAGCTTTCACTGCAAATGAGTTGGTTCAACTGTACATTGCACAGGAGTGTCATAAGGGATGTGTCACATGTTAAAAGTGTAAGTCAAGGAAAGCAGTTAAAACGACATTGACACTCTGTGGTTGTTTTTTGGTTTTTTTTGTTTTGTTTTGTTTTTTAAGGTACCTATACACCCATTAAAGCATAACTATAAAACACCAATAAATACAAGTTAATTTGTAGAGTTTGAAAGAAAATAATAAAAAGTCCCTTTTGTAAAGCTCCTCCTTTCCCATCTTCAAAAGTATGCAATTTCCATTACACACCTCTCTCTACAGTCAGAAAGCCTCTCTCTTTTCTTGTGTTTATGTTCAGAGCAAGCTAACATCAGATCTAAAAATAGTTTCCTTATTTGGAATTTTAACTACATGCATTCCCTTTTTAGTATAGTAACTTGCAGAGTTTTGCTCAAGGTAGCTACACTTAAATACCCCTTCATTTCTAGTGAGTTGATCAGTTTGCAGTTTTCTTGCAAAAAGCAGTATCACCTTAACAGTTTTTACCAGTTTGATATGCAGATCCTAACAGGATTCTTTGGTATAATGACAAATTCAGAAGTAAACAGATAATTCCAGTCTTTATGCACCAACTGAAATAAGCAGAATTATCACAAGTGGTGACTAAAATGTAGATGAACAAGAGTCTTTGGTTGCATAAACACAATTTCTACACCATAACATTTTATATTTGGAGTTGTCCATGTAGTTTCTTTTTGTTTAGATATGCTATGTCATAAAGAAGTCAAGTTTGCTTATAAAAAAACAGTACACTTATTGAAGTCAAATGCAATTTTCCTATAAATGCAGTGAAGGGAGACACTGAGTCGATTTAAATCTAATTCCCTTTCATTTGCGATTTTTGGACTTTAGTTTCTTGTTCCCTTTTCAAAGGAGTATTTTTCTTGTAGGCCTGAATGAAGCAGCTTAGCAAAACAGTAATACTGACAAACAGCATCTTACACCATTAGCTAAACATTACAATGAAGGCAGTGAACATTTACAGTATGAAACACTGAGATGTCATCAGCTGAAGTGAAGATTTATGTCAATCCAATTTCTTCAAGTACACTACGTGGGGTCTCTGCTTCCTATGGAGGGAAAATTTAAGACAGTGGTAAATGGACCCTGTGCTTCTACTGAAGAGTACCACACATGAGTTAGTATGAAAGATGCTTAATTAAAAAAGAAAAGCTGAAAGACATGAAAATATAAAAGTACTGCAGCTTGCAAACATGGTATTAGCCGCACTTTTCAAAGAGCTGTTAATTAGATTGTCAGGGTTCACGGGAATAGCTGATAGATTTTATTGCCCTTAAGCGTAATAAAAATAAAGCAATTCAGATATACCAGCAGGGAACAAATCACAACCCAGTAACAGAGATATAAACTGGGGGGGGGGGGGGGGGGGGAAGGGGCAGAGGATGGGGAAGCATCTTGCAAAGCAGTCAGTGATTTTTGTGGTGAATTGCTTCATGGGTCTCAAAAATCTGTTAGGGAAGAATGAATGAATGGATGAATGAGATGACTGATGCAACTAAGATACAGTATCCCTTAAGCTCTTTATGAAGAGTCTAGATTTTTCACACCAGTCTCATGCTTAGTTCATAAAACCAGGTCACGGTACCTGGGTACACCTGCTGTCAATAAATTGACCCCTGCAGAAGTGGAAGAATTGCCAGGACTGGAATTGTATTATTCCACACCCGGCATAAAGTTTTAGGTTAATTCTAATCTTAAAAAGCTTTGTTTAGATTCAGAGCAAGTTGTTTAATACAAAATTCCAAAGGGTCATCATCAGTTTTGAGTTCATTATTCCTATAGCATCTGAAAAGAAATAATAGTTTATTAGAAACATTAGACTGTCCTTTTCCATAATTATTAACAATATCATAGTAAATAAAAAGGGATACTGTGTCCTTATGGAAACAAACTGTTTTAGTATCCAGAGTATGGATAAACTTACTTTAGCATCCTAAAACAAGACATATGAAGCAGAAAAAAAAGCAGATAATAGTTAAGGCAGCAAACACATTATTTTTCAACTGCTTTCTAAATATTTATTAGAAAATTTGTCAGTAAAATGCATAATTAAATGCCTTAAATCTTGCAAATAACACCAGAACATTGTCTCTATCAACCCTGACTATGTAGCACAAAACAATCGAGTTTACAATCCTCATTCAGTTCATGTATGAGGTGATCTAGTATTGAAGAAACAAGCTATGTTATTTTAAAGGCAACTTCATTTGGAAGCAAGTCAGTGCTTGGAACAGGCCACCTCTCAGCACTTCGACATGGCTTCCAAAATCCAGCAGCAAATAAGAAATTGCAAGAAAAAGGCAAGTTAAAACTAGAAACAAGATACTCTCTGTATTAAAGATATAGTGTATTGTTTTTTTTTTTTTTTCTCACTGATGCAATATTTAAATATTTGTGGAACTGCAGTGACCTTGATAAAGCCAGGCAGGATGGCAGGATTAAAGATTTACATGTGCATTTTAACACAAATCCCCCCAAAGGAGACACTGATTGAAGAAAAGGGTATGTAGCATTTTTAATATAACCTGTTGTATTATATTCCCAGATTACTTTGTTGCATTCATTTTAGAGGACATGCATCTCCCCTATCCAGCAACTTAAAACAATCTACTCAAAAAAATTGTACATTCTTAACTATAGCAACAGAACTCAAACAGTATTCTAACACACTATACCTTCCCAAGCATTTCAGGGTCTTGAAAATATTTAATAAAACTAAGTTTTAAATTGATTAGACAGCAGCGGACACTTACAGTTACTCAGTGGTGAAACAGGATATTTACTGAATTACCTGAAAAAAAGTTGCTCAATAGCTATGAGGAAATACAGTGCACTGCTGCTACGATCTCTAGAGCAATTTAGTACTATTGTCTCTACTGCCAATTCAAAGTCGTAGGTAATTTTCACCATGCATATACTTAAAGATTAAATTTCTTCCAGTAAATCAAGGTCATTGGCTAACAATGAATTTAAAGCAATGTATTTCAAGGACATTGGCTACTTGTCCACAGATACCTCACCAGTAAAACTCAGTAAGATTTTAGGTTTTTTAATACTACAGCAGTAACCTTGAGGCAGACATGCCTTCTTATGTGTGCATCAACAATAGAAACTCAAAACGAATACCTAAAAGCTAATGTGTTTTGCTAGAGGAATAATTTCATCAATTATAACTTTTAAGAAACAAACAGAATGAATATTATGTTTTGTTCACATTATTTGTTTTAGGAAGTGTCTAACATTTTATCCAATTGTTATGGAAAACATTCTGCAGTATTATACACTACCTGCAGCTTAGAGTCACCCAAGGCAAACAATGCAAATTTGAAATACATCAGAACACAGATGAGGGAAAAAAGTCATTCACATGAGACAAAAGTGCATGCAATACTTTATTTCAAACATGCCAGGAAGCTAATTCATTACCTAGTCATTTAGAAGCAAGCAGCTGTATACAGATAACAAGAAAAACAGCATCTCATTACAGCTCAATGCACAGCATTTTAAGCCAACAGGCATGAAATAATGCAGGCTAAAGCAGCATTAACCAGACATTCAAACACATTGTTAATGTCTTAAAGAGGCAAACTTGGAAATGGAAAACCACTCCTATGATCTTGTTTTCTAAGATTTCAGAATGCTGCAAGTCCAATCCAAATCTTGTCTAGTCCCCTAAATCTCCCATTTTTATGTCAGTTTAACATTTGAAAGGTAGTGCATTACCACATATAGTACGTGGAACTAGCTGTTTGTGGTTAATCCCAGTAACCACCTCCTTGCTAATTACATTTAAATAATTTTCAAAAACAGCATTGGTTTTAGATTACAAATTATTCTCTTCTTCTAGGCAAACAGAGGATGCAACACATGCCCTCTCACTCTGCCCACACTTTTTAATTGAAAGGTACTTATCATATTCATCCTCGTGGCAGTTCTCTGATATACAAGGTAGTCTGCACTTAAAACTGGAAATGCCAACTGAAGGAGATATATTTCAAGTATTCTGTTAATGGACTTAAAAGTCTTTCCAACCCTAACCATTTGTAAAGCAAAGAACTTGTTCTCTCCTTCAGTAGTAGCAATTGTTCAACTACTCACAAGAGTGTTTTGAACATTTAAATACAAGCATTGCAACTTCACATTTACATACCCTAATCAATTCTTCCTTCCTCCTCTTTATCAGGTAAGCCACACTATCGTGCCAGTCTCAGAAAAGGATACTGGTATGTGCATCTTAAAGATGCAAGGTCTGTGTAGAATTGTGTGTAACATCATTTAACACTTGTGTGTATACACATTTCACATACTACTACCCCTTCTCTACTTTCTCTGTAAATATTAAACTTCATCTACAGGTTTTAAATGTGTGTTTAAATACCACTACAACTTATTTGAAAGATAAACACAGGTCAAGTAATGTTACAGCATAGGTGTTGCAGTATATAGGTGTTTAGCTCAGAAAATTCTACAGAACTTTTCAGCATAAGACTTCAAGCTTACACACAATAAAAAAGTTAAACCATATGCCAACAAGCACAAGTTTTGTTGAAATGAGACATGTGAAGAGACAACACTGTAAAACAGAGGGAGACGAGGAAAGTACAACAGCAGAGAATGGTTGTGGTATTCTATTAGATTCAAGATGACTGGATTCACCAAGCTGATGATAATGTTCTGTCATGAGTAAGTCACAGGTCTATCTCCTCTGAAATTCTGCATGCATGATGAATGAAGCCATTTAGTACACTGGGACATTAAAGTATTCATGACGTGGCTACAAAAGAAATGTACATATTCTTATACATAATAAAAGGTGGACAGATATGCAAGAAAACAAAAAGATTACCTCACTATTCTATCTCTGACATGAAAAGGACATTTGATACAGAAATACTGTATTTGATAAAGAAATATTGTATTTTAGACTACTCTAGACCTCTGGGGGTGCAAGGAGTGGGGTGTGGGGAGAACTATCATTTTACCCCCCCCATACTTGCATGCTGGGTCCAACAACACACAGGACAACTTCACATCATAATTACTGTATTATAAGCGCTCAGCATTTCTTCTCAGCTAAAAATTGTTTGAAGCTGAGATACTGTTCCAGAGGTGGATCACCCTATATATTTGCTCCGTTCTAGCCTCTCTGATAGACATCAACTATGGGCTATTGTCAGAGACAGGGTACTGGGCTAAGTGAACTTTTGACATCACCTACCATATCTGCTCAGATAAACACACATCAGCAACAGGCCTCTAGAGCACAGTGGTGAGCAGCACTGTGCCAGGGTAGCGCAGCAGTGGCGTTATTTGCAACAAAAATTATCTATCAAAGAGTGCCTGTTTAAAAAAATGGTAGGTATCTGAGACACCTCTCACAGCAGGCAAAGTTTCCTTTGCTTTTCAATTATGCCGCTGAACTTAATACTCTCTTATATTATTAGCATGAACATTAGTATACAATTTGTTGAAAGATGAGTTAGAAAGCAAGCAATACTCTTTTTGTACTAAAATCAGTGCCCTAAAGACAGATGAGGACATTTTTAATGGAGTAACAGCAATTTAGGAGTTATCAGCCCCACATATGCCCATTACACATCGGGGGGGGGGGAGGGGGCAGGCACAAAACTCTGCATATCAGTTACCATCTTTCATGATGTACCAACTAAAATCTCCAATCTATTTTAGTATCTCACCCCCCAAAATTATAAAGTCTTACAAGAGAACTGAGAAAGTTCCCATGACTTCTAAATCTAAGTTTCCTCTGTGCCATCTCAGTTTATTCACACATTCAAGCTTGTATATTTTTAAATTCTAATTTCCAATTACAAAAAAGCACAACAAAAATATCCTAGAAGCTTTACAGAATTTATACTGCTTTTCAGTATCAGTAATCTGAACATTATTCCATAGTAGTTAAAATTATTCTGAACAAGCCAACTATGAATCCAGTAGTTCTCAAAATAATAGCAGCTATAGCTCAGTGACAGTTGCAAATAAGTTGTATGAAGTCTGTGGTGATCTTTGGTAGAACTCAAAAGAATTTGGTATATAAGAGAATTACAAATGTGAATTTTAACTCTTAAAACCTCTCTTAGTGCTTAAGTCAGGTGTCAGCCTACATTAAAAACAAAATACTGAGGCATATTCCTAACTGGAAAAGAAATTGCATGATGGTAGTATACAGTACTAGCCCCAAGAAGTAGAAGCTTTCACTAAAAAGAAAATATTAACTCTAGAACTGCTGGAGCCTCCACAGACAAAAAGTTCCCAGAGGTACTCATGGAAAACTTCTGCTTTACTTAACACTGCTGGCATGATACGGATTCATGAAGACAACTGAAAAACAGGCATATTTGTTACAATCTCAAATGCCCGATTTTTACGGTTTCATATTTTCAGTTTTTACCTGGAACATATATACACACATGTGACTGATTCTCTTCCTCCTTGAAAAAAAACTCATGTCTTCCAGCGTTTCACCCTTGGAAACCTGGAGCCAAAGTTGGTGTCTTCACTGAAATGCCTGTCAAATCTCATAACAGATTTCTCCTTAATTTTACAATAGCTCTCTGGACAGAAAGAAGAAAGAGCGCAGCTCATTTTCTAGCACTGTTATGAGGCTGATTACCATTCACTGTTGTTGTGTTTGAAGATTATCCCAGGCTGCACACATTCTTTAGCACACTCTTTGTCCTGGAAGCGCTGACCACATTGCCTTTTACACAACTGGTACCAACAAATAAGAAAATGGAAGTGTTCGTTTCATGTTTATCCACTTCTTACCTTTCAGTACTTTCCGAAGTTCTACACACCCCCGGGGTATTCCCCACCCTGTTCATATTTTCAATGGTTTATAACTGGAGGAATTAACTGTCCTAGATGCGAAAATCCTGGTACACAAAATTAGATGATTGACTCAAATTACTGTTATGGGATTAGCATCTCATTATGACAGAAACTTAGTATCTACTGATACAGCAAGACGGATTGTCAAGTAACAATAGCAATAAAGTGGTTATTCTGCTCCTGGTGGCTTTTTAGCTTACAGAAAGCGTAAACACCAGCTGCAACTAGACTAGCAATAAACTGACATTGTAGAGGTTAATCTAAAAGATTAAATGGAAGACAACAGTAACTGATAGGAAGCAGTAACACAGCAATATTGTGAGATGGAAAACACTGCGGTTTCAGTGAGACCTCTGTACCCCACTGAGGACATCCGAGACCATCACTTACAGAGGGTGTGGCACTGTGGGCAGCCTGACAAACAACAGAAAGGAAAATAAAGTTTTGACAAACTATTTCCCATCACAGAACTACAGTATCTCACAAGCTCCAACTATTATTTGTTTAATTTTTTACTGTGTTCCCTGCCACATTGTCTCCAGAGCAGTTAGCCTGCTGGTCTCAAAACCAGAAAAGACAATTTGGGGGAAAGGACAGATGTCAACTTCTACAGTCAGTATCTAGACTACCTTGCCTTCCTTCTGTGGGACTCTGCAGACCTCAGACAGCATCTGAGCCTGTGAAGCATGCCCTTAAGATAGCCAGCTATCTGGATCTAATGACTTTATGAATGAGCTGATCAAGCAGCTAGGAAAGAGGCAATGGTATCCTTACAGCACAATACAATGGCAAACTAACATGTAATATTAACTCTGAAAAATCATCACTTATTTAAAAATTTGGATGTAAATTGTTTATTTGACTTTAACACATAGGTCTTAGATCCTGGTTTTGCCAAAGCAATAATAGCTCTACAATACAAGCTGCACGTTGCAATTTCACAATGTTTTAAAGTTACTAGAATCCATCTTTTTCAAACTGACATCTGTGTTTACAACTCATTTTAAAAAGCTAGTAATACTCTGAAATTGTGAGCCTGAGTCATAAGATTTTTAAATTAGAAAAATGGTAGAGTTGATTTGAGCCAAAAGAACTATTTAGGTAGCCCAACCCAACTGACATTCTTCTCAGCCAACTTTGTCATGACCCAACCTAATTAAAAATCATAACCAAACTAAAATTAGAAGGGACTTCACTTAATCCAATCCCCCAAACAGCATACCTGTAACATTCCTGAGAGATATTTAATCTGTTAAAGGCATCCAGTGATGTAAACTTTTTAATGCCCCCCAGGCAATCTACTTAAATGCTTCATTATCATCACCACTAGAAAATTTGCCTAGTATCTACCTTGAAATTATTTTCTTGCTGCAATGTAAGCTACTTTATGTCTGTAGTGGACAATAAAACAGTCTATTTCCGCAGGCAAGAGAGACAAGAAATTATTTATGCCTACACCAAACTGACTCAAGTTCAGTGTTTTGCAGTGCTGCCATTTTACTGATAACATCACACAGCAGTGACATAGACTTTGTGAATACTTGGCACACCTTCTTTTTCAGGGGAAGTTTGCTTAGGGTTTGTTTTTGTTGTTCGGTTTTTTTTTTTTTTTTAAACTTCTTTCCCATCAAAACCAGCACAAAACCTATAAAGGCAAGCCATGTTAAACTGCAGGCAAAAATTACAACTGCTACCTTTTGATAAAGGCTTGGCTTTTTTCCCCCCAGCATCTAAACAAACCCCAAGCTAGAACAGACAAGATACGTGGGACCATGGAGTGCACAGCAGTTTGGGAACAATTCTACAGGCTATGGGGAAAAGAGAGAGGAGGGATAAGGGCTTCTGTTTAGAAACATGAAGCTCTTACAGTAGGAAGAGATTAACATTTAACAAGTACTTCTTTAGCAATGCTTCAGAGGCAATTACTTTTACATTCTACTTCTGAATCTTTATTAGGAAATATTTCTAATCGAAAGGCTGCTTTAGGAAATTGCTGCTGTTCATTTGCCTTTTCAGGGATTTCA
This sequence comes from Nipponia nippon, assembly GCF_047370975.1. Taxonomy (NCBI): domain Eukaryota; kingdom Metazoa; phylum Chordata; class Aves; order Pelecaniformes; family Threskiornithidae; genus Nipponia; species Nipponia nippon. The sequence continues at coordinate 48,415,107 of NW_028262336.1, read as the reverse complement.
AAATAGTAGAGTATCTGTTTCCCAATCCTTGGTTAGCTAACTATTCAGAAACTCCAGTTACGTGACTGTTGGGAAAATTCTACTTTACTTTCAAAGGAGAGCAAAGTGCTTTCTCAGAGAATCTAGAAACACCCATGAGGTCATGAACATGTTCAAAGACAAATACTAACTATGATGCAGTTCAAAAAACAATAAAAAAATCCTACATCAATGCCAACTCCAAGTCAAGATCTTGTCTGCAGCTTCCTACACAGAGAGCACAAAAAAAGAAATCTTCAAGATTGGTGCAAATTAGTCAACGCAATACTCAACTAGAGTCTGAAACAGCAACAGCCATCATGCAAGTTTTATTCAGAAAAACATTCTACTGTATGCACACACTTCAGCTCTAAAACATCACCTCAACAGACCAGAGCAGAAGAATATGACGTAAGATCAGCAGTGGCCTGCCTGCTTGCCTGCCTCCCTCCCAAAAGCAGAAGTAAAAATATCAGTGGAAACTTCATGTACTGTAACCGGATAATAGTGGGTGCTTCCTGCTTCTTGGTTGCTATTCTGATCTGCTGGATCAGAGGTGATAATCGCTCCGGGAGGCAGTGCTTTCTACCCGTCAATCAACTGCTATGCTGTGAGCTATGAAGAACTGACAGTCTAATCTTTAAGGGTAAGGATGGTTCTAAGCATCCACTGGAGGCTCCACTTCCCCACCACAGTAACACAAATGCTTTAAGCAAATACTACTGCCGAATACTCTGTATTGTGAAGCTAGAGCCAAAATTATTAAAAATCACCGAGTTCTCAATCAGATAATCCCACAGTGTCTGTATGTTTCGCAGTTTGCCAAAACTACGTACATAAGGATTCATTAATGTTTTCTTCCATTTTCTTCCAGCACTGCAGTTACAAGTTTGCATTATTTATTCCCCTCTGCTTAAGGAACCCTTTCTTAAACTGCAGGACTGTATCGTTGAAGGGATGAGCAGAATATACTGCTGTAACAAGCCATGTCACGTCCAATATCACTCAGCTTCCATGGCAATGGCATTTAAGCATTCCCCTTCCTTCCTGTTCCTGCAGCGCTTTGCCTTCTTATAGTTGTTTGGACAAATGTTTGCAGGGCCAAGTTGTAAACAGAGAAAAGCTGCTGACTATCTTTTTTAGAAATGAGCAATTTAAATCAGATCAGTTTAAACAGATCTGAAATCCAGTTCTAGAATGGTCATATAAATAGTTTCTCTGGCACAAAGGAAAGAGGAAGACAAAGGACAGCTGAAAACTCCGTAAGTCAATACTGCTGCTGAAGCTCCTTGCCACGCTCCTATGACTCTGGCCAACTGCAGGGGTGCAGCATAGGACAGGTAAATTAGAACTTACCTAACTACGCTAGCTGACTTGGGGGTTCACAGCAGACATGAGTCAACACAAGATAGGTGGAGAACACTGACTTTTTAAAACACGTAGATACACTGGGAATTGTTAAAAATAAAATGTAATTTAAGTTACACTATTAGCTTTAGAAGAAGTCCTGGCTACCACCCAAAACAGCTGCCTTTTACTTCTCTTTTCAATGCCACTGCTTTCCTCCTCCTGGCACTTCCCTCATGCTCCCCTGCATTTTCTCAGATTTTAGCTAACAAGCCAGGAGCCACGTATCACAGGGCAAATGGATCAACACAAGTGCCACCACAAAGGTAGCAGCAGGAACGGATCTGGCCTTCTCAACAAGAGTCACTGTCAGCATGGTTTTAGGTGATGAACAAACTGCACCCTGACTCAAGACTATGACCTTCCTACCTGTAAACTGCTCTTGATAGAAAGCGTAAGTTCTATTCATTAGAACTTGAGTGTACAATAAGAACTTTCAGCCTGTCTAGTTGTATACCACTTAGGTTTTTCAACATTACACAAGGCTTACCTTAAATTTAACCAAATTCTGTATGGAATAGACTACTTCTGAATATGTTGCTTATTACACTTGCCATACAGCACATGTAGAACTCAATACCTTAGTTTACAAGCAAATCTCTGAAACAGGCCTCAAAAAAAACAAACTCTACACATTTAGTGCTTGTTTATGCTTGATAGAGTAACACAGATTAAGTAATTTGAAGGTGTATAACCTGCTAGTTAAATGTCAGGTTAATCCAAGCACAGAAGCTATATAAGTCAAACTCCTCCCCTTGCCCAAAGACAACCTTTACCTCAGGAGGCATCTTCATTCCTATACACAAGCTGCAGTTCCTTCCTGCAGGCAAACTGTCCCCATCTCTTATTATGTGCAACCATCTATCTGTCCCCCTCCACTCACCCCAGCAGATACCATCCCCGATTCTCCCTATTCTGTGGAATCATGCCAACCATGTAAATTAAGCTCTGTACACAGTGACTATTCCTCCACTCTTTCAAGGGAACACTACAGGCCAGGAAGAAGCATCCCATGGGCATCTGATTATGCCACTGTGATTAAATTAATAGGGACAAAGCACATTTCTTCAACTAAAACTGTGCCCATACATAGCATTCATCAGGGACATACTGTAGACAGGTAAACTGCAGTCACACATAATTCTCTAAGCCTGAGCTTGCATGTTCCAGAATTGGTCTTTGTAGCCAGGACAACAACAAAGATTAAGACTCCTAAGTAAAAGCTCTATGCTTAGTATAGGTTCCAAGTAATATAAATACTTTTAAAAAGTTTTAATCACAAGGAAACTTTTACAGTCGTAGTATTAATACTAACCTCACCATGAGAATCGCTCTTCGTACATGAACTTGTTATCACAAAGAAGAAAGAAAAAACAAACTTGGGGGAAAAAATGTGGAAAAAATCAAGCTTGAGCATTCAGGTTTTCTTATCATTGTTTTAGAATATGTCCAAACTCATATAAGAAATTCTATTTTGAACAAATGACTTGTTGGCTGCCCTAATTCTACAGGTCTAACATACAAGCAGGTTATTAGCCACTCCCCAACACAGATCAACAGCTGTATCATATACTAGGTAACTTTTAAATGGTAAAAACACCCATACACCAACAGTGAATTTGATTTTGAACATGTTACAAAGTATTTTTGTCTGTTATAATAATTTTCTTTTGTCTGGAAACTAAATCCTGATATTTATAAAGCTGCATATGAAAATAGAACTATTACTGCAGTTCCACATTACAAAAGCCAATTTGTTTACTGAACTACTTGTTTATCATGATATCAAATAAGCAGCGGACTAATTAAGTTTCCACCAGCAAATAATTTTCATGTGTGTTTTAAGCTTGCCTTATGTAAAATAAAATCTTACCTTTATTAGTAGGACTGCCACAATGTATTCCACTTATACTTTGGACAAAAATATGTTGCAATGCACTATATATGCAAATAAGCTTTGTTCTGTCATGCAGCATACAGCACCTGATATACAGTCAATTGCAGCAGTACCCAGTCTTTTCAGGGCCCATTTTCTTTGCACAGCAGATGTAAACAGCTCATTTTCCAGTAAATACACATTTACATGGGTTGATTGTAAGTAAATAAAGCCAAACATCTGTTTAGTTATTAGTTTTGGTATCCATTTCTCTAACTTGCATTATCCCACTTAATTATCAACACCAAAGAAAGCTAGTAGAAGTCAGACACTTCAAGTTGATGCGGTTAGTACAAAAAAGGAAAATAAAAGGGAACACTCAAAGCACTCTTCAAAGACCATCATGCAAGTGTTGCAGAAAGTTAAGCCCATCACCCATTTTCTGTTTACCCTTGCAAGGACTTAATTACACGTGCAGCAGTCTTTGCATAGCACCCATTTAATCCATGCCACCAAAATGGTAAACTCGGTAGTTACCAATCATTTAGATGGGGGTCAAAAGGGCTAATGCCTTAGATTGCTCTTAATCATAAGATATCCTCAGACAAACCTCCCCAGTCTTCATTCTGGCTCTACAAACACAAAATCAAGCAGCAGTGAAAAATGTAATACCAACTACTTAATTAACAAAAAAGAAAACAAAAAACCAACACCCTACTAATTATTTACAGCTTATTTCCATTTAAAACAAAACTTAGAAAATATTCTAAACTATATACAAAAGTAAATTCACTGTTAAGAAAGCAAACAACAGAAATGCATCAGTAAAAAACATCTGTTCAAAGACTCCAAGTAGATGCATTAAAAAAGCTCTTAAGTTTATTTTTCATTTCTTAACAAGATAAAGAAATTAGTACCTTAAAAGAATAAGTTCTAGAGAGTTGTTTAGAAAGCTTCACCTGTGCTTGAAGGAAATTTAATTCAAAGATTTTTTTTTTTTTTCAAAAAAGAGAACTTAAGATCAGTTGTTCATTATTGTAACAGATTGAGAGCATAACAGAATAGGATGCTACCAAATTTACATACATTTAATTCAGTGACTAAGCTTCACACAGTATTATTACTAACATTGATATCAAAGTAAGATTTGTTCCATGAAGGGAAATAAGAATTTCATTCAACTTATCTACCTACCATCCCTGAAGTAATTTAAACAATTTAATTCAAGAGCTATGTACTCCTATTTACTATTAAGTCATCATTGTGACTTGCTGAGCTGTATGTGATAAGCCAGTCATTTTCATGTAGCAATGCTTGGTGCAAAAAGTTGAATATTTTCACTTTAATCCATCTGTTAATCAAGCATACTTAGATTTCTCAAAGAATTGTGAACAATAGGTCTTCTCAGACTTTTTTCCTTGCCTTTTTAAAATCAAATTTTCAGCATGAGATTTAAAATATATACACTTTTAATGCATCTTGATATCCATCACCAGAACTACTACTGTCACTAGACAGCTTGGCAACAAAAAACATAGCTTCTCCCTTAAAAATAATAAATAAAAGCCCCAAAACACATACCAGCAATGTGCCTGACATCTGTACAACACACAGATAAGACCGCAAAGAAATGAGAATCTAAAAACTGAACACAATGGGATGCCTCCTGGGGGCATTCATATTCTTTTCACCTTCTGTTCTGTGGCACTCTAAAACCATCTTCATAGGTAGTGAGAAGTTTAGGAAAGGGTAGTAGCACTGCAACATGACACATCACCTCAGACAATTCTCAGACACCAGAGTAAAAATGGAATTTTCTGCTCACTATCTCAAGGTTCAAACGTTAACATTGCTCTTTTCAGCATTCTGCCAGATTCAGGGAACATGTTCTATTAAAATGCAGATTCATGTGCTCATTCAGAAAGAACATCTAATTTTGAAGATAAGACACTCCTTACTGTCAAGCAGTCTTGCGCAATTGCTCATTGAATTTACTATGTTTGTTGACCAAAAGCACATGACTAAGCTCCTGAAAACAGCTACGGCATATGCAGTAGCGCTAAAATTTTCATCGTATCACCCTGACGCAGTGCTTCTACAGACAGCAACAGAAGAATATCTCTGGAGAAAAATCTATCATTTCAGTGTACAGATAATAAATATACCCTTAATAGAATTATAATCTATGAGGGGTTCGGTGTACTGTTAATATACCCTCAATCATTCTACAGGAATTGCTTATAGCAGTGAATGATCAACTTAAGTAGTTTTGCGAAGTGGATGTTGTTGATCAGTATTGCAATTCACATCGGAGAGGGTACTGAACAGTTACCAGACAGCAAAGACTTCACATACTAATTTGTCTTACTTATAACTGAAACTTCCTCATGTTTCAATTTGCAAAGCTGACTGAATGCATACTTAATACTTATATGGAAGACTCCTTCCTCCCAACTTGTTGAGTCTTAAGAACTTCTAACCAGCATTTTGATTTCTTTAATAGAATAAGATTACTCACATCTTAGGCACACACACACACAGTAAACAAAACAGTCCAGAAAAAAAGAAAATATTATGGAGACAGATTTACTAAAATGATATTTTAAAGGTCTGAACAAAAGCTGCTCAGGTGAAAAGCAGACTGCTTTCTATCATTTTCAATTCATAGAGCCAAGGATAGATTAAGATTTGACAACATGTTTCTGGAAAGACAACTGGATTTCTAAAGCATTTAGAAATCACAGCCTGCAAATCTACGATAAGTCCTCAGCATCATGACACATTCAGAAGAGCAAGAAACTTCACAAAGAACATTAAGATACTGAACTGCATTTTTCCAAAAAGAATCAAAAGACTTACATAGAGACCAGTAAAATATTTGTTACCAGAAAAAAAAAGAAGTCTGAGAATGGAAAGGGGGTGAAGTATGATACAATAACTTCCTGAATACTCAATGCCACTTTTTCAAGACGACATTTAAATCTGAAAAGGTTAACTCCCACTCCCCCCCCCCGTTCCTACTTGGGAGAAAAAGAGAGATGCAGGTTCTACTATTAATTTTCTGGACCAATTCCTATTCATTTAAACAGAAGAGTATGATTTGTTAAGTATTTGCAGGAAAGCCTACTCCACAGTACAAGGAGGACAGTTCAGAAATATCTACTAAAAATATGGAAGCACCTTTGATAAAGGTATACAGACCTGTCTGCTACTATTAAATTTACAACTAGTGGTCTTTAGACGTTTGTTCCAAAGAGAAGCTATGTTCCTATGATTCCTGATTATGAGTATTCTTACAGTTCATTCCATCTAAAGCCCAGCTGAATTTATATTAGATATTTATGAAGCTATGATGACTTCTTAAAAAACTGTTGGCAGGTTTTATCAGCAATTTTATGAATTCAAGTCTATAGTACAGCCAATGACAAGCAAGATAGCCATAAACAAATATATATATGAAGCCAGAAATGCAGTTCTACAAAGATTTTAAGTCACTTTTTACTTGAACAGAATACTTCAAAGAGCAAAATAATTAAAACATACACAAAGAATAGATGATAGCATGACAAGGCTTGGAACTTTAACTGACACCTTTGGAAATGCCACACTTGCACAGTTCCACACAATCAAACACTTTGTAACTTCAGTATCTCCTTGCTCTGCATCCTGTGAATGCCGAACTTAAGTAGTGTAGTTTTTATGACCACAAGAATAACCCACACCATAACTGAACAACGAATAAACAAATTTTTCTAAGACAAGGTGCAAATAAATTCTTCCGAAGTGAAGCATATTACTGTATCTTCTGCGAGCTGGGAGAGATTCCAAATCCACAAAGATCGTAGCTATTTCCTAATCCTTAAATAATGAACTGACAACATACCCCTTTCTCATTCATGGTAATTCTCATATCTTCTAAAAGGTAATTACAGATCATTATCTGTGCCTAAAATCAAGCACATACATGTCTTAAGAACTGCAGTCTCAAACTGACCAACCAAGCTGACTACCTGAAACTGAGCCAGAAGTTACATATGAAGAACAGACAGCAATCAAGGCAGTCAGATCTCCATTATAATAAAGATTTCATTATTCATTCTTGTTTCACATTGAGAGGAATACAGGTGTAGCCGAGGCAAATAATGTCACTGCCAACTTAGAAGGCAGTGTATTTCAGCAGTCTATATTTAAGAGCTGACATTAAGTGAAGACTGAATTAATTGCATTAATTATGGTAAGTTTCTCAGGAGACTAGTAAGAAACAGGTGCTTACAAAGCCTGTTTCCTAAACCAGACAAAAACCCTTATACTCCCACCCACTCCAGGCTTAAGTATCAGGAATTTTCTTTTGTCATTGCTAATGCTAACATTCCTTTATTTTGTCATATCTCAAGGACAAGCTAATACCATCTCTCCACAATTATGCATACCTTCAAAACTACAGTTTGCAGTTAGCACATTTCATTTCCAAGAAAAAATTTTATGGCATATGCAGGAAATTCACCAAATTTTCATTTCCAGTCGAAGATGCTCATTCTAAAACTAAAAGCTTAAATCTACATAGCAACCCTAAGCATCTAGCACAAGTCAACTGACATTAACAATTCACGCATCCTTCCGGATACAGGATGAGGTGAGGGCTTGAAATAGCAAAGGAAATACAGTTAATTGATAGCATATCTATTATTCTTCATGTGGAAGGACTAGTAAATAGTACCTGAGGCCAAACTGCAAGAGCCTAAGAAAAAACATTCACACAGCTTTTACATTTTTTATCATTACTAAAATAGTGATGAAACAACTGTGATCTGTCGATAGATCCACTGGCCTTTTTATTGAGAAACCTCTTAAAAAAATATGTATTTTTAAGTATTTTAGATGTTCTGTAATCAACTACTAAAAGAATACATACACTCCCTGCAAAAGAATAGTGGTGGACAAAATGGGGATAATTTCCAAAATACTTTTTATAAAAATTACATAGGATGAGTAACAAAGAATTTTCACTTAAAGCCAATGTTTAGGAACTTTCCTCTACTTCAAATGAAGATGAGCAAGTCTGTATAGTTTTGCTTTTAAATATACACATAACTGCTTGTTTTAGATACTAGAATTAACTCCTTGATTTTAGTGTTTTAGCACAGTAAATGACCATGAACTTCCAAGCACCATACTGAATTACTTGGATCGTCAAGTAAAAACACAGACTTAAGTGAAAAAAATCAGACCCTGTTTTGCATAGAACATGTTTTGTCACTAGTTTCATGCATTAAGTATCATGAAATCATGCACAGGATTATCTTTTAGCTGTTCCACACACCACATGTATATAACTCATGCAACAACATACTGCATCAACCAATTTTCTTCTCTCCGTTCACACAAGCAAAAATACACATTTTCAGAAACACATGCCTTTGTAATCACTAGTTAAGTATTTAAAATTTCTATAGCAAACAAGATATAAAATTATCAAACAAGACACATGACAGCATTCTTTTGAACAGAAGTATTTCTAGCAATAGATTTACAAGGAAGCATGGAAGCACTGGAATAGTTAGGTTTTACTACCATTCATATAGATAACACAGCCAGTATTGATGACTGACTACTGGTAAGTTACCAGGTGGTAATAAACAGGGGGGACACACCGACTGTTAGAGAATGAATATTTGAACTGAGCACATTATTGAAGAGCTAACAAGAAAGTGAAGGTGAAAAAGGCTTAAAAAGTTAGTATGTTTCAGTCACACAAACTCTAGAAAGTTAGTAAGTGGACTGCACAGCACCAAAAACAATGACAAACTGAAGCAGGTGCTCAGAAACAGAAGTACCTCCTGGAAAACTGCCACAGAAAATAGAAGTAGGCAAGGCTATTAAGAACTAATTCACTATTCAGCCATTTATGCCTCTGCATCTTTTCTTTTAACATCCCACAAATAGCCACTTAATGTATCTGTAGTGATTTTCCTTTGTGTAAGCATTCTGTACAGCTTTTCCTCTTTAAGGTGCTTCATATATTAATGTATGTAAGTGTTACTAATTAATAATGTGTATTCAACACTGATTAATAATTTTTAAATTAGGCAATATCAGTATTCAGGGCCGAATAAAAGTCCTTTTGTTGCACATAATTAAAATCTGACATCGTCAAAAACAAACACACAACAATCCTGCTAGAAATGGTTTGCATTTGGAATCAAACCACATTTCATTCAGGTAGCTTTGAAGTATTCTGGGAAGCAGAAATTAACTGAAAGTACTGAAAAGTCTCCAGTTGTGACAAACTATTATTTTAACAACCCTCTTCATCAAACTCAGCATGCACATAGCAGCAGTTGATACAAAAACAAACCTCTGCAGAAAGAGTCCAACTTTATTGGAACCTCAATTTAAATATGAACTCAGACTTTTATGGGCTTTATAAACTAAAAATCAGATATACAGAGTACTTTTATACTTGATCAACGGTCAATATAACTAAGAATGAAAAACAAAAAATCAAACTTAAGACTACAGTTGTGCTGTGATAAACTGTTACATTCCAATTTAATCAGAAAAGATCTAATAAACCTTGACAGAACAGAAAGTCTCAGAGATGGGGAAAGGAAGGGTAATCAGAGCAAAGCTTTCAGGGCAAGGGCCTCCCATTGAAAAAGTGATACTTCCTTTTGCGTAAAATTTTTAATTTGAAATTATATTAAGTGTAAAAAGAGAATGCTAATTGTTTGGATAGAAAATCAGTAATTAATTCCTAGAGACAGAATGCATTTTTGCTTTAGAAGAGCCATAAGAAAATGGTGAAAATAAAATTCAAAACCAGTAAGAATGAGAAAAATATACAGTAATTCTATTTTATATATAATTAACTGCGCATTTGCAGGAGACAGACTGGAATAGATAAATAATCTGTTGTATCTGTTTTCATATAAAGAAAAGCAAAAGATTTTAAAGAGAATAAACAGATTACATACACCACACACCCCTGCTTTGTAAACTGCAACAGGACTTCTAGTTAAGATAATTCCTTCTAAGAGTAAAGAAGGGCTCAACAAAAACTGCATCAGAACACAAGCAGTAAATAAGTGCATGTATGTCCTCCCTAGAAAAATCAGGTAGCAAATCTGGGTGTAATGGCTGACCCTGTTCATGACACTAACTAGCTGTTCACAGACAAGAACTTCAATGTGCTGTGGATTTGTCTGTACTGTGAAAGGATTACAAACACAACTACAAGGGTAAAGAATATTATGTGTTTCCCCATCCTATTAATACCACATTCAACAAAAAAAGAGTACCAAGTGGAACACAGAATGCTTATAAGAGAATTAAGCAATTAACTCACAGGATGAAATAACAAATTGAAGGTTCACATGAGGGGGAAAAAATACAGGAGCTTACATTTATACTGAATCTTACCAGTGAACCTCAGTACATTTAAAAAAATTAAGGTTCATCATCCCTGTTAAACCGTATGTTCCACTGACTTGCACACAAGACTTCTGGTGTGCTGGGGGAATCATCATTTTTTTACTTCCATTTAGACATTCAAGGACCTTAACACTGACCTCAAGACTAATGCAATTTAGTAAAAAAACCCAACCAAACACGCCCCCCCCCCCAAAAAAAAAAACAGCATAGGATGGAGAAACATGGGGAAACAATACTAAGTTTTTCTATACCATTGAACCCCTTCCCATCAAATGCTTTCCAAAGAAAAATGGTAGAGATGCAATCTGTCTGTCTTTCTTCAAAGCTAGTAAAGAACAACAAAAGCATTCAAAGTGAAAAAACAAATGTTATTACACTTCATTCCGTACGTTTCTATGGCACTACTATTACTGCTTTGTCAACCTAAAAGACAGACATGTTCCAGAGTAAGCAACCTATAGCAGAAAGGCAGGTCTTTAGAATAAGAACTATACCTGAATGAGTCTCAAAGAAGAGAGTCTAGCTTCTGGATTTCAGCAACGGAACAGTAAAGAAGTGAACATGCATCAGGTACGACAAAAAAACTAATGGTTGATTAATAAAAAGAAGAAATGAAAGACATGAACAAAACTAAGTTATCTAGGTATACACATAAAACAGCCACTTGCATGTCTAGCAAAACACAAAATCACAGTAGGTTACAGTATACACATGCCAAACAAAATGAAAAGAGCAGATAATATCATCTTATTGCACAATTAGGACAACTACCTAGAAACTACATGCTAAGCATGCTAAAAAGCACCTTCTGTAAGCTTAGAGAAACAGGAGCTTTTTTGAGTCACAGCCTACCATGCTGATACTTTGGCCAGAGAAGTTGAATTTGCTTACCTCCTGTAAAAGATCTGCCTGTTCAATGGCTTTGAGAACATTTTTCTTGGAAGTCTCCTGAACTTCTCCTCCTAAAAGGAACTCATCCAGAATGAAATAGGCTTTCTCAAAATTGAAGATGATATCAAGTTCACATACCTGAAAAAAACATCAAGCATTATTGCAAAGTGGGAGGATACTATCTATTGAGGTATACCCTTCTCACAACACAACTTGTTCACAGCTTCACCAGACTTCACCAAATCAAGATGTTAGCCTCACACTATAACCTTTTAAGAAACAGGAAAACAAAAAAATCAGTCCTTTGAGAAAAAATGAAAAAAATCTTTTTTTTTTTTGCTTGAGTTAAGAACAGTTACAGCAACCTCTTGGAAAAATGTTTTCATTGTTAAAAGGGGTTCAATTCACAACCATCAGTATGATATGGCTCTTCACGAGGCAAGAGAGTATCCCTATAAAAGTTCTCTTCCTGCCTGCAGTATCCAAAGGCAGATCATGCAATCTTACAGAAAAATGTGAAAACACAATCATCTCAAATTTCTTATTCATTCCGTGCATTTCTTAGTCAGAAGGACTAGGAAGGCAGAAGGATGAGCGGCAGTTTTTCTAAGAGTGCTAATGTACATTACTACAGTTATTTGTGTTTGCTATCTGGGTAAGCAGATGTCTGTCTTCTTTCCTTACAGCTCCTGCTAGCGCACAACCAACTGCCTCCTTTGGAAGCAGATGTAAGAAGTGCTCACACACTAAAGCAGTGCCAGGAGAGCTGGGCACCTAGACAGAAAGCTAAGGTAAGATTTTATCTGACCTGAAGTGAGACTACTATGAAATGAAATAAATATCAGTAATTAACACCAGATTAGTAAGTTCTTCTCCCAAATTAATAATTTAATTTTGTATTTTAACAGTTATATAGGCAACCATCAGTTTAGTTTGCCAAGCAAGCAACATAGAATGTGTTAGATGCACCTCTTCAACAACTAGTTGATTATGTTTTTTAGAAGTGCTATGGACATAAAATGACATAATAAAGAGACTGAATCCATAAAAATTAAAAAGAAATTACTAACTCACACTGCCAAAATACTTGTCAAGAAGTTCTACATAACGATGAATTATTTCCAGAGTTATTAGTTCATTGTCCTGATCTTCAATAGCACAGCAGAAATAGAGGCTTGCGTATCTGTAATAACAAAATAATCCTGATGTTAGCATAAGAACATGATCAAAATGAATGCACCTGAGATGTATTATGTTTTCAGTAGTCCTTCATGGTCAAATTTAGCATACTATTACTCTAAATCAACAGCCATCCACGTTCTACAAAAGAATGGCTGAAAGACCAGCAGACATATGCATGTACAAAAGGGTTCTCCCTCCCTGAGTCACACAAGACTTCAGTCTTTACCATCCTTCAGCTGACAGAATTAAATTAGCCTAAGAGGTGGCTGGAAAAGGAAATGTATTTGATCTTTTGGCCTCCTGGCAGAGTTCTGAGGCAAGATATTTTCTCTATTATCAGTAATACCCAAACACTGGTATACTAATCAACAGATTCAATCTTAAATTTTTATCACACAAGCTACACACAGAGATATTAAAAACTACTCGGGAAAGATAAATTGAATTAGCAATTAGGATTTAGTCTTTATAGGGTATTTAACAAATGCCCCAAAAACTCCAATACTAACACTAATGTCATATACACCAATTGCTATTAGAGTCAACAACTCAATCACTACCAACTGTCCTGGTATCAGACTGAAGAGAGACCATCAGCTAGTTTCTAGCAATCCACTTCCACCTTGGAAGACAGGGAATTCTTTCCTTCAGATATGATCTTGAGTTCCACTTCAGCAAAAAGGCCATCCAATTCTACTGTGGTCTGCCATACACTTGGTCCAGGCATGTTTAAAAAAGCTGATGCAAAAACAAAACAGGAAGGAAAGCTGAAAAACCCATTTAGTCTTTTCTCAAGTGCCAAAACCATATGCCGTAGAGACACACATGGCACAAATGAGATTTCAAGTAACACCTGTTGTAACTGATAATTTACATGAACTAGAAACAGCTTTTGTCTGTCTGGTTAGAGAGGACAACTGGCCACATTAAGCACTCTTTTGAGTAGCCAGCCCTATTGAAAAGAAGTCATGCAGGTCTGAATGCCACGTTTAAGGTGCTACTTGTTTCCCATACACAGAAATGCATACACCTTTTAAACATTACGCATATTTTATCAGTTGGGACTTTGTAAGCCCCCAAAGAAACTGTCAGGGTTTTTGGCTAGAAGTCCTGCAAAAAAATGCTGTATTTTGTAGTATGTTCAAATTTGTCTCCCAGCCACTCACCTAGTGACTCATCACTTATGACCACTCACTCATCATTTATGACCTGAAAGTCTCCCCCACTCTGCTCTAGCCGAGGCAAATTGCTATGGCTTCATCATGAACAACCAATTAGAATAACTTCTATTCAAAAGTTTCCAACTATTATAAAAAAACTACTGCCTACAACTTCTTTCCGTCCTACCACAAAACGTGAGGGGGGGGAAAGAGAGGAAGACACCACCACTGAAGCACTTAACACTTTAATTCCCTTGCTCTTTCATCTCTTCACTATGGTGACTTGTCAGCTCATCAGAAGTCCTATATGAGCACAGTTCTTTTGATTTTACACTGTTGTGTCTGTACTTCACTAATTTTTCAAGGACATTTATAGTCATTGTAGTGGCTTGCAAGATTTGATCTGTAGAAGGCATCTTTTAGACAAAGCTATTTAAATAAGTATTGGAAAGTGATACTATAAAGAAAAAACAGGTTTTCAAGCCTACTGAGGAATTTATAAGTCAAACTCCATGTTATTGTATTTTATGGTCTAAAAAAGAGCTTTGGCACATTAGTTGACATCTACACTAATTACTAGCATTCAGGCCAAATCCATCTAAACAAAGCTTTCTTCATATTCAAATGAGCAGCACTGATTATGATGAAGTGTAGTTAAACTGTTCCCTTACAGTGCTTAAACACAAGTTGAATCACATATCAGCAGACCTTATCAAATCAAATTTGACTCAAATATTTGAAATTTATCCACATGGGACAGTCCTTTTGTGCTTCCCTACTACTTAAGAGTCTCTGTTGATGCACAGAACTATTTTATGAAAATATCCACAAAAAGGGGGAGAGAGGGTGAAGAGGGAGACTACCTAACAAAATACTTTCCCAGAAAGTGATCTGCTCTCAGTGTCTTCATTTAAGAGAAAACACAACATAGTTTTGAAAGACCTTATTTGGCAGCTAGTGAGTAGACTACACATTCAAGCTCTCTCAACTGCAGTTTTGGAGAAAGAATACCAAGAAACAAAAACTACTCAGTGGGCATCTTAACACAAAATGGAGGCCTGGGTATCTATCGTTAAATGCAGAGAATATTTTTCAAAGTATTTTTTAAGTAGGAACCATGACTAATGGATCACTAGTTAACAAAAAACAAGTGCAGATTCAGTAAGCCTACACAGCAAACAGTGGAAGAGTACAAACAAGTCAGCCATCATTGCAAGCGACACGAGTGTACACAAAGGCGTACCTTTCTTCAGACCAAAACCTCAAAGGCAAGTTTATTGTAATTTTTTTTCTCTGCAGGCCAGGGCTTCAGAAAAAAAGTGCCCACATATAGTCTACAGCAGATAAACTGGAGGCTTTGCCAAGTGCAGAAGCTAACGTGGAGAGTGCCCATACAAAGATGAGTAGATCACTGTACTCCGGATGAAAGAGATTTCTGCTCTGCAGAAGCGTTGTTTCTTCCTAATGAGCCTGACAGAAACCTGTCCTTCATACGCACCCGATGAAAAGGGAAATCTGATACTAAAGTATGTCACATCACAGAAAAGCAAATGTAGTGCAGTCTGTAAGAAACATTCTGCCCTTTTTATTCCTATTGCAATTGGGGGGGGGAAGGGGGACAGTTTCTCAGTAGGCATTATTAGCAGAATCTTCAGACCCAGCTCAGCTGCTCATACACATTTAGGGAAGTATTTTATGATAAACATCCTCCACTTGTCAGAAAAGTGACCAAAACCAACGTGGAAAAATCACCTCAAAATGTAATATGGAATAAAAGAACAAAAAGGAAACATGGGAGGTATAAATTCTTACACAAATTCCTGCCTTTAGATAGATGATCTAAGGGTTTTTTTACTGATAGGAAACAAATTCATGAACCTCCCCCTCAACAGTTGCAATAGTTCAGTAGTGGGAAGCCTCACAATTGGCAGGCAATGCTTCAGCAGGGTTCTCCCCTACTGCTCTGCTCGCAACCAGGTTCGGTAACTCTGCTGGGGGATCAGGTCACTGCAGGCAGAGCATCACTTGCAAATCCTACCAGTTCAGTGGTGTTCTCCTATTAGATGAGAGAACACCTGCTTGAAGTCATCCCTGGAAGTTTGTCACCAGGTAAAGCTGCAAGCAAGCCACATGTCTGTAAGCATCCAAGTCACTTTGCACGTAGATCCTAACTGCAGATATGTAAAGCTTACAGAGTTTGGGCAGGAGCAGAGCTCAACTGCAAATGACAGCCAAGCTGCCTTTAAGAAGGCAGACAGGTGCTTAAGGGAGCCCACGAATCTGCAGTTTGGCAATAGCTGACCCAGTGAAAACCGGGACCACTAAAAAGTTGTGCTTGGCAAGATTTTTCTCTTGTCCAAAACTTACACATTTCTTTAATAAAACAAGAAGTTCTGAGACTCTAGGACAGGCAGATCTAGTCACTATTCAGTCAAGGATACAGAAGTCAACAACAATAACACTACCAAAATTAAGCATTTCTTTTACAGTTTCTCATTTCAGTAAGGCTATATCCCCCAGCAGTTTTAAAAATGAACAAAAGCTTGGTATTAGTAATCCCCTAAGAAAAAGCTGCTGCTGCTTCTTGATGCTGAGGTCCTAGTAGTGCCACATGAGCTAGAATCCTGTGCAAAGAGGACCTGCTCAAATTAAATCAAACCCAAGTACCTAATTCCCTATAATCATTGCATTCAGTCAGTTTTACAGAGCCACCTAATCAACACCACAGTAACATTTTTAACGGATACAACTGGCAGCTAAAATGTACGTAACAACAGGCAGGGATCATGTCAGCTGCTGGGCACATAACACTAGCCACACGACTGCACCTAAGGTTCACAATACTTTGAGCTAAGAGGCACACTATTTGCAGAATAGGTTCTTTCATTGTTTCTTTCAGTGGGGGGAGGGTAAAAAAGTTTTAAACCTCATTTTTGCAGAAGTCTTTAACATAACCTATGATTACGGTTATTTTATCTTAAAGTAAAAGACGACTACCGCAACATTAAGGGCAGCACAAGCTACAATAATTTTATAACTTTATACTGCAAATACAGTTCCAAACTGGCACATAAAGGCAAAGCCACAATCCTTCATCAAATTACCAATCAACAATAACCCAGTCCCATGATCTCAGTTAACCAAATGCTAACAAAGTAAAATTTACATAAAAATCAGTTATTCTGCAATTTCTGATTTTGACTGCAATATACTACACAATGAAAATAACTCATACTGCCAAAAGCTAAAACAGTGAACAGCAGAGATCTTCGAAGAAAAAAAAAAAAAAATCACATCCCATCTTAAGTTCCTTTTTCTAGTAAAATTAGAAATTTTAACATTTAACACATTTCTTTGCCACAAGGGGAAAGCTGCATGAATTTCTACCCTATGTGCTCCAATACCACTACAGTTAGTTTTTAAAATGCCAAAACATGAAGAGCAATCATTAATTGTGTTTGCTAAGTTTTTAATCGGCTGTCTCCAGATGACTCCCTCTCTATTTTCATAAAGTACAATTGTTGTTGGCTCCCCATATTTGAATTTTTTTTTCCCCAGCAAGTCACTTGAAATCTCTATTTGTCTCTTGAAGTTAGAAGCTAACATCCTTTTTCAATCTTCTGATGTCTACCAGCCTTAAAAACTCTTCTAAACCAGCTACAGAATACATACATCCCAATTCACAAATCATGTCAAAAGCAGGGCACCTTTCCATCTGTGTTTTGTAGCACTACAGAAGAAAATTAAGAAGGCAATGACTATTTTGCAACCATTATCAACGCTCCATGTATGAAACCAAGGAAAATAAAAATTAGTCACACATTCAGATGGATTGTAAAACACTTAGTTCTATTTTCTTGAAGTTTCATTCAGAAAGCATCCTATAAGGATGAAATGCTACAGAGCTAAGGAGGCTAATCAAAATAGTCCAGCTTTCTTGACAAATGTTAAGTATCAGAAGGCAGCAAAAACTACTGGCTTTACCAATTTTGCATTTGAGTTCATTCTGTACTTGCAAAAAGGTACATCAATGAGACCCTTGAGTATACTTCTAATAATGCCAACCATTCTTTGAGTCACAATATCTAGGTCAATTCTCTCTTACATGTTGACAGTAAATACACTCTAGAAAGAAGAATAGCATATCAATTTCCACAATTTAAGACTCATAATAGCAATATGCACATGCAACACGTACAATAGCACTGTACACATACTTTTATAGCTTATATTGAAAAACATTTGTACCAAGAGGTTCAGATCATTCCCAGTAATAGAACAGACAAAAAGAGATCTTAGTAGAGATGCTCAGGAGCCTTTTGTCTGTGAGCAATTGGGAGGACCTTTTGCAATTTCACAAACCACACAACATTCCTGCAGGCACGTTTCTCTTTTAGCCACCCACCTTTCAGAAAGTATTAGACTTTGACTATTATGGCTGTCCTCTTGGGATTATCTCCTTTTGAGCTATAACAGACCTCCCTTTTCAAAGAAATCATACTAGTTGGTATTCATAAACTTTAATTAAGGTGTGATGATTGGAAAAAGTCTGTCCCACAAACCTAAAAGCTCTTCATGTTACCAGATACAGGAATTTAAACTATCACCTCTTATACCCAGTCCTTCTGGTGATGTTTTAGCCTAACAAAACTCGCCAAAAAATCAAAGGCAAAACAAGATTTGAGATATTCATTAGCTTGATACAAGCTAATCTTAAGCAAGATTTCATAGGCCAACTGTGCCAGATTGGTTTGCAGACGGTGAAATAAGCTACTGCACTCAGCTGTGCACACCAGTAGTCTAGCAGATGGACTGCAGTCTATATCAAGCCCAAAATGGTCTAGATACACCTCCCAGCAAATTTCTTCATTCTCCTTGACCACAGGACCCACAGCACACTACTGAGATGCACGAACACCACAACTTTCAGCAACTCAGTCATACCCAAATTTCCACCAGTTCCCTAGACACAAAAAGACATGACAAGTAGTTGTTACCTGCAATAAACAGACAGGGAGGGAAAGCAGCTTCATAGAATCAACTCACCACCAGAACAGCTACTGACATTCAAGACTGGGCGAGGAAGGAAATGGACTGGCCTACTCCTGCCAATTTTCTTCTAATCTAGTCCCATAAAAGCCCAGCTGAAAGAGCACTTGCAGGCATTATCCCTTAAGGAAGCACACAAAGCATTTGGGCAAGCTTGTCTACAGGTATGTACAAGAAGTTTTGTTAGGAAATCAAGAGGCAGAAGAAAAAACTCTGTATGCTTTCTTTAAGCACAGCCTTATGCATTGTTCCTCCCCCTTGTGTTGAAGAACTATACGCATTAAATAGACTGGTAACATTCACATGCATGATGTCACATGCACAAATGTATATATGAAACCCAGACTTAAAACATCTAAACCTTTTTGATTCTACCTATTACGTACACTGGAAAAGAGCTACAAACTCTTCATTTCAGCTCTAGTTCTCTTTGTCCTCCCTACAGAAAGAATACAAGAATATTTACCATAGGGCGCAAATTATTTACCATCTTAAAGAGGAAATAAGAATGCATAATCTTCTGAAGTTTATAACTAACTAGGGAAAGGAGATAACTCAAGGTTTTGCAGCACCAGCTTTAGCTGGAAGAGATGCAGCCTACTAAATCAGGATGAGGATTACTGCTATTTGTGGCGAAAATTATTTTCACACCTCTATGTTGTAATACATTCTAAAGATCAGCACAAAGCTAAAAAACACTTGCCAAATACTCCTAGAAAAGTTAGGGAACAACTGAGAAATGAAACTACTGCAAAGAAAATTATACAGTACTTCTACCAAAAGAAAACTAGCCATGACTTCTTCAATTAGGAGAAATGCCTTTTTGTATTCACAGGAAAACAAAAAAACAAACAAACAAAAAACAAACCAAACAAAAAAAACAAACTAGGTACTCTGAAAGAATGGCTTCATTATTTCTATGAGCCTTTAAAAGCAAGTTACATTTTCAAGTAATTTATGAAGTCACTGCCCAAGTCACTGTTTATAAAATTTAGTTTTTCTTTATCACCTATTAAATCTTACACGCTTCGTATTTGTATGCGTTTATGTATTGTCAATCTAAACAGAGAACTAAGAACCACCACTCCTTATGAAAGTAGAAGGAAACCTCATTTCTTTTCTTCAGCACATTTATAAACGCATGAGTGATTTTCCACACATGAATGATTCCTACTTGGTTATCAAATTAGATTCAAGGGAAAAGTCAGTCTTCTCCATAACCAGCAGAGGGAAGGAAAAAAAACAACAACAACAACAATCAACCTTCATTATTTTCTTGCTACTTATTACACTGTTTGTGATGTATGGCAATTACAAGATTAGTGAGACAGAACAACCTTTTGTAGACAATCTTCAGGTCTCTCCATTCCAGGAAGCTGCACATTTTCGGTTTGCGGGCTAATACTGTTTGAACAAGTTCCCTTGTGATTTTCTTCTTTTCTTTGTCAGATAATGGGACATACCACTTCTGGAGTCTCAGTTTCCCCTGGCGACTAAAAAGCAACATAAACTGCATCTGTTGAATTGGAAGGAGGGGAAAAAAAAAAAAAAAAAAGGATTAATCTCAGTCTCTTAGTTCTAAAAAGATTTCTGTGAGGAAAACCAAACAGGAAGCAAGATAGCCATCCAAAACTCTAACTACATTATCTGTTTCTATAGCGGTGGCAGATGTTACACAAGATTTGGAAGTACCAGTACTACAAAGGATTCCACTGAGCAAGGTCAGTCAAAGCAAAGATAGTAGAAAGGATACACAAGTTTCAGAAATGTGTGTCAGAACCACCAGGTACTGAGTGAATACACCCAAATTTCAGACAAACCAGGTCCAGCACTGGTAAGGTTGCATTTGTGTTTACTACAGAAAACGACAATAAAACCCAGCACAGCCGCCTCCTCAAATACCCAAACTCATTTTCAATTCATCGGATTAGAGCCTTACAGCAGGAGCAATTTGCACTTAAGATCTTTCTGAAAAGCCTCAGAATACTTTAAAAGACATTAAATCTCCCAATGGAGAGTCCTACGGCATAGAAAAGCCTAGTCTTTTCTCACATTACACAAAAGGAGTAGAGATTAAGTGCTTTCCCTGCGGTCCTATGTTCCAGGTCTGGCTTCCTCTAAAGGAGTGATGTTGCAATTATATTTTAAGAGGAACTTGTCTGCTGTGTCTTCCAGCAGCTGAAACATTAAAGGAAATGGCTTTTTTTTCTTTTTTTTTTTTCTCCCCCTTTTTGCTCAAAGTTACATTGGGCTGAGGAAGTTTCCCAGGCAATATGACAGACATGAAACAGGGTAAGAAAGCCCAGCCTGGTCCCGGGTGACAACTCCGACCAGCGCCAGCGCAGACAAGAGGCGGCGGCAGCGGCTCGGAAGCCCGGCGGTGCCGGGGCGCTCCCTCGGCGGGGGCAGCCCTCCGAGCCCGCCGCCGCCCTGCCCTCCCCTCCGGCCGGCACCGCCACCACAGCCCCCCCCGGCGCTCCCCTGCCTCCGGGCGACCCTCCCCGCCGTCACCGAGCAGCCGCCGCGGCTCCTCCCCAGGCGGGAGCGGTGGCGGGTGACCCGAGAAGCGCCGCACGGCCCCGACCCGTGAGGGGAGAGCAGCGCCTGCTCGCCTCCGCCGGGCGAGGGGCAGCCGCCGCCCGTCCCAGCCCGGGGTGCGGAGCGGGGGGAAGCGCTGCCGCCGGGGCTGCGCCCCGCTCGCCACGGCGTCTCTGTGTGCTGGCGGGGGGGGAGAGAGGGAGAGCCGCCGGCCGCCCCCTCCCTCGGCCGCTAGCGGCCGCTCCCCGGGGCGGGCTGGAGAGCAGGAGGTCCCGCAGCCCGGGGCGGGGAGCACACCCCCCCGCGTCCCCTCGCACCCCACGGCAGACTCCGCGTCCCAGCGCGGCGAGGGAGGCGAGCCCGTCTCCAAGCGGCTGTGCTCACCGTGCCCCGGGGGGAAGAACCAGGAGGAGGAGGCGACACCGCTCCCGGGCTGCTGCTGCTGCTGCCGCCGCGGCTGCCGAGCGGGACTGAGGGGAAGGGAGGGGAGATGCCGCCGGCTCGAGCCCGGCGCGAGAGCGCGCGCGCGCTCGTCTCAACGGCCACCCCCCGTCTCCTCGCTCGGGCAGGGCGGGGCGGGGCGGGGCCGGGCTCGTGGACGCCGCTCCCGGGCGGGGGGCGGGGCAAGAAGGGGGCGTGGCCAGGGGCCGCCGCCGCTTCCCCCATTCCCCTCCGCACAAAACTTTATTAGCGCGCCGGCTCGCGGCGGGGGGCGGGGAGGATGAGGCGCGGGATGGGCGCATGCGCAGTGCGGCGAAGACGGAGGGGGCCTGAGGGAGCTCGCCGCCACCCAATCGGGGAGCTCTGCGAGACGGCGGGAGGGCGGAGCGAAGCAGGGCATTGACCAATGAGAGGGAGGAAAAGGCGACGAGGGAGGAGCTGGCGGCGGCTGTGGGAGGGGCTGAGTCAGGAGGCGGGGTTAAAGAACCTAAATCCGCGCGGCCCGAATTAAGATAGGGCACCAGCCGGCGCGGCAACAGCCAACCAGGAAGCGCAATGCAGATAGCGGTCCGCAAGCAGCCAATGGGTGACGAGGCACGGAGTTGGGGAAATGACATCAGTCAATCAGGCGCCCGGAGATTGAGACTCCTCCTCCGGCCGCCCCGCGCCTGCGCCGCCCTGTGTTTCCCTCTAGCACGTGCGCGCCCCGCGTGGGCGGAGGGGGGGTGGAGGCAGAGGGGCGCGCGCGGGGCGGGGAGCCGTTGGGCGGGGAGCCGTTGGGCGGGAGGCTCCCCCCCTTCCCCCCTCCCCCCCCCGCGCCCCGTGAGGAGGCTCCCCGCCGTGAGGAGGCGCGGCCCCGCCTGGGGCGGGGGGGGGCGCTCGGCGTTGGCCGCGGCGTGCGGGGAGCCGGGCCGGGGCAGGCGGCACCGCGCTTCCCCGGAAAGTTTGTGGGTTTTTTTTCCCCAAAGTCACCTTGATTGCGAGAGGTAATTAGATTCGCAGGATGAGCCGCCGTCATGTGTTTAGCGGTGCTGTGTTTCGCAACTTCATTTATATTTTTTATTCGTGTGCGGCTAAATAGGTTTTCTGTGCCAGAACAGTTTGATTTGGCGTTTTGTTTCGTTGGCTGATTTTGTTTTTTTCTGGGTGTGTTGGGGTTTTTTTGTTCTAATTGAGGTAGGCTGAAAATACGTGGTGAAATTTGAGTTGAAAGAAATTTAGAGACGTGTGTCTTTGAGCCAAAGTTGGAGCACCTTATAAAAAAATCTTTTCAGGACCTAGAGCTCTCTACGTCATCGATGCTCACCCCCCGACCATGATTAAAGGTGGAGGTAATCGGAAAAGATTACTTCAACCAGCTGATCCTTTAACAGTGTAACACAGTGATTGACGGGACAAGGGGAAAAGATGGTGCTCCCCTCCGTAGCTCCCCGTTAGGAGTAGCTCTGAGCGCTTTGGGATGTGTCATGCTTTTATTACATTTTATTATTGACACTTAAAAAAAAAAAGCCTATTCTTTTGGCTACAAAACAGCTGTGGCAGCAGAAAGCAGTGCTGGAAATGCTTTTGTGTAAAAATGTGGATGGTCTGAAAGGAAAGCCAATTTTCTGGCGTTTCAAGGAATGCTATTGTACTTGACAAGAGGACAAGGAGGCGCACACGAAACCGAACTGAATGGATAAGGCAATTACAATATTAGAGGTCACAGGGAAAGTGAGGACTACTGTTGTAGGGGCTTGTTCCTGTCATATTTAATGTTTGTTTAGCAGCCATCCTGTTCTCATTTGAACTTGCCTTTCATCAAGCACAGAAACAGATGTGTATGGATCTGTTATTTCATAGAGTCTTCCCTTAAGCCAGTGTATTATCTTATCCTCAGTAGTTGCCACATATTGCAGCTTCGCTTGTTTCTTGTGAGGCTATCCCATGGTCTAAAATACCCTGTTGTTCAGAAAGCTTTCACAAATGATCTCTTTCCCAATCTGCACTTTGCTATTCTTGAGTTTAGCATCATATATCCCATGAGTTCTCCGTTATGAGTGCATGCACACTGCAGGTGCTTCTGCATCTTCTAAATCATTATTTAAGCCAGCAACCAACTTTTATTTCTCTTCATCTGAGCTACTTCCAGTATATTAGCATCATTATGGTAATGGGAGCTCAGAAATTAATTTCTGAAGGAGTCGCACCAGACCTGTATTATGATTTGTCACTTCCCAGCTCAGTGAAATATTTCTGCATATGGATCAAACCACACATTCTACAAACGCTTACTTGATTGCAATCAGATGAACTACCCAGATGGTTCAAGAAATGTATGTATTTTGGTGGCGTAAAGACAAAGTCTCAAAGCTCTGCCGTTTCTTTTTTTTGATCCTGTATCTTTGTTTTAATTTTTTGTCAGATTTCCTGCTCAGTTTCAGTTTATGGTTTTATCCAGTGATACAAGGGCAATTGTTCTGCTGTTTTTCTCCCTCCCCTCTGTTACTTGGCTGGATTTCTTCTGACTTTAACCTGGAGTTTCTTAATTACATGTCCTCCTGCTCAGAATCACTCTGTGATATGCTGTTTTAGGTGGTATGATAAGGCATGTGAGACCAGTGATGCGTCAGGCACGGTGGGCACTGTGTCTAGCCAGGTCTAGCTCAGCTGAAGCTTTCTGTCTTCCTCAGCCTGTCCTGCCTCCTCATCACTGTTCCAGCCGGAGGATGCTTTTTTCTCAAGCCTGCCCGGACTGCCACTCATATGATCATTCCTTAACTCATTTCTCTCAAAATGACCCTGCTTATTTTAAGCAGTTTAAGGTGCAATTCCATGGCAGTTTCAGATGATCTAAATCCCGACTTCCCCCACCCCCTCTTCCCATTCTCAGCTCCGTGTTCCCATTGCTTTTCCTGTGCTGGCATTTTGCTGTGTCTCACACAGGGCATTGCCAGCAAGGCTGCTTTTGGCTGTACAGGTGAGGATACAATAACCGAGTGAGTCGGTTTCAGGATTGAGTACCTGTGTTGGAAGGGCGGTGAGAAACAGAGGTAATGCGGTCCCTTCTGTTTGTGCTGTTTCTTTCAGGAGCTTCAGAGGACTTGCTGTTTGCATTTTTTTTCAGTGTTGCAATTTGTACTAATTGCACTTCTTTATACGGACTCCATTGTTTGTTCCTGTAAGAAATTACCCTGTCACCTACCCACTGAACTAGCAATATACTGAACTAGCTGTAATTATCAAATTGATAAAGATACATATGATACTTAAAACAATAATGCAATAGCCTTTGAGTAGTCCACAAACTAGTGACAAAGCAAACGTCACGTAGTCTAATTTTAGACATGACACAGTGAGTCTTCTGTTCATTAGCCTTTGTTTATTGTCTTATAACCAGCTTTAACATGATGGATTTTAAAGAATGAGCTCCGGATTTTGGTTTCTAAGCCATGAATGATAACCCCCTGGTTTATTAGGGATGGATTTTTCAACTGCTGTAGTTGTAAAATCCTTGGTATTCCATTTTAGATGTAAGGCAAGTCTTCAGGGGATATATTGACTGTAAGACATTCAGGGTCCCCAGCCAAGAGTTTGCTCTCTAGGTTATTTCCAGCATGACTTGAGACACAGAAGAGAACTGCCTGGAGCTGGGGAGAGAGGCAGGGTGGGAGGAAGGAAGCTTACATCAAATAAGATTAAATTTGCTTGGGTTTCCCTGGTATGGTTTATGTCAATTCTTGAGGTTTTTTGTTTGATTGGTTGCTTGGGGGGTTTTGTTTGGTTGGTTGGGTTTTTTTATTAATTAATTAGAACATAGTAGATTTGTCTGGAATATTGGGTCTTACACCAAAATTAATAAGGTCAACATCCTGGCATTTGGCACTTCATGCATGGTGTTAGTGTCAAATCTGAAGCCCCTAGAAGAATTTTGTTATGTTTTCATTGTTAGCCAAAATGATCGGTAAACCAAAAGGCCTTTATAACATGAACTATTTATTAATTCCAATCGAAAATTTGTTTATTAAATTTTAATAGCTTTTTTTTTTTTTTTCTTCTTTCAGGAAAGCAACCTAGTATTTAGTAAAGAAAGTCTTGGCTCCAGCCTCCCTTTCAACCATCTCAGCACCTTGAAGAGGAGGGCAACATACTTTAAAAGTGCATACTGTATCTTTGCAGGTCTCTACTAGTAAAGTAAGTGGTGGATATATGAGTGAGACTCATTTTATTGTTAATTTATCTTCTTCATGCTCAATATCAGACTCCATTTTCATTGACTGAATAACCGTGGAGTCATTATGAAGGCAGTAAGAACTGAGTTACTAGCCTTGGAAGTGATTACTGCTAGATTTTTGCCTCTTGAGCCTCCAAACAGGATGTTGCATTATTATATGCAGTTCTCTTCCCTGATGTACTGTCTGAGCGTTGGCCAAACTATCAGTGTACCACTATGATTCATGCAGAACACTTAATCTCAGTGGAGCCAAAGTAAGTATACATGAGACTGTAAATGACAGTTTTCATTGCTGTGCTCCTTTTTTTATGTGGAGCTCTCTCTCTTGATGAAATACTATTTAGTGCAATCTAGTAGCCTGATTGCTAGATGCTGGTAAATCATCAGATCATGCCTGGAATCCTTACCCACCTGTCTTTTCTGTGTAGATGTTACAGGTTTGCATGTGAGAGACTTCTGGACATTGAAATTCTTTTAAATACGGTTGGTTTCTAACAGTCATGTATGGCTCTCCCTCAGGAACATGGATGTCAGGCCACATGTGTGATAGGCACAGGTACAAAATGAGCATCATGGATGTTCATCCTTGAAGTTGAATTTTTGGAGCTGAAAGAATAGTTTGAAGCTGAAACGTGGTCTTCCAGCCTGGTTATGAGAATTACAGAACGGAAACCATGGCTTACACATGTAATTTGCTTTGGAAAATAAAAACCTGCTTTTGAAAGTATCTGAATATGCAGAAATGAGGCAAGGGAATGCGGTAGTTGCCAGTCAGCGAGGGCTTGCTCTTACTTACCATGGTCATTAGCCTGAGCCTGTGCAGGGCGCAGCAGCCATTTGAATAAGACGCGCACAAGCCAGCTGGTAGCATTGTGTATGTTGTGCTAGTGAGCAGCAGATTTCTCTCTTTTTTTACTTAGGTGATGTTCTTATCTTTTGTTTTTCAATGTTTATGTTGGAATAGTGCTCAGAGGCCCCAGAACTGAAGAAATGAACGGCTATGCAGACATTTATGAAGAAATTGTCACGACTCTTAGTGCTCCTTTCTGGTCCACCGCTACAAATTGTGCCACAGTGTGGCAAGGAATTGAATGGTTTCTGAAGGAAGTGTGTGAGGAAACCTGGCTTTTCAGCCTCACAAGGCAGTTGCTGGGAGGAAGGGGGAGAGAGGAAAGGAAAGAGAGAAGGCTGGGATTTCTGAGAATGTGTCAGTACTTTAGGGAGTTGTCTAATAAAGCATCTCACATACATCTTGCTCATCGTCTGGCACTCCTAAGAAAGCAGGAGCTGCCACTATGGTTTGTAAAGTGGCTGATGCTGCCGGTTAAGCAGTACGTACTTACTGGATCCATCCCCTCAGATGAAGAAGTATTTGGACAGGCTTGTGCAGAGCTGCTCAATTTTGCCTGGGAGGAGGAATTTTTTTAATATACCAGAGCACAATTCTGGATAGGACGCCTGTTAAGTCAGACACGTTCAGGGTAAGACAGTGCATAGGTTTTGTGGAACACAGTTTGGTCACCCTAAATCCACGGAAGTCCTCATTTAGGCATATATGTCGTCTTCTGTCCTTGCTACGAGACATGCCCAACTGATGGTCGTGTAAGGCCTCTTGATACAGCTGTGTGTGGAGCCTGATCTAATATAGCTCAGAAGGTACCGTCTTTTGCACCAAGAAGATAATCCGATTTCCAACTTCTGACTTTCCCAGATTGGCACGTTGCTTTGTGTAACCAGGACAGAAGATACAGACTTGCATAGAATGTGTCCTAATTTTCAGCAGATAGAAAATTTTCATGGAAACTTGGAAACTGGTCTGAATCTGAAATGGTAACCTAAAACTAAAATGTTCTGTGTTATAATCAGACTCCTAAATCTCCCAAGCTTCCACAGTGATCCTACAGTATTACACTAAGCTTTCATTTCAGATCTTTCTGGAAAACTCAGTACAACTTCCTCTGTCGTTTTAAAGAAAATATATTACATGATCTGCCTCATTCTTGCCACTACCATAAAGGGATGATGCAGTCTGTAAGGCCTTTGTTTATTGTCATTTTCTTTTTGGCTGAAGTGTTTAACGAGGATGAAACTGGGGCAGCCAAAGCTCTGTAAACCATTTACTCCCAAATTTTAAAGGCTCAAGAAGAATTTAAATGATGCGTAGATTTTTGTACTGGCTGTGTCTGCATGTGAGAAAATTTTATCCATTCAAAATTTTATCATTCAAGCTGTCTAGACCCATTCAAGCTGTTGCCATTACATTGTAAAGCCTATCTTTGCAGTGCCACCCTCGTCCTACCTTGAAGCTGCTAAATAGCAATTACAGCAAACATCTTTGCCAGGGGGATGTGTGCATCAGTTGGAAGAGTGTGTACTTGGGATCTCTAGGTTTTGAAGGCTTTTGAAGAACTAAAGAGCATAGGAAATGAGTGTGATAGAGCTCACCATGAGATCTTATGGAAGGGGAATGTGGTTTTATAAACAAAATGTCTATAAACAGTTGCCTGTCTCTCTGTATACTTTCACACCCACATACTTGGAAGCACCCAAATTTGGGTGTTCAAATGGTCTGGCCAAGATCACGTGTGTGATCACACGGAGGATAAGGATGCTGTCTGTTAAGTCCTCATTGTGCCTCTGGATTTCTTGATTGGCAAATGAACTGATTTTGGACTTGTTTTTTATACTCTATAGGAAGGGATGGTGTTTGGGATACTTTGCCTCACTATTTTGTTCCCTCCTTCACAAATTCATGAATGTCTTGTTGCCTTTGGGTATTTTATGGCTCTGAACTTGTTCTTTTGTTTGATACTTTCTTTGTCTTGTTTGATACTTCCTTTGTCTTGTTTGATACTTTGTTAGTTTGTTCCTTCTCTTCGTTCACATACCTTTCTTTCTAATACATTTTCTACTGCTTCTTCTAGTACTTTCTCTCTCTCTCCCTCCCCCCCCCCAATACCAATCTTAATATTTGTTAGAAATCACTGCAAGAGAACCGAGTAGCTCTTCCATTTTCCTTGAACACTTTGTTCCTCAGTTGCAAGCCTCACTTTTTATTTCCATCTATACAGTAGCATATCAAATACAGTTAGAAGCCTGTCCCAGTAAGAATACCCCATTTACTCTATGACTTTAGGATTCTGCCCTATTCCAATGGGTCATTAGCAGAAGAAAGCCAAAAGGAGATTCAGCTATTTGCTCAAGTCTGAAAGGCCAGTGTTTCAAAACTGCAGAGTGTGCTATTAACAAGGATGAATCCTTTGGCAATGCAAAATACTTGCTGTGCGGAACCTAAGGCCCTTATTACAAATTCATGAATGATTTTAATACATTCTGGCAGGTTTCATAAGCATTGCAGTCATCTGGAAGCAAAAAAGATCATTGGTTTGTGCAAAATAATACAGCTATGCTCATATTTGATCTAGCTCTCTAGTGGGAAAGGAATATTTAAACTTTTTTAAAAAAAATAATCAAGACACGTTTCTACTGTATTACAGCTCAGCAAACTATTTAGAAGTCATGCTCAATAAGAGATAATAACTCAATGCAGAGCATCAACAAACAAAAAAAAGATGTCTAAAATGTGCACAGCAATTGATGTGTTGGAGGGGTTGTAAAATCATGTTGTAAAACTGAACTACCAGTTGTCAGAAAGTAACACTCTAATAGGAAAATCTGTCTGTCAAGAAGTCCTTTCATTTTGTCCTAATTTTTTAAATGCTTTCTCCAAAACGTGCGTTGCCCTCTGAGCACTCTTAACTTAGCGGCACTGTTTGTTGCAGAGAGACAAAGCTGTCAGAAAAGAAATCAGATCTGAGAGTGAGCAGCTTTTATTTCCCTGGGGCACTATGGTGCAAAATGATAGCAACAGTCAACAAGTAACATTTATTGTGGTAGATGCTTGAAGAAGTACCCAATAGCTGATTTCTAGTACAGTTTTCATAATATTATTTTTCCCAGTAAGCAACTGTTGTGGAAACAAAAGAGAGATTGCATGATCGCAAGTCAGAGAGGAAGTATGCATGGGAGAGGATGCACTGAAATGAGTACTGTTCCAGAGCTGCTGTGTATAATACGGTCGGCCCTGATGTAAGGCTAAAACTAAAGATTCAAACTTTCAAAATTCTGGCTCTTTCTATACAGTCAAACACAGCTGAGTTTTGGGCCAGGCTCCTAAATTCTGTGAAATCTTTTCCTTCTGTAAGTAGAACAGGTTTGTCCCGCTTGCTCAGGTTTGCAAAAGGAACTCATGTAAAGAAAGCTTATAATTAATCTCTCTTCCCAGTCTGCCATGAAGAAATTACAGTTTTACAGCTTGCTTTGCCACTGAATAATCAGAATTAGGCGTCCTTCCTCTCTGTTCAGTCATGAGTAATTTACATTGAGGGGTAGCAAAGAACGGCGTAGTGAAATCACCCCCAGGCAGCTAAACAGTCAGAAGAAATTAAGTCTGTGCATAAACTATGTATAGACTTAAAAAAAAAAAAAACAAAAAAAAAAAAACCACACCAAAAACCAAAACCAAGAGACCCATGCCTGAAACAGAGCAACAAGCCAGGGAATATTTAGGTTGGTTTATATTTATTTACAAATGTTGGTAGCAGATGGTTACCAACAGTTCATCAGTATGGCTGTTTAAGCAACTTAAAAGCTGTAACAAACAGCACAACTTATGTAGCAGCTCGCCTTCTTTAGCCCACTCTTACTTGCGTTACCCAGAACAACTCCCATTACAGTTCATCACACAGCTAAGTAGCTAAAAAAGGAAATAGATGCAAGTGCAAAACCAGGGAAGCAGCATGGTTGTCCAAAATGAAAGATCAGTAGTTTCTCCATCATGGATGCCTGCTTTGAGTGATAGTTCTGTGCACAAAAGATCATTTTCAGAAGATTTCTTCCTCTCCTGAGTACAGAGTGTACCTTGGTTATTAAAACTTGTAGAGGCTACAGGTGTAGACACTACCTGAGCTACTAGATAGGCATAATTTATCTCACAACTCTTTTTTTAAGAGAGCATAAACTAGTCTGCTTTTTCCCACGTTACCCTTTTATTTTCACGCAACACACAAGCTGGCTTAGATGAGGTGATGACTGATAACTGAAGGTGGCTAGTCAAATGGATGCCTATAATACATATCGGTTAAAAAATACTGTCTAAAGAAAATAAATACAAATCGGGGGTGTCAGCTGAATTTCCCCCCCAAAAAAGGCTCACACCTAAGAATATCACATCTAGAGTTGTCATACAGGATATACAGTTTTTGTATACCTCCTACTGAAACAGTTTAATTCAGCGGGGCTCCTCTCTCTTGGATACCTTATTCACTGACAAATTGAAGAAGAAAGGTTATGTCTTCATAGGCAGCTGGATGGAACTACTTGTGATACCGAAGTGGAGATAGAAGAAAACATCAATTATATCACCATAAAAGGGATGGGCAATATAATGAGCAAACAGTGATTTAAAAATGGAAACATGAATGCTTGTGTTGTAAATATTTACCATGAAGCTGACTTTCCTGCTCCTGGTTGAGCAAGTGGCAAGGAACAGGGTAGTGACTTGTTGAGGAGAACGTCACTGTAGATGGCCCAGAAAAGGGGGTATCACCACCATTGTGTCACTGTCCGACTTGGCCTCACAGCCTGCCGGGCATCAGAAACCTCCATTCAGCAAGAGCCCAGTGTGTGTGTCCACGTGTGTGCGCGCGTTTGTGTCTGAGAAAGGATTGCTGACTGTACACCTGCAAATTGAAAGGGGTACTGACTGCACTCATTTGTTCCTTGCTGGGAAAATTCTGTGTACAGTGGCAATGCAACATCATAAAACCAGGTGGAGTCTGAACTGGAAATAGGTGTAGTTTATGCTGATTTAATTGATTACAAGAAGGACATTGAGGTGCTGGAGCGTGTCCAGAGGAGGGCAACGAAATTGGTGAAGGGCCTAGAGCACAAGTCTTATGAGGAGCAGCTGAGGGAACTGGGGTTGTTTAGTCTGGAGAAGAGGAGGCTGAGGGGAGACCTTATTGCTCTCTACAACTACCTGAAAGGAGGTTGTAGCGAGGTGGGGGTCGGTCTCTTCTCCCTAGTAACAAGTGATAGAACGAGAGGAAACGGCCTCAAGCTGCGTCAGGGGAGGTTTAGGTTAGACATTAAGAAAAACTTCTTCACCGAGAGGGTGGTCAAGCATTGGAACAGGCTGCCCAGGGAAGTGGTTGAGTCTCCATCCCTAGAGGTATTTAAAGAACGGATAGATGTGGTGCTTGAAGACATGGTATAGATGGAGTTGGCAGTGATAGGTTAACAGTTGGACTCGATGATCTTAAGGGTCTTTTCCAACCTTGACGATTCTATGATTCTATGATTCTATGAATACGAAGAAGCTGAAAAAAAAAATTCCTTTCTTGTCTTTCATATATATGTAGTAAACGCTCAAAACAACTTTTATGAGTATCTCCTTAATTAGGAGTGGTGTGCATTTAAAAGATTCTTTCTGTGTAACTTGACACGTTGCACAGCAAGTTTTAAGACCAGGATGTGCATGTTTATATCGAATGCTTGCAGGGTACGTGCCCGCTATACATTTTGCTGAGGTCCTCCCTCAGAGGGGAGCAGCTCTGTGCTTACCCGTTAGCCCAGCGTGGGAGCATTTCCATGCCACAGCGTGACTGATGCTCCTGTCGTTGTTTCCGTACCCACTGTGTGCAGTGGAGCACGGGGCCGCTGGCTCTTGCTGTGCCGGGATCTGCCCTTGTGCTGCCCACAGGAACCCTGGTGCAGCCAGGGGTGACGGGGCTGGGGGACAGGGATGAAGGGCCACCAGCGCTCAGGCTCGCCTGTATTCTCACTGCAGATCCGCCCAGTCCTAGAAACAGACGGGCGCTACATCAGTTTTGGGCCTTAAAGCAGCGCCAGACTGAAATCACCAGGCTGAGGAGTGGATGATGGATGGGTGCAGGCTGAAAACTGGCTGAGAGCCCTGAATAACTCTCCAGTTTAGACATCACCACACTGGAGGAGACTTTGGCAGCATCTACGCTTGCCTTCCACCAAGTGCTGAATCATCCCGCTCTGCTGGGGTGAACAGCACCTGGACAGGGAAGGGACGCCAGGGAAGGATGGGGCCGTGCCTGGCTGGGGCTCGGGGCGAGCTTTGGGGCTTGGGGCGCTCCTGATTCCTGGGCGCAGGCACAGCCGCCCTGCCACCCGTGCCGGGCAGACGCCCCCAGAGCCAGACAGAGCCAGACGTGCGGGGTCCATCTCTGAGAAAAAGGCAGATTTGCCAGACGCCAGGCAGGCAGATGTATGTGGTTGTTCTTATCCCGCCGTGCTGCAGAGTGGAGCCAGCGCCCCGCCATCTCTCAGGAAGCAGAAGCTGTGGGCCTTGCCGGTGGTGTATGCAACTGGTACCGTTAGACTTGTCTTAGAAGTTTCTGGTAATGACATATTTAGGTTACAGCAGATCACATTTTCATTAGTGGTGCTGCTTCTGGAGAGGAGCGCTGAGTAGTAATCATTATTATTGCTTTAACAGATTGTATCTGTGCATGGCTGCCACCTGCCACTCTCAATACTGTGCTGTAGAGACAGCCCTGGTTTTAAATCCTAGTGGGTGACCTTATTATCAGTTCTATGTTTTCAAAGCCCATGGAAGCCTGGCCCCAAATTATGCAATTTAGAAATAAATACATTGGAAGGTTTTCTTTGCTGTTTGGCTTCCGGGTCTTTAGCATCCATACAGCTCATTTTTCATTGTTCTCTCTACAGCAGGCTAAGATTTTAGGTGCAGGAAGGAAGGAGGGAAGAGGGGAGGGAAGGACAGAAGAAAGGAAGGAAAGGAGAAAGGGAGGGGAAGAAGAAGGGAGAGAAGGGAAGGGGAAAAGGGAAGAATAACAAGCAAGAAGAAGAAGAAAAGAAAAATAATTTCTACAAAACAACACCAGGAACTGTGCCTTTAAGAAAAGTAACAGGTAAAAGAAGTTTCACATAAAACCAGAGAAAGTATCACTGTCAAGACCTGGCTCGCTGAACAAGAGTGAAAGGCAAAGTAAATGAATATATTTTATCCAGCAATAGCTTGTCAGCTCAAAATTATCCATGCCAGCACAGACGTTAACAGGGTTGTAAAGCCACCCCATTCCCTGCTCATAAATTCCCTGGCTTGAATTAGTGAACTTGAGATTTCTTGTCCTCTCAGTACTCATGATTCTTGGTATTCTAACTCACAGCAGGCCAGGTAATGGACTACCTTGGTGCTGAAATTTATTTTATTTTCTGAAGTGAGAGGACTGGGATTTCAGGCTTTGACACTTGAGTGCTATGTTTACTTTCTGGGCTATTGAATATGCAGGTGCAGAAGGACAGAGTAATTCGGGATCTCTGGTTTCTCTAGGTGGCTGAGGGTTGCAGAGATGATCTTTCAGAAGAGGAATTAAGACAGTGGGGGATCTAGGAATAGTTGTTTGGATGATGCTACAAAAGTACAAAATGATTTTGGGGAAAACACAGTGCTCTGAGCTTTGTCTGGAGGGCGAACTCCCTAAGACCTGTCCAGGCAGTCACCTGGGTCAGCATGAAACATGGCATAGATTGTTTGGAAAGTGTGACTTTGCATCCTTGTGCTGTATAAATCCCTACATCCACCGATTTAACTGAGATGTACGAGTTTACACCACTGGCAAGTTTGGCCATGTCTGTAATTTATAATCCAAAGCCTTTGTCACAAATCTGGAGAAAATTATTCCAAAACGTGATCCTTGACACTGGGAACGGTGTCATTTAAATGCGAACTGTGGATTGGCTGCGGTCAAAGGTTTGTGGTATGCATTGCTTCCATTTTAAACGTGTGTAGAAAGAATGGATTTTGTAGTTGAAAGCCTGATAATGCTGTTATCCTTGTTCAATTTTTTAGCACCATCTGTTCTTCCCAAGTAGAAATTCCTGACAAATCATATGAGCAAAAACTTACTTTATTTCTCCATGCAGCAGACGAACCATTAGAATTATGGAAATCTGGTTGGGCAAAGAAATATGTTTATAAAATGATTGGTTTAAGTCTTTGTTGTCTGAGAAAATGACTTTTTAATGTACTGACAGCTGTCTCCCTCTGGCATGTTTTCAGTTTAACAGTTTATGTTGGAGCCAGATCATTTGTTTCATAACTGGCTGTAGCATAACAAACAGCACTTTTAAATCGCCAATCAGCCCACGTATCACATAAATGTTATCTGTCCCAATTGGGATACTGTTCCAATCACTATGTTTTCTTAATCGTGCCTGAAAAATACGTAAATAATATGGCCACATGATAATCCTCTTCTAAGTCACACAGATAAAAATGTGAGTTGACTGAAACATTTGGATATTTTTATTAGGTCATTTTAATTTAAAGTAGAGGAAGCTATCCGGCATATTAATGCATATTTATTTATTTGCTGAAATAGTTCTATAGTGCTTATTTAAATCCTATCTAGAAAACAAATATTATTATTTTCTGATCCCTAGAGCTTCCAAAGCCCAGTGTGCTGGGCACTGTGCAACTACAGTCTGGATGCTTATAAGCTAAATCAGGGGTTCATTTAAATGTCTTCATACCTCGCGTTCAGGAATAAGAGCGCTGGGCTTCATGGTCTGATCCCTCCATCTGTATCCAGTGTTGTCCAGCTGGACCCCAGCTGGTTTTGCGTGGGTGAGTGCAGAAGTTTGCATAGTTTGCTGTCACCGCTCCCATCCTTTGAGCACCACACAGGACATCCTCACTACCGCTTTGGAGCAGCGCCTGCACCTTGGATTGAAAACTGCATTCTGAACACAGACATCAAGTTGTAGTAGGGGCAGATGGAAGTGAAACAGAGGGAAGTTCTCTTAATTTCCATCTAAAGTGGTCTTTTGACACTGTTGTATCTCCTTAGTGGTATGTGGTGGACATGACCTAGAAATGGCAACATCAGAGTATTATTTCTTTCATTGGCACTGTGATGCTACCTTTCCCTGTTTCACAGGCAAAAGAGAAGATTATAGGCCAGTTGATCTTGCAGATGTGCCGTGTGTATGCTGTGTACCATGATGCCACCAATATTCATTTCGTAAGAATTCCTTAACATCATTTTGAAGAGATGTTACTGATTTTACTAATTGGTTAGATTCACTCGTCATGGAACCAGAAGAATGTTCAAGGCTTAAATTTGTTCTTTGTTCCTGAACCATAGCATTTGTACTCTCTCCTAAATCCCATTCTTCAAATAAATTTTGCAGCCAAGGTGGGAATGATCTACTGTAAGCAGAAAATTTTCTTGCTAACCAAATAGTGAATGTTACCAGTCTCTGGCGTATTTCTGAGGCACATCTGTGTCTGTGATCTGTCCCTAGGCTATATACATTCTGAACTGAAACATTTATTTTGTGTCACAATAATGTGCTTATGGACCATGTAAAAACAGAACAAATATTAAAACCTTTGCAAGGCTTATACCACAAATGAATAGATGCATAAGGAAGGAAAAGTACAAGCTCTTTGTAGAAATAAGTGTATAGATAAAACATCTGCAAGGGAAAATGTGTCTGGAGGTTGGCTTTTTAGATGAAAAAAAGGAGACCCATTAAATAAGTATTTGTTGGCAGGCTGTTGGAGGTTGTAGCTGTAGGTAGGTAGGAAAGATGGTCCTCACCTGTGACTTCCAAGATTTTCACCGTAATCTGTGACAGTAATTTTGTGATACCAGTATAAAACCTGGAGCTACAAAGGCAGCGTTACCAAGGTTATACTGACTGTGCATTGTACAGCTTCCTTTCCCTATGATGACTGGCAAATCTGAATTAACTCTGATTCATGGTGAGGCTTGGGTATCGTGACTACATTGGACCCTGGGAGGTCTCACTGGACATAGTATTCACTGTGTGCCAGTCACAGCTCTCAAGCAGATTGTACCATATGGAGCCATGTGAGGAGTTTTGGGATAAAGGGAGAAAGAGAGTCAGGAGGGCTCTTTTGGTAGGAGGGATGATGAATGGGAACATCTTTTAACCACAGGACTTGCCACGTCAGGTACGCTGACCTTCAGTGGCAAAAGAAGCATAATGGTCAGAAAGGGAGCTATGGGACTTGTGTGAATATCTTAGATGATCCCGTTCCGACTTGAAGGAATACTAAGTGAGGGAAGTACATATTGCATTTATTATTTAATCTATCTCTTTGTACTGTTTGCATAACCTTAGCGAAGATCCACTCATTTTGGAATCTGAGAAGTCTGCATGTATTATACGCTACATATGTCACGTGTTCTTTAGGATGTACTCATATTATTGAAACTCTGGGAAAACCTGCAGCTTAAGCTGTTTAAGCTGAAGCTGCACCTGTATTTACCTGCAGATACACTGCAGCTCTCATCTGGTCATTCTGCCTGTGGGAACCAGAGTGAAGGAGAAGGGCCAGTTCATAGTTGGTTCTTCAGGTACCAGAACTCAAGTGCGCTCCCAGATTTAAACTAAACAGTTTTGTTGTGAAGTCCCAGCTCTCAGGTATTAGTAAATGAAGGAGCTGGTCCCAAGACTATGTGGAAAGATCTCAAATCTGGGTCAGTCTTGCGCCCTCTCTGACTTGGGAAGCTCAGACTCTTTGTATGTAGGCAAAGCAGTCATCTCTGCCTGAGTAGTGTTCAGTTTTGGGGAGCTCTGCCAGCACAGTGGCATTCCAGGTGGGCTTTTCTCCAAGTGTCAGGGGCTTCGTGCAGCACAGGATGGAGCAATAGCTCTCCTGGGTGAAAACAGTGCAGAGGAGAAAAGCTGAAATTAAGCCACAGTAGTAGAAACAAAATATTGATAATTCTGAGTACAAATTTCTTAATAAATTTTATCAAACACCCCCCCTTGATTCTGTGTTTTAAATTGTGGAAACTCTTGCAAGATGCTCTCAGCTCTGAAGTGTGTCGCAAAGTATATTTTTTTGCAGCTATTCAGATGACAATGGAGTGTCAGGAATGTCACATTAGGTGTGTGTGGATATGTAATAGCATTCATGAGCTTCTGTGATGACACAGGCTTTGTTGAAGCTCTCTGACTATAACAGATCTCAAATAAGTGATTGTTCCGAATAAATTGTCTACGCTATTGTTTTCCCACTGCAAACAGAACAGAGCCATTTTTAAACAGGCTGGATAAAAATGACACAGAATTCAATGTGTGAAAGAAAAGGACAATTTCAATTATATTTTCCTTGATATTTTCTGAACACTTCTCGTATTTTTTTTTTCTTTATTGCACAGTTTTTTCGGTTCGAGAACAGACAAAGCTTTGGAAATTGTTGCCTCCCACTAATAAACATGGGAGTAGCACACAATCATTCACTTAATGTTTTGGAACAAGGAGTCTCTTCTGAAGCTACAAAAGGGGCAGAGCTTGGGAAAACTTTGATATGTCATTTCTCCAAGCCACAGCTGAAGAGAGCTGTGCTTTTGTTTCTTAGATTTCAGATGGTAATTGCAGCAGGGTACTTGTCCAATGCATTAGTGAAAGCCTTCAATAAGACAAAGGTGCTGCAGCAGTCAATATTCACGGTTCAGCAGATGAGCTGAAGCCTCAGTATTTTACTGGGGAACATGATGCTGTCTTCCTGATGAGCCATTGTGGTGGGTTCATGACCTTTCATGGTCATTACAGATCCCACGTTGAATTTTGTGAAGAGGTGCTGTCAATCCAATACAGATGATAGCAGCCTGACTCCTGAAACTCTCCCTGCAGTTTCAGCTGGATGCAGCATTTTTGCTGTCTTAGGTTGTGATTTACAGAACATTTACAAGATATTTCACTTCAGAGCAAGCAGAACAGCGGCAGAAAGCAGGGCAGTGTGCCTGAGCAAGGACTGGTGTACAACACGCCCTTAGAGGAACAGCCTTCGGAAGGGCCGTGATTTACAAGACACTCTCTTGTCCAAATAGACTGGTGTTTCAGGGGATTTCACAGGCCACTCTACCCACCTTGCAGCACATCTGCTTTCTGCCTGCTTGCTCCTGCTCCCCTGCTCTCAGCGCTGCCTGTAACCGTGGCTGCCTCCAGCGCAGAGAAGCATGACTCAGGCCAAGAGGGAGATTTCAGACAGCTTCTAGCCAGCAGGCAACTGGTTCTTCCCTGCCGCGTCCCGCATCACACAGCTCCTCTTTAAACCCTAGCCGAAACCAGATGGTGGCGAATGCGCTGATGATGATGATGCCACAAAGCAGAGGGCAGTCTGGAGCCCTACTGCCTCTCTTCTCCCTCCGTTCTGGGGTCCCGTCCCCCACAGCACTGGGGCCCCTGGGGCACTGCCGCTGGGGCAGAGGGACATAGCGCTACTCGGGGAAAGGAAATGTCTGAGGCTGGAGAGAATCCACACTCGTGTATTGATTGGGTCCTTAATTAATACAGCGCTTGGAGACTGGAAAGGTAGTACTTAGTAGGGCACATAAGAAATAAAAGACATTTCATTTCTAAAGCCTTCTGTTTTAAACAGCAGTGTCAGCTAAAACGTGTGTATTTTTAAATTTAGCTTTCATACTATGTCAGTTCCAGAGCCAGTCACATTTTCCCTGTGGTAATATTACTAAAGTAATTCTCAGCTGAGTCCATACCCTTATTTTGTGTCTCATCACTCTTTGATAACTGGAAACATACCATTAGGCATGTACTGGAAATTAAGAATGATGGAAAACGGTTGTCTCATCCTTGAGAATGACAAAGTATTTTGCTGTCAAGAAAATCAGCCACAGATTATCTTTTGGAGTAATTCACAATCAAAAGGTTCTCAAATCTGTTTTAATGATCAACCTTCCCTTTAAAAGCCTCAAAGTGCCTGCATTATATTCATGGTGGATTCAGATTTTTTTTTTAATTACAGCAATTAAAAACATTAGGTCAAAATTTCATTAGGAGCCATGAATGGAGGAAACCGCTGTCTGGGTGAGGTGAGAGAAAGAGATGCTCGTTGCGCTGTGTTTTGCTGCTCCGGTCCTGTGCCACGCTGGGCAGCGCTATGAGCGAGTGCCTTCTCTAAAATGGTTTTGGTTTACTGAAATGCCCATCACCGCTTCATTTTCTTTTCAGAAATATTCCTGCCCATTACTGAATGTTACTGTGAGAATGAGATGCCATCTTGTGGTCGGATTTTCATCTCACAAGCCTGAGCTTGCTTTTCTGAGAAACTAGTTCAATTATGCTTCCAGCTTGGGGATGCAAAATAACTAAACCAGCATTTTCAGATTTCGTTATAAAGCCAAGTCCTCCACTAAGACCTACGGGGTTTTACAGTAAAAACTGGACAGTTTTGAAGTAAAATTGTCCGCTATTAATCATAACCTAGAAATTGGCATTTGGAGATAATAATCATTTTTTAAGTTATCAAAACAAAATGCTGGTATGTGCAATTTATTTTTTCCAAAGTCAAGCAAACATATTAATTTTGCAAAGTGTAATGATTTTGTGCGGCTGCTTGGAAAAAGGTGGTGCAAGCATTATTCAAGGGAAAGCTTGTGTTTTCCATAATTTAGGGTGATATAAATAGCTGTTAGGACTACCTTATATTTTCCACATTTCCTCGCTTCTCAACCTCAGGTACAAAGCTGCGTAATAATAATACTAATAATACCAATAATACTAATAATACTACTAATAAAAATGCAAAATATGCCTGGAGTATAAAGCTTATAGACTTTGGGAGCACTAAAGTGTAGATTTTTGTCCAGTTCATTATTCAAGAATTACCCGTGAAGTTAAGATACAATCTATTGCTTTTGATACACTATTCCCAATGCTCTGGTATGCTTTGTGCGACATGAAGATCCACTTTCTTATTCCAGACTCTTCAGTAAATGAAGGAAAAGCCAAGGGTATGATTGCAGAAATCTTTTAGCAATAGAGGATAACTGCCATCAAGGTTTTTTCACAAGAACTGTACCACGAGCTCTGGTACAGGGCACATTATAGGCAGAGCTATAGAGCCCTAATTATGTCTGAGACAACTCCAGTCTCCGGAACAGCTGAGGAATGAAAGCAATAAAATGGATATGAAGCCACTTTACCTCCCGCTCCTTTTGGGCTACGAGTTCAGTCCAGCTTGGTTTTAAAAAGACACTGATTGCATCTGTTGGACCCACTCTCTGGGTACAGCTACACCCCTTCTGCGTACAGACACTGGCTGTGTCGGTGCTGTATGGACTCACGGGCATGCTGACCATGTCCACGTGTCTATACTTATAAATGAAGCAGGCCCAGAAGCTTCCCTGGGCATCAGGACTGACCGCTGTGGGACAGCCCGTGTCAGTGCCAGTTCACCATCTGGCTTGTAGAGGGAGGCAGCTGTAGGCACACTGCCTGCTAGGGATGGCCACCCCGCTGCCTTCACTGCCAGACTGTGCCTGGAAGCTGCTCTAGGGGAGCACTAACTCAGCCAAAAATGGGGGTCAGGGGGCAGTTTAGGGTAGAGACTTGTGGTCCTGTGCTCAGGAACCTGCTTGGGTTGACTGGGATAGACGAGCATGGAGTAACAGCGCTGCTACGTATGCAGCCGGGGAAGGAACGGAGCAACACAGACTGTTACAGGTTATTTGTTTGTTATTTGACATAATACTGTATACTGCCCAGCAAAAGAAAAGAGCCCCAGACCTGAGGAGCTTGCAAGATGAGGGCGGGAGGAAAGCAAAGGCTCAGTGAAGGGAAACGCCTGGCCAAAGCTGCCAAACCAGCCTGCGGCAGTGCTGTGACCAACACTCACCTTCAGGAAGGGGAGCCCACAGCCAGATCCCAGTGGTGCCGCTGGCCCAGTCAGCACTCGGCCCCGCAGAGGGATGCGGGGAGGCATTGCCATCCCTGTGCCGTGTCCGCCTCCGTGCTGAAAGGGAGGCAATCAAGGCGAGTTATGAGAAGAGAGGAGCGGGGAGCTCTCCCAGGCTAGCCGTGTAATAGCTCCAGACATGTGCTGCCGTGTCTTAATTGGTGTCGATTTGTGGAAGAACATAACGGAGTAAAGGTGCGAGTGTAAGCAGGGGATACAGTGAAAAGAGAGACTCTGTACCGCTGCCAATTGATTTTTTTTTGGCAGCAAAAAGGCTTTTATTCTCGCTGCATTGCAATGAGGGCTTCAAAACCCATTTAAGTGCCTGTTTGCCTTTCCTTTTACTCTGCATTGCAGCTGGCATGCCCAAGAAAGACAGCTTGCTCTGAATGCACATTAAGGCTTGGCCAGCGCATGTATAAAGCAGAAGTGATAAACCACCATTTCATAGCCAGCAGGCATCAGGATCAGAGAAGCAAGCTGAGGGCATGACGGTGTTCCCATTCCTCCCAGGTGCATCCTCATCTGTGTCAGCTGAGGCGCAGCCAGCAGTGCTGCGGGCTTCGCTCAGATGTGCCACACCAAAAGGGATGGAGCTGAACGAAATGCAAGCGGCTGGAGCTGGTTATTGGGATCTGACTGACCTGTTTCGGTACAGGTACTTCGGCCTGCAAAGGTAGAATTTCTGTACATCCATGCATTTGTTTTGAAAATTTCACCCAAACAGGCGTGAAATTTTGTACTGGATGTTGGTTCTTTTCTCTCTGCCCTCATTTTTTTTTTTTTTAAATCAGCTGCTACACTGATTGACATTAGGAAAAAAAAGTGAGGAAAATGCATTGTTTCTTTTTTGCAAGTGATTCATTTACCTCCTCCCTGTGTCTGCTAAATTTGACAAGTAGCAAATAGAGCGGCACTGCACCTGCCTTGGGTCAGGTCAGGAACACACACTGCTGCAAAGTCAGCACAATCAGGAACCAAAGTATCTATAAATGTCAGGTGTATCTTTCATAGATTGTAGAGGTGAAAGGAACCCCTGTTTTCATGTGCTCTGGTCTTCTGTATAAACAGGACGTAAGAGCTGTTCTCTGCAACTGGATGGCAGCCAGTTTAGAAAGACACTTAATTTCATTTTAAGAGCCTGTGTGATTCCCCTGGTAAATCATTCCAGCTGTTAATTTCCTTACTTCAAGGAAATTGTGTCCTATTTCAAGGCCGAGTTTAGCTGGCAGAGTTCAGCTTCTAGCTACTGAATCTTAGTAAGCTGTTGTCTGCAGGATGGGAGAGCCAGGGCTGGAGGAGCTGTGCAGCTTTCCAGGGGCGGAAGGGGGAATGTGTGGGTGTTGCTTCTGTATCACCAGCAAAGCAAAGGCACAGCCCTGACCAGTGCCGTTAGTAGACTGCAACCCTCTTAAGGTCCTCCTCCTCCCTCTTTGCCATGAATTCACGCCTGTAAAAGCAACCCCCAAGCCAGCATTTTTTTTCATATGTAAATAGCCATCTAAAATGATTGTAAGACCACTCACCCTTTCTTGAACAAGGTGAATAACTCAATCCTGCTGCATCCTAAGAATTCCCTTCCCATTCTGAATCATTTTCTATGTCCTTCCTTTGAATTCCACCTCTCCGACATCCTCCCTGGTGGCACACTATTCTAGCAGCAGTCTCCAGCCCTAGCCCGATATTCCTTTTTATGTATTGATTTTTCTGTGTTATAGTGATCGCCAAGCCCTTTCCTGACTCATTGCTTTCTGTGAGAAGCAGTCTGTTCACTCAACTGACACAGATACATGGATATATCTCCAACAGGGTGGCTGAAAAGTCTCTCCAAAGACTGACTTGCCTTCAGCAGGGTGATTGTCCCCAGGCCAGGCCTGGAGCTCGTCTCCTGCTCTGACATCCTCAGTCCTCCTTTGGCTGGTCACCAAGAGCGGTCAGCACAGCTCTTGGTCCGAGGTGGTCTGTCTAACAGGTTAAACTCCT
Organism: Nipponia nippon; assembly: GCF_047370975.1. Taxonomy (NCBI): domain Eukaryota; kingdom Metazoa; phylum Chordata; class Aves; order Pelecaniformes; family Threskiornithidae; genus Nipponia; species Nipponia nippon. The sequence goes on along the minus strand of NW_028262336.1, from coordinate 48,371,122 downwards.
CAGATGTTTCTGCTAAAGTATAAGTTTCTACTTATCTCTGGATCACGATAGTCCTTCACTGACTGAGTTCAAACTTAGGTATTGACATTAGGAAGAGATTTTTTATGATGAGGGTGGTGAGACACTGGAACAAGTTGCCCAGCGAAGCTGAGGATGCCTCATCATTGGAGGTGATCAAGGTCAGGTTGGACAGGGCTTTGAGCAACCTGGTCTAGTGGAAGATGTCCCTGCCCATGGCAGGGGGGTTGGACTAGATGATCTGTAAAGATCCCTTCCAACCCAAACCATTCTGTGATTCTTTTATTTACGAAAATTTGCATGACCCATATTTAGTCACCTAGGAAGCTTTTAGCAGTCCAAAAATGGAGAGAAATACTTAAATCTGAGTGCCACCAGGACATAGCAGCCTGGAGAACCGGCAGCCTCTTGCACCCAGGCACCAACCACAGCTCCTAAGGGGGACTCCTGCAGCAAAATAACCCATCTGAGTATAGTCACTGAGCTTCTGCCAGATCCAGCCCTGGTTATTTAGTTTGTAGAAGCTGGTCAGGATTACTTTGCAACTCTAATAGCTTGGATGATACTAACAAGACACTGCTGCAGCACCTCAGTAACTGTCTGAAATGACACGCTTGGAAAGATCACAGCAGCAGACAAAGATAACTGAAAACTCATGAGGCCATCGTCATCCTCCCACATGCTAGAACCTACTTCTTGTTCCCACTAGTTAGAATTGCTGGGTAAACAGCCATCACAAATTATTTTTCAGATTTTTTGGCCAAGGAAAATAAAAAAAAAGTTTATTTAAAAAAAATTGTATTCAGTAATGTTTATCTACAACGTTTTATAACTGCCAAATGTGGGAACAGTGCTAAGAACTGGAAAAATTCCTCTTATTTCCACTTACTTTATCTTCGGACAAAAATATCTGTCCATTTAGAATATCAAATAGACATCCACTTTCCTGCTTTCACCTCAGAGGTATCGAAAAATATTGCACTGTCAGTTCTACTCAGACCCAGCAAGAAGGGATTGCCTCTCGTCATACCTGCTCATGGTCCAAGCTAATCCTTTCCTAGCACTTGTCTGTTAATATTTAACAGGCTCCAACATGCTCAGATTCAGTAGCCAAAAACATCACTTATAAAGTAATCCTGTAGTCAGATTCTTTTTTAGTTTCTAACACTTAATCATTGCCTTTGTGAAATACTTCTGATTACTTAGAAATTGTGACATGACCTTAATACATCTTTCATAAAGGATTACTGCAGAAGTGACAAGTTAATTTCGTAGTACAAAATATGAGGACAGCAGTAATATATTATTGGCAGAATTTAGTCACAAATAGGAGATAATTTTTCTACTAATATAAACATAATTTTATCTCTTCGGTTATTATTAATTTCTTTAATTTGCAGTTATTCAGATATTTTGTGTGTATTTAATTATTGCTCTGCCCTAACTCCTGAATAAACTTAATATATATTTATCTGTAAATAAAATATTATCTATATTCAGCAATTAAAGGAAAGCAACACCATTAGGCTTGTAAATAATTGAACAGTAGAATTTATTTCTTACAATAAACTGTGAACTAAAATTGAGGTAAAGAAAGTCTCAGGCTCCTTTTCTAATTTTAAATAGGCCTAAATAGTGTATTCCTGTCAAGCACATAAATTAAATGCGTCATCTTTATTAATTCTCCGGTCATCCATTGTAAAAGTTGTAATCTCAGTAAATTTGCTTGGTAATGCTATAGAAGCTCCCACGTAGCTGTAGCATAGGAATTGCACAGTGTCCAAATTGTGACAATGAAAGCAGAATAGCTCTGCTCTGCAATGCATTTTTACAAAAACAAAAGGCATTTTAGTTTATCTGTTTGTCATTTATGTGTCCTATGCAAAAATAAAAAGAAGACTAATTAATTATGCCACACACCTGTCCTCAGGCTTTTTATAGAACCAGCAGCTGTGGAATCCAGTCTCCGAATCTGTACCAGGGCCTTTCTCATTCTCCAGTCTTGGAAGTGAGTGAGCTGGATAGGTTATGTGGATACCTAATCTAGTAGGACAAACAAAGACTACCATGCAAGAATACATTTCCCCCACCTGCTGTTAGCAGGGAGGGTGAGTTATCACTCTGTCCCTTAAGATGGAGGACATACACAATACTGATGTATCCTCCTTTCTTCCACCCACAGTGTTTATGGACCCTGCCCAATGCCTGGATGGGAGAGGTGGGGTTCCCACTGTAGGATGGTTGGGCAAGAGAAAAAAGTGCATTGGATTGCTTTGTTTGTGAAGCATTCCTGACCCCCCTTGCTACCAGCTGGAGGAGACCTGGTTTGTGAGCTGTGGAGATCAAGAAGGACTACTTTTGACCAAGGAAGATAAGCAAGGTGATAGGAGCCCTCTGGAAGCTGCGTGATAAAATCAAGAGGAGAACAGTAGTGAAAAGTTTAAATTGATCAATGCCTACCTGGTTCTGCAGCTAGTGCAGCTGAGAGGCTTCAGAGGCCACTGATGGTCCTGGACCCAAGCCCAGGAGGCCACTAGCATGGATACAACAGTGTTGCGGCCGTGCTGAGACCCGCCGTCTGCGATTCTGTCCACCCTGCTGGCAGCGGCTGAGGCTGCATGGGGCTATGGCAGCACTGCAGAGTGCACCCACAGTTGTGCATTAGTTCAGCTCAGAGTGAGCTTTTGAAGCAAATGTCCCAGCCCAGACACTCCCTCTGCACATCGGTTTGGTGATCCCAGAGCAGGGTTGCAGGGACTGGATTTCGTTGGGAAAACTGAAGGGGTGGAGGTGCTTCAGGAGTGCAACGAATGCATCACAGCCATAGATGAGCGTTCGTTTTACAAGGCTGGACTAGAGCTGGGTATACATCCCATGTAGGATGGGTATAGCATAGGCATCAGGTCCTCAGCACCAACTGTTGCACTCTAGAGACCTGCTCCTATTGACTGACACTGCTGCTAATACAAAACCTCGTTGAAGAGTGCCATCCCCTCAGCTTTCTTCCTGCCCACCCCGTCCCTTGCTGTCCCTGTGTTTGTTCCCCTCAGCTCTGCCAACCAAGGTCTTCGTGGGGACTGAGCTGTGGCTGGATCGCTGAAACGACCCAGGTCAAAAATGAGAAGAAGGGTTATATTTTCCCCAGGACAGAACTTCTTGTTTGGCACAACCGAGAGCGCAGCATGCTGCAGTGGGGCGGGGGACTGAACAGCCCAACGCTGGGGAAAGGCAATCATCACATTAGTGTTGCTGAGAGTTTGTGCAAACAGCATTTTCCTTTCAGCCTGACAAGAAGCTGTAACCTACTTCCAAAACACCTTTCCCACATCAGCCTTCCTTCCCGCATTTAGCCCAATTAGTAGGAGTTTTTGAGGTCAAGTCAGTCAATTTAGGAAAAATACAAACAGTGTTGACAGCTAACACTTCAAACCCAAGAGCTGTGCAAAGGTTGCTCAGTAAGAGTAGATATTATATTGCTCACTATTCTTCTATGCCCTGGCCCCATGATCCACTCATGAGGGCGAAAGTATTTTAATACATTAACTGGAACCTCTGCCAGCTTTTGGACTGATATAATTTGTGGCTGATGAACTCTTGTAGTCCATCATTAAATTCCCTAATAGGTTCTTTCACAGGCTGCCGTTGAAGAAAGCTTGCCAAGTCTGAACTATTTTTGCTCAGGGCTTTTCCATACGCTTCCAAATCCCTGGATGAAGCCTGAGAGGTTAACAGAGAGACCTTAGGAAATAATTATTATTTCTCAATGGACACCTTCTGCGTGGCATCTTCCTGAGTTACTCGGTGAAACTATTGAAGGCATAAGGTCCAGTTGTTTTAAAATATCTCTTATTAGAAGATTCTATACACTAAAATTATGAATTGAGGTAAAAAAAGCTGTCTGTTACAGTGATGAACTTGTCTAGTTGACTGAAGCTACTTATTTTCTTTTAAATTATTGTTCGATTATTAAATCCATTTGATGTCAGCATCATGATTGAAATATTTCTCAATCAACTTTCTGAAAATCAGGCAAACTTGCATCTTGCCAGCATAGCTGGAGACAAAATAGGGATGATATGAAAAATGACATAAGTAAAGGGTTTTGTAGAAAGGTTACATAGAAATAAAGGGCTATTCATCAAGTGATATTTGTCTAGAAGTTGCACTAGAAACGGCAGCAATGATAATTAGAGGACATCAGGGTTTCTAAAAGCTCCACTCATTTGTAGGTACACATGCAGTTTTTCTGTGTCTGCCTCTTCCCCTAAGAAACAGAATGAAGGTTTATTTTTATTCTTATAACTCCCTTCATATCATGTGGGGTTCCTGAAGCTGTGGCTTACTGGTTGGTCACTGCCTAATATCTGTAAGGAGGGACTTAGTCTTGATAACAGATAAACTTAAGAACAAAACAGAAAGTTTATTCTAGAAAAGAAAATGATTATGTCATTTGATTACAGAAATTGGAATTAGAAACACATACAAGAAAGAGAAAAATAAATCTATGAAGCACAATTCTCTATGATGTCTAGCAATTAGAGCTGCTCCCACATCTCAGATAACAGGAGGGACTGACAGTCTATTTCCCCCATACTGAGGAGTATCGTTTGTGACTGTATTTTTTCTTTTTGTCCAACATCTAGTCTTCTCCCTACCCGTCTTGTCAGTGTGCAGGATGCCCTTCCCACCTTTTCTTCAATTCTTCAGCACAGCTTTAGTATCACCGAGCTTTTCTATCCCACCTGCCTATGATCATTTATGGATCTTTCCTCCTGAGCAGAGGGACCCATCTTCCTCTCCCCTCCCTTGGAATTGGGTTCTGATGTTCAAGCTGCAAAGGTTTTAAATGGGACACATCCCAGTCCTGGCAGCTCCTCTGCACATGCACTGATGTTGCAGTCATTACCAAGCAGATCTTTCCTTGCTTCAAGAGCCTTCTTGCTTTTCATATTTTCAGGATTGCTTCGGAGCTTTATAAAGCCTGTGCTATGAAAAAAGATTCACAGTGCTGATACCTGATTATATCCACAATGCATTGCCAAGACTACAGGTGACAAATTAACGACTGCCACCAGTCTTGGCCCCACCTGGGGAGGTTTTGTGCCCTGCAGAGCTCTGTGCAAGGTGTGCTCGAGGAACCAAGCCCCAACAGGGGGAAGGCACCAGGGACTCTCTGGTTGGTGATATACTGCTGCCGCAAGAAGAGTCTTTTTGGCCAGTTTTGCTCCATGACACTTGCAAGAAGTTGGATTGACCAGCAGAGTTCCTGGAGGCTTCCTGAAAACTAGAGGTGTCATTATGGTAAACATTAAAAAGGAGAAGTGTGGCTATGGATATTCTTCATTGAGGTTACAGCTCACATCCAGCACATGCTAGGTGCCTTGAATCTTTCTCAACCTGTGCCACTGGGTGTCCACCTTACTTGCTTTCAGCGCTAACTGATGCTCTGGGGAGAGGTTGGCACCTCCCTCCTGTTTGAATTTGTTTGGTTCACAAAGACTGATAAGCATGAATGATGCTATATCTAGCAGCAGTCTGGGAAAATCTGATGACAATTTGTGCAAATCTGGTGTCTCCTAGCAAATGTAGATCAGCCAAGAGAATAGCAGCTGGAAAATCAGTTGGCCTCACACTGTCAAGATTGTCCTGGCAAATTTACCAGGGAACGCAGCAGAGCATCAATCCAGCCTCATCCAGCATGGAGGAGAGTGCCGTGGCTGAAGAATATACATCCTCGACAGGAGTTAGAAAATCAGTTCTCAGGGGAGAAAAGAATTTGCTCTGCCCTCAGTGAATAATTCAACTAAGGAGTTTTGCTTTGGGCAACTTGTGAAAGTAGCAGAGCTTCATGTATAAAATGGTATTTCTGAAAGCTTTACCCATTAATTTAACATGACTTAGCTCAATTCCAGCCTTCCTCATACAGTACAGTCCATCTTCTGCTTTCCTAGTCAGGACTGATGTATTCCTCTGTGGTGTGAAGTGAACCAGCTGCTTGCAGATCTCAATAACTCTCTTCCACGGCAAAGCAAAAAGGGAGCTTTAGAACAGCAAAAGAAGTCATACAGAATTTCCAGTATGCTCAGCAATTTCTTATTCATTCGGTGCTATGCAGTATTTAATTATGGGTAAAGATGTTATAGAGCCATTTAAATATGTGATTGTAATAGATATTCATAACTCCTTTTGCAAGATTTTTTAGAAATGTGTGGAAAACCATCAAAGGTTTTTCAGGACTTCCTTTCTCTGTACAGTTCTAGAGATTAATGCTTGTGAAAAGCAAAGGGCAAAAGGGACTGCGTAATCATGACTGACAGTCATGTAATATAATGTTAGTTCAAACTGGACTTCATAGCCAGTATACTAGAATGCAGAACACGTGCACAGATATATTAAGTAAACTGGGGCTTCTATTTAAAGAAATACAAACAGATTTTTTAACTAAGTTCCAAATATCATTAGACCATATACATTAAATACAGCACCTTAACTCCACTGACTAATATTGAGATGTTCAGTACCAAAATAAGAGGAGAGTCATACAAAAACCTAGTGGAAGAGTAATTCTAGGAAAAGGGTAATGGATAGTGCAAAATCCAGGGTCTATTGCAGCTTTACGACTGACATGGGTGTTGTATTGTTACCCTGCTGCTGTTTACATCTAACTTCAGTGTACCTGCTGAATGTTTGTAGGCTGATTAGGTGTTTAGGCTTGGTATTTTTTTTGGGGGGGAGGAGGGTGGAGACCCCGGGGGGAAAGAATTTTCAGTAAAAGTGGTCTGGCCATTTTCAGGACTGAAATTAGAAGACAACAGATTGCTCTACTGAGTTCAAACAGTTTTATAAGTGATTTCTTTCAGCAGTGTCAGCAGGCATCTTCCTGCTTTGGAGTAGGAACTCAGAGTTTTTCAAGAGCAGAGAATTCACCCAGGGTTTGAAGGCACACCTTTTTCTTTCCCTTTGAAAAATCGCCTGCATTTGCTGAGTTGCAACATTTAAACTCGTATAAATTTGCAAATGCTGAAGGCTTTTCAACTCTGTTCTCTGAAAGCTGTCCAGCCCAAGTGTGTTCCAGCTGCTTGGAGATGACATGGGCCTGGGATAACAAGAGTTGTCATCCTCACTTCATCCAGTAGCAGAAACAGAATTTCGCTCTTATTTTTTTCTCCCAGCAAAGAGACCTTTGGGAGCAGGAAGATGTAGCAAGGGAGGCTGGAGGACAGAAGAGAAAGGAAAAAAGAGAAGTTTTGAGGGTCTGGAGAAAATGTGATCTAATGAGAGGCTTAAATCTTTCGGCCTATTTATCTTATCTAAAAGCAAGTTCATGGGTGATGTGTTTTCTGTGAGTATTTTCACAAGAGGAATATGACAGATACTAAAGCAGATCCTTGAGAGGAAGATTCAATGGTGTACTGTAATACCATCTGAGGAAGCTGGATTCAAATAAAAAAATAGGCAACCGTGTTGAGAAAGGAAGTGAAAACGCTGGAACAAATTCCTAAAGGAAGCAATCAGTTTACCGCTTTTGGTATCTTATCCAGGCTTGCTGTCTCTAAAGAGTGTGCTTTGACCACTATGGCATTTTGTGTTTAATATAATTTTTTTCAGGTGACAGTTATAGCTAGTTTTATACATAAAATACATTTATGCCATTATATAGCAGGTTGGGTGAAGAATAGGTGCCTTTTAGTCTTGAACTCTTTGAACATACCAAGTGGAGAAGTGGCAAGGACAAGATGAAGATAGGAGCTGAGCAAGAGAAAAGGAGGAGGAGGAAAAGGAATGGATGAAGAAGATGAAGGGGAGGGAGATGATGGGAAAGAGGGACCAGGAGCTCAGCTGTGCAATTGGATTATTAGATCATAAACCAGAGGGGACTCAGCGAGACTGCACACCCTGAGACTTCTGAGAAACCATAACTATTTAAGCTAGTGCTTCTAGGTTTAGGAACAGAAATACCCCATGAGTGAACTTTTTTTTTTACTTTGCCAGAAACTGAGTAGCACCACATCTGTTGGCAGATATTACTAGGGCTGAGTACATTTGTTGTTAAAAGCAAACAATATAGTTTCTTGCCAAAAGGGCTTAATCACTTGTTATATGATGTAAAAAAAGAACAGAGACATTATCTGCACAAATGATAAATGAAGTGATACATTTTCAGTCTATTTGCTAAGTTATTATATTTTCTTATCTAAACCATTCTTTTTATGATGTAGTGAAGCAATGAATACTTAAACAATAGTGAACCTTGACTTCAGTTTTACTGCTTCGAGCTTTCTATTAAAAGAAAATCAGCAGGAGTTTCTTCATTTTCCATCAGTGTGATTCCTCTTCTCAAGGGTCTATTTCTGTGGAGACGTTTTCGTATTCTTTCTCGTGTTTGAAGACACTTTGAAAGAAATAGCCTGAGACTCAGCTTCTCAGCACTTCATTTGCGAACATCCTCATTTCTTGACTATTAAGCGCATGACATTTCATCCTACCAGTAATGATCTTCAAATCTGTCTTTCCTCTAGAATATCATTTGCACTGCCAGCAAATTGCAAATAAACGGTGGGACAAATGGTAGACAAGTCAGGTTTGAAACATCAAATTTAGGGATGATACCAGTAGAGGGCAACAAACAGACACCATCCCTGGCAACCAGCTCTCCAGCAGCCTGGAGGCTAGAAGCTCAACACCTTCTGCTGTCCATCATTTTTGAAAAGCAGTCTTAGGTTCCTTCAAAAAATTACAGAAAGAAAAGTCAAAAGTGGCTTCCCTTTTCAAAATCTGTTTAGCTGTCATGCAGTCCTTTGATAAAAAGCACTTTCTAAGTACTCATAGCCATCCACAATAAAGAATAGTAATTAATAATAAGTGAAATTAAAGTCATAAACCATAGCGTGCCTGGTTGCAGACACTCTCACACATCTGGTATGTGCACATGCAGTAAAGTAGGCACTCCATTTACAGCTTGGGAAAAGCTACTTGTTAACTTGATTTACAGCACCTCTTTTTCCTTTTAATGATAGGAAATCCTGCATTAGAAACTATGTAACAAACAGAAATGGATGCTGAATAAGACTCTGTAATTGCCATCCATGGAGATACAGAGCTCTTCATGGCGTTCAGCATGTTTTCTCTAAAATATTAATTTCTAGACTGAAATGTCTTTTTTGTGTACACAGCATATGCTGGTTTTACTCTTTTTCACTTCAGTATGATCATGTCAAGGGACCATTAACCTGTCTTTAACTTCCAGCTTGCACATTTTATTGTTTGTTGAGGATACATTTGCTGAAATAGGAGAAAAATTCTATTTCTGTCCTAATGAGGCAGAAAACACTATTGGAGTTCCCTAGGATATCTTGTTAGATAATTAAATGCCTTAGGCCTATTCAGCATTACCAAACTTTTCAGGACTCTAAATTATTTACAGGTAGTTAAGACCAAATGTTTCACCCACCATCAATGGGGATGCTCTGGTTTGTGTGTCTCAAGGCTATTTTAAGGCAGATTCATTAATCTAGGAAGTCTTGCAAACAGAAAAAAAAAGTAGATTTTATTTTTACCCACTCTGGGCCATGCAAATCCTTTGGCTGATTCCAGCTTGCATAATGCAGATCAGACCCAAGACTGATATTTAAGGATGTCAGATGATAGAAAAATAATTCTGCTTTACACATCTCCCATGAAAATATTGTCATCCTAAAACGACGTTTTAACAATGTATTTTATTTCAATAACCTGTATTTTGACAGTACCAATAGCTCCAGCAGCTGTGTCTGAACAGCTTTATTGGGTCTTCATTCGGGAGTTATGCAAGTTAAATAACATTTGTATTGTTATGCCTCCCATAACATTGTTATTCCTCATCGGCATTTGCCTTTTTTTTTTTCTTTTTAATTGCTACAGTTGTAGCCATTAGATGAAAATCTAAAACCATTCTTACGATGGTCTTGTTTAATGACTGTATTACAAACACATACATGAAATTAAACAGCACTTTATTCTCCCTCCATAACACCTACCTCTGCTACTGAACACACATGTCTGCCCTGTGACCGTACAAGACAGGTAGGTTTCCCTCAGCACTCATTTTCTCCAGCAGTCCTTGCAAATAGCTGCATTTTGGAGCCTATCGTCAAGGTTAGAAGAAAAACTAAAGTGTCCAGTTAACCACACAGCTTAAGGGGAATATACTGTGGGCCTGACCCCATGTCATGGGCCTGTGTCAGGGCACTTCCAGTCCAGCTTCTCTAACATAACGCGTGCATCCTGCCCAGCCCTACAAACTGACTCTGATGATATGAAGAAAGAGAGATCTTGCCAGAGTAAAACAGAAGACATCCCCACCCTCCCCACAGCCATGCGATCTGATGCAAGAAACATGGCTTGGACCAAACTGTTGGCTTACTTGACCATTGGAAACAGCCCTCCAGGTTTCAAGCAGGAGAAAAAATGAAATCTCCGCTTCCAGAATAGAAAATGAGCCTCACATACTCCCCCAAACCCCTAAACCAGGACAAAGTGGGTAGGCAAAGTCCAGGGCTGTCAGACTGAGTGCCTTGTCACCCTCATGTCTGCTGTTTTGCATGAGGAAAGAGGGTCTTCCAGGGGTCCAGACAGTTTGCTGTCGGTCCCTGGCCATCAGCAGCTCTGCTTACCATGACCGGGGTGGATGGAGGTCCTCACCAGCAGTGATTTAGTAGTGATGTATAATTCCATGTGGGAATTGGGACTCTTTGGGAAATTAAAGGTATATGCATGTTACTTGGGAAAAAAAAATTTGCAGTTCTGTTCTGCAGCACTAGCAGGGGCATGCATGACTTACCAAGGCCATTACTAAGGGCTGTAGCAGTGGAGTTGTATTCAGTTGAACCCTCAGTCTGTCTAATCCAGTGTTTTGGAGCTAGAAAAAGCCAACTAATTCTCTCTGTGCTCTAAAAATACAGGGACAGGGTATGATAGACTTACCTATAACAAATGCAGTCGTTTAGGGTGAAAAAGGAAAGACATTTTCTCCCAGACACCTAAGTTTGTGTACACCCCCATGGGTTACAAATAGTGAGAGAGACAGGGAAAGGACATCCTAGCAGCTTATTAGTATTCAGCTCTCTCTTTCTGAGGCTGAAGGAAGTATTAGCCCTGTCGCCCTCTCCAAAAGATCATACGCAGTACTGTGTGGCTGTACACATGCAGGGAATGAGGTCTCACGAGGAAGAACCATTCCACCTCCTGCTTTAAAGATAAAAAGAAGCCACATCATTTGGAAAAAAAAAAAAAAAAAGAAAAGAAAAAAAGCCATTTGAGAATTGGCTGAAATTATTTGCAAGTTCCAGCCAAACTGACAGAATCATTTGGAGTATTAGAAAGGTGAAAAGTAGAAACATTAACGGCATTTTTCAACAGTTAAACAAAATATTGATCTTTTCATTTCAAAGTGGAGTTTTGTTTTCAACTTCACCTAAATGTAATTTTTAAATGGCCAAAGCACCTTGGCAGCTAAAATGGTACTTCTTTTCTTTCTTCTTGGACCTGCAGATCAGAAGTCCTTTGACTATAGGCTGGGCAATGCATATTTTGGTAGCTTCTTTCTTTGTTCTCACAGTCCAAAGACTTACTATGTTTTTGGCATTTGACAGCTCTCTTTCTTTGTGCTTTGTCCCAGAGAGCAACAGAGATTTGTTTTACTGAACAGGTGGAAAAGCAAGAGAGTCTGGGAAGCAACTCCAGGTCTCTCTTTGAATTCAGAGTTCAGGACTTTAAAAGTTCAGGAAGTGTAGGAATTGCCTTTTCCTCCAGCAGCAAAAGTCTATAGAAGTCAACAGTTGGATAGCTCTGCCTTTGTGAGACTGATTCACTCTGGAGCAACCCGACACATAAGGAACACAAGGCAATATTACAAAGGTCTCATCATCTCAGAGGTTACGTCGCCGTCTCCTGCCTTCACAGGTAAATATGAAGTAGTGTAAAGGAGACTGTAATAGCAGTACTAATGTCAGAAGAATGCTACAGAGGATAACAAATCTTTCCAGAAAAGCATCGTAATAAATGTTCAGGTTTTATAATGTGTTGCTCATTGTAACAGTGACTGTTGGGATTTAGCACTGTTATACATTTACAGCAGAATATTGTGCTAAACTGGAAAGGTAAACAACTTCCTGTACTAGGCTCTAGCCATCATCAGCCAACCTAACACTGTTTTTTCCAAGGCTGCAGAGTGCTGCAGAGTCATTTTAGCATGCTGTGAGCTGTTGTGGCTCTTCGCAGTGGTGCCCTGTCACAGTCAAGAGCTGTAGCGGGGATGAAGCCAAGGAGAAGTGATGGCACAGCCTGGGGCAGCCCTGCAGCCGAGTAGTGCTGCCTGCTACCAAGGCAGTCCTGAATCGCCTTTCATGGGGAGCACATACATCTTTTTTTTAAGCCGGGATTAGGAGCTTGGGTCTCGATCAGGGACAAGTCTGGTCTGTTTATACTGTCAGTCTTTTCATACCGTGAGCCTACTCTTTAGGAAGTAATCACCTTGCTGCGAATAAGAGTGATACATTCAGCTTATTAATGGTCACAAAGCTCTTTCTGTGCTAGGCTTTCCCAGTGATTGCCATGCTGACAAAGGTTTAGCTCAGCCATCAATTTATATTATGTATTCATAGTTAACTTCAAGTGTAAGATTTTTCAGAGACAAATTAATGCGATCTTGGCATCACACACACTTCTGAAATGCTCAGGAAAGGCTGCTTCTTGCTGTTAGGTATCGACAAGCCTTTAACAATCTCATTGTAGGATGTTACTATATGCCTTTATATCTCCTTCTCTTTTTTCCAGGCATGTCATTTATCTTTTTATTTCAGTATGAATGTTTTTAACTTCTGCTTCCAGTCCCGGTAGCTCGTTATATCCTACAGGTCTGAGAGCTCTTTAACTAAGTTTTGTTCTCATGTGGGTTCTTAGAAATTTTGTTCAAACCCTTCAAACCCTCTGTTGTATAAGCGATATGAAGAGATACCTCCATTTTGCATGAGGAAAGCACATTTTCCACTTCTCTGATTTTCTTTTATGTTCCTCTTTGACACCTGCTTTGTTTTTCCAGCACCCTATGGAGCCAGGGGCAGCAGGATGGGGTGTGGAGTTGTACACATGCCCCTACTCAGGCCAAAGAGGGGGCAGTGGTCTCTTCTCATAGCTGGCAGTTTGTCTCTCCTGGGGCCATGTTGATGCTTTTGACTCTATGGTTGCACTGAGTACTCAAGTTCAGCTGGTTAAAAAAGATATGCAAGAAACAGTCACAGCTTCTCAGGACAGAGTCCCTTATGCTGTGGGAATTCCTGTGTTCCTACATACATATAACGTAATGTTATAATAACATAAGCCTTTAAATTCCTCCACTTTACCAAACAATTCAGATTATACTGTAACAGTGACCTAACACTTTTTATATTATTTAGCACTGCCCAGTCTTTTCTGTCACCTGTAAACTCCATCAGCAATATATCATGAATGGGTATTTTGATTTCTTTTTCCTGCTAAGTGACTTATCAGTCTTTATGAAAGATGTTGTCAGTGTACGGTATTTCAAATATTTTAGTCTTAAATATTTAAAATCAAGGCAAGAAGAATTTTCCATGTTGCCAGACAAAAGAGGAGGCTCACAAGCCCTGAATGGTTTCCCACTCAGAGAGACAGGGGAAGGAAGGGAGGAGGAGAAAGGGGAGAGAGGGAGGAAAGGGAAGGATTCCAGTAGTGGCAAAAATCCCCTTTATCCTTAAAGAGATTTGGGGCCCAGTTCTGCTTTTATCTACACCGTTTTCCACACCAAGGCAATGTGATGGACTTCCCTGGAATAGCTGTTTTACACCCTAATGAAAATAAGAGGACATCCAGGCTCTCACAAGGAAAGAGGAAAGCTAACTGACTATATTCTGGTGGATGGCACTGATCACATGCTTCTGAGGTGGAGTGAAATAGGCACCCTTAAAAAGCATCTCATCTCAACCTGAAGGAGGCCAAGTGAATGACTATAAAGGATGCTAACATAGAATAGGTGTCAAAAGACCTGAAGGACCAAAGTTAGATGAGATGGATCCTGCCCGTAATGATCAACATACTTCTATACATTTATTTGTGATGAACAGTGCCCCATGTTGCAGGTGATATCAAGGAGCTTTGGTTATATTTAGCATGCCACTTGGCAAAATGCCAGTACGTAAAACATGAAGGCGTCCTGTTTAATCCAAAGTAAATATATTCAAATTGCTTTATTTTTTTTATGTGTTCGTAGCTGCTGCCTGATGCCAGCAAGCTGCCAAGCAAGGTACAGCAGACAGTGCACAGTCTGGGACTGCACTGCAGCAGGGTTTGTGTTTGAGGACAAGTGCATGCCACAAGTGTGGCCAGGAGAGGGCCACCAAGCCTTGGCAGTTTCACGGTGGTTTGCTCTTTTACCAAGCAAACAATCTTTGTAAAATCTTAATTGCAAAGTCATTGAAGTCTGTAAATGTCTCACCCCAGGGAAACAATTGCATGCTTTCTTGTAGGAGAGGAATGGAGGAGAAACGTTCCTTCAGATCTGCTGCAAACATTAATTTTAGGAGATGGAATAAAAAAAAAGGGAGATGAAAAGTGCTATTAAAAGTGCAGGTAGTCCTTGCCTTTCATCCTGGCAGCCTCTGTCTGATAAATATCCCACAAACCACAAGGCGCTAATCTGTGCACAACTCCAGATGTCCCACAGATCAAGTGGAATCACTCTGTCCCTCTTGCTCCGTTAGGAGCAGGTAGCCCTGCCATAGGTGGTCCCCTTGCTAATCTGTCTTGCTCTCTTAGGACTAAGACAACTTAGCAAAGGGGCTACCTATTCCAGCCTACCCCAGACTCTCTGAACATGCCTTAACTGAGAGAAAAAACACTTAAAATGACTGAGTAGGAGCTAAATCACTACCTGTTTCGAGGCTGATTGTATGGGACACTTAGGGGAGCTGCATGCCTCACACAAGTGTTGCCAAGAGGTTTCCACACGTGGTGGAAGGCCAATGTGCCCAGCCCCATTCCTGCCTGTGCCTGGGGCGAGCACAGGTAGCCTGCAGCGCCACAGCCCCTCGACATGGAGCACGGGCAGCCCACGTGCACACATGCTTCTCAAACCTAATTTTAAGCACCTGCAGGATGAGTATAGATCTAGTCATTCCTTCTGAGCTGGCTGGAGTTGATAGGGTATGTGAAGAAAGGTAGCATGTTTTCAGTGCTCTAATGAGTGGAGTGTCTTGGGCTTTCTTGCTTCTCTTTAATGCTCACAGGTACACGTAGTCCTCTCTCAACCACTTCTCACACTACCGAGTTTAGGAGTTGCTACTGTTTTTATCCAACAATCACATTAATAAACATATTTGGCCTCTACAGAAAGTAGGTGGCACCAGAACCAGGAACTGTTGAGTCATAGGAAGCAAGGTGAAAAGGGAAGTCCAGCAGGCACAGACTCCAGCTTTAGGAATGTCCTCTGTGCAGTCTGATTAAACAGGGGGTCAAGCAAGATCTATCCAGAGCCGGGAGAGCCAGGGAAATATGTACCTCGCTCTGTTTTCTCATGCGTCGAGGTTCTTCCACTGCTGTGCTACTGCTTCAGCTATTGAGCAGGGGTTGATCAAAGGCAAGCGCAGCCTGGTCTGGGGTTCCCTGCAGCCCAAGTGAAACATCCCTGCTATCGTGTTTCCATGCGCAGACCATTTCCGACACCAGCGATGGCAGGTCGGTGCTGAGGCAGGGCAAGATGCAAGGCACAACAGAACTACTGGGGGGCCATAAACATGTGGCTTAACTAGGATTTTCCTTGGGCAAGTCTATCATGAAGAGGCCCCTGGTAAAAAAACAAAGAAACAAACACTGCTGAGCCCTTGCGTATGGTTCTGTTAGTATCTAGTTAGTTGTGATAGGCTCATGCATGTCTGGTTGGGGTCTCGTGCAAGAAGAGCTACTCAGGGAGTCTACCCATCCAGGGCCCAAACTCTACACCTTGAACCCTTGCACCTTACTGTCGGTATGAGACTACTCGGATGGTGGAGGAGACACTGTCAGTTCTGCTGCTGGTGGCAGGTTGCTGGTACCGTCGGATACCACTGTTTCCTTTTTAGTATGTTACTATACAAAGTTGTTCTCATTCTGAGGAGAGACTGGCACTGAGATGTAGATGTCTCCCTCAGTCCAAGCTGGACTGAGATAAAGCTGATAAGTAGGGAGCAATACTTTGAGGGACTGCCTTTTTCTCCCACAGGAAGAAAGTTTCACTTGCTGCTTCCTTCTCAAGATGCTGAACTCTGCATTTAACTTATGAGTCAGACGTAAACAATACTTCCTTCCAACATTCTTTTCCCCATATTTGCTTTATCTTCTTCGAGGTTCTCATGTATTAATCCTGTTGTTTAGTCAAGTTTCTAATTTTTGAAGTTTGTAGCTTGTATGAGAGAGATTTGCTTCTTTAAACAGTCAAACAAAATCTGGAATAACCATCTTTATTGCTAAAATCCAAGATAGCTTTACCAAACCAGACAAGCTTCTCCATACTTAGACCCTCAGTGTGGTAGAAACAAGATAAATGATAGCCATGATGACATCATCTTGAGGAATCATTCCAGAAAGCCATTCTTTGCCACATTCTTTATCCTTAGCCTGCCTAATTTACATGTTTATTAATTAGCTATAGATGATATATATCACCCAGCAATAAACTTAGTGTCCTGTGTTGTTCTGGTTTCATTTCATTTGCATTTACCTCATGATAGCATATCTTACGCATATATCAAATATTTTCAAATGAAAAGAACTTGTCTCATTAAATGTCTTATCCATTTTCAGAATTAAAGCAACTTTTCTTTCCACTTAGTCAGAACACATTCCAACTCTAACAAATTAATGTTACAAAGCTTACTGCCCTATCCCCTAATTAGAAAAAAAACGAGCACTGTCCACATCAAGTGTAAATCTCTCTTTCCGCTGTGTACTCCAACAAGGCTTTAATTCATTAGGCCTTTCAATGCCAAAATTCCTCTCATACTAATAAGAAAAGATGGTACATAGCAAGATTACTACATACACAGGCAAAAACTTCAACCGTAGGTAACGATTGCACTATATTCAGAATGCATCTCTTTACCTTCTCTGCGGCATCATCCACTATTAACTACATTATTCTTGGGCTCAAATTTTTCCATCCATTTTCTCAGTCATTTCAAAATCTTAGTTCCAGTTTCCAAGACTGTTGGTCACTGGTCTGGGTAAAGTTATATTACTGGCCTCATCATCATTCATGATTCATTCATGACTTTACCAGGGCAGTTCCTGGAGCCCAGCACAAGGAGCCTGAATTATAGACACAGTTCTTGAGGTACAAACTAAACTTTCAGAGGATATTACCAGGCTCTGGATTAGCCTTCTTTTCAGAGCATCTTGCAAAAACATTCTCTTTACTAAGACGTATGGATTGCCGTAGGTTAATAGAGCAGAAAGGAAAAGAGAGAACAAAGATTGTGCCAAGTAATGCCTGCTTCTCCAGCAAAGCATCAAAAGATCCTGAAGTCCACCAGGAAACATTATAGACCTAAGTTACCCATGAAATATTTTAATACCATTCTGGCAAGTGCTATAAAAGCATATAGACACAATCTACCACACTGTAATTAGACTGGAACCGTGGTCAGTGCTTATATCAAAAGTGGGCTGCATCAGCTGTATCCAACAAGAGCCCAGACAGTTCACAAAAGGTGAAGAAGAACAAGATGTTAAAACGCTCCCTTCCCCTCCTGGCAGAGTCTTCTCCATCTCAGCATCCGCTTTCACCAGACCTGGGATCCAGGGATTTGCATGTATCATTCATGGCAGTACCTTGTCACTCAGATACCATTAAGAATTTCCAGAAAGGAGCTAAGAAGTCTCAAAGATGCCTCTTTCAGCTAAATCAAAAGAAAGTAGGGATCTAAAGGTGCTGCTTTACTTTAAAATTACATATCATACTTCTGCACATCCAATAAGCACCATCTGCAGTCAGGAAAGCCACTGGAATGAGAATGCCATAACTGAAACCAGAAAAAAATCAGATGGAAGGTATTTTCAGAGCTCTTCAATCTTTTATGTGTTAAAAAACAAAGTTTTCTAAGACTAAAGAAAATACACAGACAGATCAATCTAGTCTGCCAATATGATTTTAGGAGATTGGAATATAATAACAGTGAATCAGAAAGTTATGATTTTGAGTATGAAGAAGTTGAGGTGGGAGATGTGAAGGGAAGATGCTCAGGAATGACATGCATTGCCACAAGTATATCCTGCATGCCATTTGGTAACACAGAGTTAAATATAGTGCAAGGCAGACTGATGCTGGTATGCCTCTGTCCTACTAGTTCAACAACAGGACTTATTTCTAATTTTGAAAAAGTGGAGAGAGAAAGAAACCTACCTCTTTCCAGTCACAATCAACTATGTGTTGATGTCAGGTTTTGTCCTGAGTGCCACAAAGGCTGACACTGTCATTTAAATTCATGCTTGCCATTGTCTTAGCTAATCCCTCAATGGACAAGTGCCCTGGCTCATAGAGCTCCTGAATACTTGGCCTACAGGGCTTTAGCTGCAGGGCTATGAACGTAGTGAGGGTTTGCTGAGTCCCACCATAGTTTCCTTAAGACTCAGCTAATGCTTTCATATGTTTTGATTTTTTTTTGGTTTAAATCTCTGTTTACACCTTTGGGACTAACTGCACCCCAGGGCAAAAGGTACGTTGCCACAGACATGGAGTGTGCTGCCTCCATGGGTATTGGGTCACAGGCAGCACATATCAAAAGTTTTTGGCACTAGCAGACCATGCTGCCAAAACTGCCAGATTAAAGATTCTTCATCTGCAGTCCACATGTAAAATGGAGGGAAAATACATACTTTCCATAGTTGTTGTGAAATAATTATTTGCAATACAGAAACACCTGAAGTCCCCTGTGGAGACTGGACTTGGCTGCATTTGTTAGGAAATGTACACACAGCATGTACCAATGTCCTCTGAAGTGACAGCAGAGAAAAGCACCAGCAAAAGGGTTGGTGAAGTTTTCTTTCCCTTCAGTGAGCGGGCAGGCAGAGGGCAGCCTGGGATGCCTTTACAGAAGCTATCTTAAGATTATCACAGTATCATCCTGAGACCCTGGGACAGAGCTGCAGATTGAATTCAGATGTCTCAAGACACAGTCAATGACTTTCGTCCAAAGCAATTTCCTTCTGTCTTGCTGACAGGCAAATTGGAAATGTGACAGATGACAGACAAGCTGGCAGGGTGACAGTAGGCTTTCAGATGAAGTCTTCAAAGAGGGCAAGAACATCCATTTTTCTCCTACACCAAATACTCACTCCTTCCTTTCCCTCAGCTCCTGTTTATATCCTGCTTTGCCAGAAAAGGCAGTTTCATTTCTTTCATGGAAGTCCTTTCAGAGCCAGTCATCTAGGACAATTGAGCATAGGCATTAAGGTAATTACAGTGAAAAGTTTTTATATCCTGGCCAAGTCTTGTGCCATGCCTGCTCAGTTTTTCTGAATACAAATTTCTTGCAAAATTAATCCCCAGACCACACTATAAAAACTCACCTGTGGTGAGTCTTCCCAGAGCTTTGATGTGGATATGCATGAGTCTTTTCCCTAAAGTAAGAAATCCCAGGAAAAAAAATCGAATGCAAAAGCTAGGTTTATTAAAAAAAAACCTCTTAAACCAACAAAAATGCAGAACTCAGAAAAAAAGAAATTAAAAGGGCTTCTAAACAAATCTTTGCCTTCCTGCTCCATTCTTGAAGAGAGGGACCAATCTCCCATTCTTGTTGTTAGTCCAGCATCTTCAAGTAATAAAAGTCACATAGTCCCATCTGGGTCCTTAAGGAAAGTCTTTTTTACTGTCCCATCCAAAACCTGACTGTCTGCTTTGTGTTCGTCTCAGCAATTGGTCTCTGCTCTTGTCCTACTTACATTAGATGTAATATAACCCAAGTATGGACCTCAGGTGAAAACCAGGCGTGAGCCTGAACAAAACCACACACAGGAACAATGTGCAGTAGGAAATGGTATGATAGAGGACAGTGGCTGGTAATAGCCTGGCATCTCGATAAGGAGGAGGAAAACAGGAACACCAGAAAAGTGGGGAAAGAGATCAAGAAAACACCGGGCCCACTGTGAAACAGCGTGGGCAGCACTGTACAGAAAAAGTGCACCAAGAGATTTCCATGCTGAGCCCTGGCTGAAAGCAGTTCGTAGCTGTGAGTGAAGAAATAGCCACCTTCTGTTGGATTGCCCTAGTGCAAGAAAATCAAGGGTTGCACACACTGCTTCTAGGGCACTTGGCTCTACCATCCGTGTCTGCCCAAGAGAAATAACCTAGAAGACCCCATAGCTTGGTTAACCAACTGGGTCAAAAGGAGTAATAATATGCATAATGTAACAATTAGGTTTTGGCAGTATTTAATGTATTCACTCTGAGAAAGATTTGGATAATAGTTCTGATTAATACAAATGAATCAAATTTTAAAGAGGTTGTCAGCTGTCCTCCCCCTAAAAAGCAGAATGATTAATGATAGCAAAATTATAACAAGAAGGTAATAATAGCTTGCACTTAGCTTTTTAAACTGTAAGGAACTTTACAAACATTCACTAATTGATTTAAAGCCTCTGTTTATCCTGTGGTGTGAACATTGGAAGTGTAAGACAAATCTACTAACTAGGGAGATAGTGAAATTCATCATGCTCCCCACTGAAATCAGTGTCCACTTCTGTGTTAGAAAGGAGAAGTATTAGAATCTTAAGCAGTTGATATTAGAGAGCAGATCTTTTAGCTGCCATGGACCCAGAGGAAACCACACTGTTTACACCAAAGCTGATACTCTCCTAGTGATGTTTCCTACCGTTTGCAACAACAGACGGCTTCCATGGACTTGTGTACCTTTAAAGCATACTCAGTCTGGAGAAACACAACTCTCATCAAATACAATAATGCTATTAACACTGATGGCTAGCACTTCCAGTGCCCTCACTCAGTTGTGAGGTGACCTCTGAAGTGGAATATTAGTCCCTGTGTGCAGGGGTGTGAGATTTAAACTCAGCCTTCATTTGCTAAAAGCACTCATTTTCTGCAAGACAAGCTTAGCTGTCCTCAACAAAGCTTCCTCACAGTAAGGGAAGGGAGGTAGCAGCTTGGCTTAAGGGAAAGCTCCATTTTAAGATCTGAAAGTAATTGCTACACTTGAATAGTCTAAGTGTGGATACATCTCCATTTGATCGTCAACTCCATGAATTAGCATTATGGTTTGTTTTTCTTAGAGAGGTATTAGCACTGTTGGACTGCTTGGCAGTTCTTGCTCCACTTATGTTTATCTTTTGTAAAGATCGTGTTCCTGCTTGCAGTAGAATTGGCAAAAGAGGTTGCTAGCAAAAAGGCTTTTTTGTACAGAAGTGTGAAGGACTTTAGAAAGGAACTTAACCCTAAAATAACCACTGCAGACATTTCACAGGGATTGCATGCTTGAAATTGTTATTGGCCAAAAAGCAATGGTTTTGGATTCTCTTCTGAATGTTTTTTTATACCACACTTAACATCACAGTAACAGAAGACAAAGTAACCGCAAATACTTCTTCAAATACCAAATGAGGTAACCTTGAAAAGTGGAGCACTGACAAACACAGTGCAGAGGCACTTGAACTGTTTCTGCATGGAGCCAACCGGTATCAGAAGCAGTACAGCTGGGTTTCACTGCTGGGCTGAGCTAGAGGAACCTGCCTAGGAATTTCCAGCTCTGTTGCTTCAGCGTCCAAGCTTATACACCTGCACAGGGCGATGCAACACCATGGGAACTGCCTGGCTGTGGAGAGGTTGGGGATCTCTGCACAGCACTTGTTATATGGTGTGAGCATCAGGTGGGATGAGCTTTTGTGGTACATTAAGCCACTGTAGATAGAAAAAGCCACACTGTATTTGGGCACATACCCTCAAAGACATGTTGCTGCATAGGGTACTAATTGGCATTTATTAAACTAGGCAAGCTTCATGCCCAGATGACTACGCGCCCTTGAGTGTGCAGCATCACTTCAGTTTTGTCCATTTGTGTAATCCAGCTATTTATCTTCTGTGAACCTAATCCCTCCAGAGGCAGTGCTACTGTAGGGGAAGGAAAAGGAGCTCTGCATGTTGTTTATCTAACAGTGCTGATATGAAATCTGTACTGCACACTTAGATGATTGGTACTTGAGTCAATGTCTTCTGATCATTTCAACTTGCAGCTCAGATGCAGGTACTGACTAAACAGTAGAAAGCTGCTATGTCCATGTGATGCTCCAAGAGAGCAAGCAGACCAGGGGTGGTGGTGCAATTTTCCTTTGTAACTTTTTTTGGTACTTTGTCTGGGAAAAACTCAGACTGTAGTGAATACCTTAGTGTGAAGTGCTACCTGCTGCAAAAAAAGTCCAGAAGAGCATGGATAGACAGATGCCAGCTTTCTGAAAGGCAGGTTTAACTGGCTGGGCACAGCCTTGCACCAGTGCAGGCACACTTCCTCTGAGACCCCAGCTTGCTGATCATCATCCCCACATGAGATAAGCTTAGTAACCATCATCCCCAGATCTGCCCTGGGATCACACACACTTCCAAGTGGTGTAAACATGCCATTACTTGGTTTTAGGTGGGTATTGCATGCAACAGAAATGAATGTAAGCTACAAATAGCTGACATTCTTCTTTGGCACACAGGCGGCCTTTTCAGCATCACGTATTAAATCTGCTCTGCTGGTACACGATAACTCGTAAACTGCCTGGGCTCTGAATAATCTGTGAATCCACCTCTCCTGTGGGAGGGTGGGTGAAGTATCCTCCCTCCGCAAATTCCTGCCTCTCAGGAACGCCTTGGGGCTAATTTGTGAAATAGTAAGTCATTCCCATACTGGGTGGTCCTTCAGGATGTCACTAGCATCCTACCTTTTCCAGCCCTAATCCTAACAACTTTTTTCAACAGCTCAAAGCATTTTCTGTTGCTGCACTTCATCCTACCCAGCTATCTTTAGCCTGCTGCTTCTCCTGAACCTGAGTAAATCCAGTGAGGTTTTTTTCAAGTGTTTTCTCCCCTGGCCTTGTGCAACAAATACAAAGCATGACACTTAAACCTAAAGCTCATATTTAATTTACTTCAACCCCTTGAATAACAAAACTTAAAAATGCAATTAACAAAAGAAGCAAGAATTAGCCCCAAAAGCTGTGGAGCTAGGGATGGCTAAACAGGAAAACTTCACTTTTCAGCAGTTGAGATTCTGTAGCATTTTTCAGAAGAAAAGGTCCCTATCAGCCTCCAATTCATTCTTCTGCTTTGGAAACACCCAGTCCAAATAGGCAAAACCAAGATTTGACTCTCTCCACTTTATAGAAGAGAAAAATGAGGAACAGTCAAATTAAGTGGGACAGTAGGATGCAAGAAAAAGACAGGAACAGGACTCATTGAAATGCAAATCAAATGTCTTAATCACAAGGCTTTCCTTTCTTTTCATACTGAAGGCTTACTTATTTAAATGGTTTCTTGAAAAAACAAGCTGAGTGTAGAGGAAAACTATGGCGGGTTATGTGGGACTGTCATCACTAGCCTTTTTGCATACTAACCATTTTGCTTAACATTGTTCTTTCAGATGTCACAACTATGTCACATGGCATTGGGGCAAATGTGTGCCCACTAAATCTGCCACTGGCTCATAAGGTACTTAATGAGGTTTTTTTAGCTGAAGAAATTTTAATCACTCTAATCTCAGGAAAACAGTCCTGCAGGAAAATAATTTCACATTTATCTAAGTATTTATTTCAACTGATGAGAGTCAGAGGACCATAAAATCAAAGTTTTAGTCCTGAGTAAACTGAATTTGAAATCCAGGTTTAAAAAAGATGGTTTAAAGAAATGCCCAGCATTTGAAGGAAATAAGGAGAAGGCACGTGTGTTACCTGCTGCAGAAGCAAACCCCAACCAGTGTTGTGGTTTAACCTGGCAGGCAACTAAGCACCACCCCGCCGCTCACTCACTCCCCCCCAGTGGGATGGGGGAGAGAATCAGAAGAGTAAAAGTGAGAAAACTCCGGGGTTGAGATAAAGACAGTTTAATAGGTAAAGCAAAAGCTGCACATGCAAGCAAAGCAAAACAAGGAATTCATTCAGTACTTCCCATTGGCAGGCAGGTGTTCAGCCATCTCCAGGAAAGCAGGGCTCCATCACGTGTAATGGTTACATGAGAAGACAAAACGCCATCACTCTGAATGTTCCCCCTTTCCTTCTTCTTCCCCCAGCTTTATGTGCTGAGCATGACGTCCTATGGTGTGGGACATCCCTTTGGTCAGTTGGGGTCAGCTGTCCCAGCTGTGTCCCCTCCCAGCTTCTTGTGCACCCCCAGCCTGCTCGCTGGTGGGGTGGGGTGAGGAGCAGAAAAGGCCTTGACTCTGTGTAAGCACTGCTCAGCAATAACGAAAACATCCCTGTGTTATCAACACTGTTTTCAGCGCAAATCCAAAACATAGCCCCATACTAGCTACCAGGAAGAAAATTAACTCTGTCCCAGCCAAAACCAGCACACACAGTTTTCAGCCAGGTCTACCAACCAGACTTCCCTTTCAGAAGGCCTCGAGACTGAGCTTCTTGAGGCACCACGCTGGATACACAGCTTCCTTTTGCACAGTTCAAGGTTAAACACAACACAGAGAGCTTGACAGAAGTGGTTTGTACAAAAAACACATTACCCCAAAGTGCTGGTGATGTGTCAGGAAGCTTATGTACAAAGCACTCAGATAAAATACACCTTATAAAAATATGTAGATATCTTATGTCCCCTTAATCAAGGCTCTTTCAGGGTATTTTTGGACCTCTGAGTCAACAAGCATTTGTCTTCCTCAAAATGTCTTGCTCCTCTCTTCCAGCCAGCCTCCTTCTTCATGCCCCTGTATAGGTGTTTTTCTAAATGACCTCCACTCTAAGTCTTCCTGCATTTTAATTACTTTAAGATGGAGTCCTGAATGCTAATGGTACTTTAGTATATTAAATCTGTGAATAATTAAGGTGGAGTTTTTTGCCTCACTCCTTTAGTGAGAATGATTTGTATTCAGTGCCCTAAGTTTTAATCCTTGACAGCTGAAGCTTAATATTTTTTGTAGTTTCAGAGACTGAAAGCTTTTATTAATTTAGACAGTCATTGAAAAAAAAATCTCAAAATTATAATATATAGAACTGAAGATCATATTCAGTAAATACGTCCACAAAGGAAATTCACGTTCTTCAGTGTATTTATGCATAAATTTACCATTCATTTTATTTTAAATTCTCTGATGTTTTTTCTGTGGTTCTTATCAAACTTGTGCCTCAGTGCTTCCTTAGTGAATATCTTTGAAACCATAGTCACCTTTCTGCTGGTTTAGGGAATTTAAAATAAAGCTGCTTTGCTAGCAGCCTAGTAGCAGTGCTACATGTGCATTTCCATTGCCATCACTTCTAATGCTTTACCCAGCTTTATTCAAAGTGAGAGGAAGTTTTACACCTATTACAAATAGAATTGACTGGAAAGGATTTCTTGAGTCTTTATCCACTCAGCATGTCCAATTCTTTCTTGACTGACTAGAAACCCATGATAAAACTCACTGTCCAAGATATTTGCTCTTGAATTTGAGTACTATTTCCATTAATGAGCTTACTGACCCTTAGCATTACAACATTTTGACTCAGTCTTACACCTGATGCCGTTAAAAGCATTTCTGCCTTTGCAGTATGTAACTTGCTAGCAGTGAATGAAAGCACAATGATTTAGAGACAAAAATTCAAAGTATTTCAAAGAAGTAAACATCAAAAAGTTTTGACCTCATCTTATACATAATGCTTTAAATATGATTTCTTGCTCTTCTGTATGTATCATTTATTACTGATGAACAAAAGCACTACAACTTTGAAAAGAAAATTGAAGTAAGTCTCTCAAATACTAAGCTAGAAAAGTGAAGATGGAATATCTCAGAGGTACTAATTACTGAGACTGGGAAAGAGTGTGGTAGGGGCTGGAAGTATGGCTCAGAAGTATTTGTACTTTTCCATGGTATAAGTCAAGGAAAATATTACCAACTGGAAGAATTATAAAGCAATGAAGCAAGGCTCCTTTCAAACAGATTGTTTTATTTGAGTATGAGGTTGCTCTGAGAAAATGAATTGCATACCCCAGGATCTCTTGTGTGCCTTAGTTACATCAAAACAACCGTGTAAATTTTTCATAAAGTGTCTGTTAGAAGATATGAATGCAATTAAAGCCCATCACTGGATTAGGATGTATATATGCTAGGACCACCACTACCCAGCACTGCCCTCAGAATTAAGCGTAATGAGTTTTTGCCTGTAATATATATTGACTGTAAGGTGTTTTAGGACAAGGAATTTTTTTTGTGCTTGTACTTATGTTGGGAAAAATATGGGGCTGGTAGCTCTTTAGGTTTCAACAACATAAATAGCTCTTGACACTGCTTTCAACAATATGGTTTAACTGAGAAACCACAGATGGGTTACAAGTACTTCTGCTTATATTCTTAAGTAAAGGGCAGAGTTCGAAAGGTGAGTTACGTAGTAGCATGTGGGGAAGGATAAGTTAAGACAATGAAATGGTGCTAGCCAGTGCAGCCTCAGCACTGCAGCATTTACCTAAAATGATTTGAATACACGTCCAGCAAGGGGAAATCTGCTTTTACTGAGCCCTGTTAGTTTTGCAAATACATGGAATTTTTGGCACAAGCTAGGCAAGAAGTACTGGCCTTGGGGAGGTGTACTGAGCAAGAAGAGGTGAAGTAGTTCTGTTCATTTCCTTTATCCACCTCTAGGTCCCCATCCTGAGAGTCCTTGCGAACATGGAAGTAGTCACCTAATCTTCCACTGAGTTGTTTGTGTGCTACATCAGTGTTTGCAGGATGAGAGCTTAATGGACAAGGTCTGTACCTGTTATTAATTTGCCTCAAGAACTGAAAGCGAATTATGAAGATTTTGCCATGAGTCTGTAGAGACTGATGCATTTTAACTGCTTACTTCAAAACAACTTGTAACGAAAATTCTTCTTCAACACATAACAAGCATAGGACATTTTTATGATGTCAAGAATAAATCAAAGTGAGTCTTACAACCTTATATTTGTATGGACACTAGTCAGATTACTAACTACGTTTGCCAAGTGTCTCCTAGAGTACCCTGCCAACATACCACTTCTGCAGGAATGACAAGCCTGTTACATTCAATAATAATTTGGAATCAGATAAGGAGAAAATTACATAGAAATTCAGGCAGCAGATGCTGATCTCAGGCCTGTTTGAGGAGCTGTTGTCGCCGTACTCCTGGAATGTTTCTTCCATTCATTCATTCAGAGGATGAATTATGATAGTTGCCCAGGAAAGGGAAAGTAATGAGAAAAGAACAAGCAAAATGTTTGGGCCTCAGGAAAAAAAATATTTTGGATTTGCTTTGTGTGAAGGCTTAGAAACTGGCAGTTTGCCTTCTGCGTGTTGATGTCTGAGTTTCTTTTTATGCACTTTCAGGGAATTGAGTAGTTCTGTGGTTTCTTGTTAAAATTTTACAAGAAGAAACTAAAAAATACATTAAGATACCTTTAAATTAGATTTTAAATACCTACAGACCTATTAAAAACTTAGTGAAAAAATTTTCATAACATCAACAAATTTCCCTCCAGAGTAATGTTTTTCAAGGATAAATGCTCATTAGCTTACGTTTCTTGGCATTTCAATGCTGTTAATAATTTTAAATATAGTTTTAAAGAATACATTACGTTTAACAATTAAGGTACCCTTTCACCCTCATTCATTGTCATGGACTAGGCAGCTTCAGAAAGTGTTTTATAGGCCAGAGCTTCAGCTAAAGGCTGACTTAACCTGGTTTATGGTTTGCGATATTGTTTGGCTATCTTTTCCTAAGTGAGCATGTAATTAGAGCCCAGAAGATGAGAACAGTGATTCCATATTTACATTCACTTGTTGCAAATTTTCATTTATAATTTTCTTGCCATTCTGTTTTGTGGGTGCTGTTATGGTGTTTGTGAGCACTGAATTCTACCAGTGTGGTATTATAAATTCACATATCATATTAAAATCACAAACTATATAAGGATTTGCCTGGTACTGAGTGCTACTAATTGAGATGATGTTACAGCAATTCCCAGCCTTAACCAGTGAGACATATGCATGAGTACATGCTTTTTGGCTTACTTTGTACTACCTTTAAAAAAAATTTCCCATGAAAATAGACCTCCACAACATCAGTCCAAACTTTCCTTCCCGTAATTAATTAACAGTTAAAAATTACAAAGCATTCTGGGCCAGACATTCGAAGTCCTTGGTACCTGCTCTTATATGGGATTTAGTTCACCTAGGGAATTCCAGCTAACAGAGCTTTGGACTACAAGAAAGATTTAAATGAACAGATGCACTTCTTGGATGATCTCACACCTGAGAACAGAGCTGACATTAAAAAAAAAATGTTTTGGGTTTAAGTGGATTTACAGAATATTACTTATACAAGCCTTTACAAAGGTATATATTTCAAGTATCTTGAGAACTTGCCTTGCTTTGCAAGCCTAATTTTTGTGCAGTGCCTGCTCCTCCTGGCTTCTGGGTTAGGTATGTGGCTTCTTGCAGAACTCTGATAGGAAATCTTGTCTCCTGGTACAACACCTTTCTCCTAGAAAAGGCTGTCAGAGAAACTAAACTGAACGGGTGCAGTTGCTGGTAGGTTGATTTGACTGCTCAGGACCCAGTCCATAGCCTTTTGGGAAGATGTACTGCAGCTCTAGGGGTTGCTCCAAACTCCATCACTGCAAGTGTAGTCACTTTGCAGGGAAGGCAAAGGGGACAGTGACCCGCCAGTCCAAGATTGATCCCATTACAAGAGGGTGAGAAATTCTTGACAGATACAGGTACCCACAGAGATTACCAACAGGAGAATAGATTAACAAGTGTTATCCCCCTCCGACTCTGAGGTACAGGGGATATTTAAGCCACTGAGGGTGGACAGAAACAATGAGCATGAAAATCTACTTGTGATATTTTTTGATTGGCTAATTACACGTCTACTGCTCTAGTGCCTAATTTACACTTCAAATACTGTAATTTGCCTTGTCAGGTGCTTCTTAGAATTGTGCATTTCACTGTGTTAAAATAATTACCATCATATACTTCTAAGGGAGATTACTGTTGTTGTACCTAAAATTTTCACAAGGTCTTTTCAGTCAGTCACCACAGCCACTCCCATTGCCTCTTGCACTGTGATACATTTGCGGGGACAGGAGAAAACAGGAAAGATCAGCCAAACAACCTCTGAGGTACCCTTTACATACATACAAACAATAATTTCTTTCTGTCCTAAATACTGCCATACCTGGCAATAGGTCAGCAATGAATCCACTTGAAATATTTTCTTCCCAGACGGTTTCTGGAGCAGTGAGTCACTCTTACAGTCAGACTTCAGATAATTTCCTAAATTAGGAGGCTATCCCATGGTTTTTTACTGTCCTTCTGCACAATGCCCATTTTGGACCCACAGCAGTGATCTGGAACGTCCCATTTTTACTTTGGAAACTTTCCTTTGCATGCCCTGTTGGTATCTCCAGTCCAACATGGAGAAGATTACACAGAAGGAAAAGTTTATGAAGAAAGTTCTCAGCTGTTTTAACCACTGTGAATTAGGCTTTTACACTGTCATATGCAGCTGAGCTCCGCTCTTTAGTTGTTTGCTCCTAGTACCACAGCATTTAACCTTTGGGAGGTATCGCTCCACAGCTGCCAACCAGGGAGAGAGGCAGGCAGTTGAATCAAACTACAAGCAATGCTTTAATCTCTTGCTGCTGTTGTTATTATTGTTCTTGTACAGCAGCCACTTCTGTCCCTTGATTTGAAATAGCATAGGTGGTTGCTGTTCCTGGTGACATCCACGGGCTTATCAGTTTTTACCTCATCTAAATGATGCCATAACCATTGACCTCAAATGGAAAACCCAACTGAGAGTTTATACCTAACCCATCCAGTTTCCCCAGGGTGTCATCCACCTCAGAACACAGCCTGCGCACCCATGAAGACCACCAAAACTCTAGTAAATGTACAAAGGCTTGTCTTTGCCCATCCTGAAGGCTGTAGAGATCTTTCTGATGTCTGCACCGGAGATTCACCTTTCTGTGGCCAGTTTGGATGGTTTGGATATATCAACGTAATAATTTGTCCTCCTACCCCTGACTGACTTGTTCCTTGGAATGATTTTTTGTATATGCATTTGTTTACTTCCGTTGTCTGAAAAAAATACCTCTGCAAATGCAATTTATAACAGAGAAGGTATGTCTTCCAAAGCTGTTAGCAAGAAAATAGAGCAGGAAGGAACTGCTCAAAATAGCTAGCCTATGATCTGGAGTTATTCCACTTAACAGTGGTGCACCTTTTACCGAACAGTAAGAATGTGCCACCCTGTTGAGTCTAACCAGTGGTCCTTCTAGCCTCAGTTGTATAATGGTCTGCAACAGAAAAAAAGGCTAAATTTTAAGAACGGGCAACATTTCCCCGATATAATCTCCCAGCTTCACAGCAGTTCACGATCATCCTGAAGCACAGGTTCTAGCTGCACCTTCATGCTGAGCTACTGATGACGGATTTTTTCCTTCTTCATCTGAATCATTTTTGACTTCACTTAAGTTTTTGGCCTTCAGAAGTACCTCTAATGATAAATTCTCCAGTTTAATGATTCATGATTTGGGGAAAATATTTCTGTTTGTTTGATTGTTTTAAAACTCTTGCTAGTTCTTGAATTACATCATTTTTCTGTTCACCTCCACTATGCCATTGTGTTTTTATGGAGTTCATAGTATCTTTGCTGACCTCTTTCTTTTCTGGGATTGAGGGGTACATTTTAATTTGCAACACATTTCATTGGGTTTTATTTGCAAAGGCTTTCTTGAGATACTAAAACTGAAGTGAAGAGTTTTGATAAAAAATGGTTTGCTTTACATCCTGTGCTTATACCAGAAAAGATCTTTTACTATGAGATGGTGGTACCATTCTAAAATGCGGATTCTAAAGTATCCTTTAACAGCAGAATTAAACTGTTGCAAGAGCCTGTCACTGAACTCCAATATGCATATCACACTACAGAAGAACAAGAACTTCAGCTGTTTTAATATATTTGCTTTTATACTGAAGCAGTGTTTTTTCAAATCTATGTATCTATCGCAGAAAGGATTTTCTAGATTAATTGTCAGTTTACATACATTTAAATATTAAATATTAAAACAAACCATAAAGTTCATTATTAGATGGCATTTTAATTACATGTTTTTCAGCATTTTTACTGAAGGTTATACAGTTAAGTGCTCAACAACCCTTTGAAAATACTATCAATGAGATGTGCAACATCTGAGACTATAACCTATTATTATTTACACAGGCTTGAATCAATTTGTTTTATTGTTTAACATCTTAGAAAAGCCTTTGTTGTCTTAGAAAAACTCATATACACGTCAGTAAACTGGTAAGCCTGCTGTTTTCCCCTGGGTACATTGCTATGTGTTGTTAATTTTCAGAGAAAGCTGTTGATGGACCTAACATCTGTGAGTATATCATTATGTATGATGTACTCACAAGCCTTTGTAATTAAATTCCACTGTTTGGTAGAAATGGGATCGGATTTACCAGATGATGCAGCAGAACCTTGTAGTCAGGATTCGAGGGTTTAAATAACACAGCACTCTTTTCTGCAGATGTGTCTTGAAGAATAATTTGCTAGTTTTCAGTACTTTGTAAACCTTCCCTTAATGCAGACCATTTAGAACTGGTTGAATAAATAAATTTAAAATTATTTCTGACCAAACATATTATAATTAGCAATTAACATTATGCACATCATCCACTTCTAAAACCAGTTTGGGCCTTGTTGCATATTCCTGTAGCTATTTAGAATAAAAGCAACTGAGCTCTCTGTTGATTCTGTTGTCTATGCCAGAAATGTAAAACAGGGAACAAAAGCCAGAAACATCTGAATTCTAACCCCAGCATTTCCACAAGGATTCTGCCCATTTTCTTAAAAGGTTCATGAATTTTGCACGTTCCATTTGCTATATGACCAATATTAAATGATTTTGGACCCAGTTAAATACTCACTGAAAACTTATCTGGCTTCAGTGAACTTCTGTCCAGACCTTTGTATAGATGTCAAAAGATGGATTAAGTCCTAATTTAAGACACCTGCATTTAAAATGTCAGCCATTCTGCCTGTGTTTCAATGCTGCTACCTATAAAATGATGAGAATAAATTTGACCATTCCTACAGGAGTTTGGGAGGATCCATCAGGATGTGCTGGTAAAACTGAAAAGCGCTTGTCCTACAAACATCTTCATCAGAAGTGTTTATCTTGGCTGTTACTTAGCTCCAAAGAAATGAAATATTGATTGTCTTCCTAGATTGCTTTAACCCTCTCTACTTTCACTGCAGTAAGTGAAGTTCATAGAGCAGAAACCACTTAATCAAAATCTCACTGGACATGGTCACATTACTACCCAGTGGTTTGTTCTGTTTTTTTTTTTTTTTTTTAACAAACTCTTAACGGTTCGTGCTATTTTTCATTTAAAAATAAAAACTCTGGAAATAGCCCTATTCATTTTACTGGGAACCCTTCTCTTGCATACAAATGGCATGCCAAGATCCCAGGGAGAAAACTGCAAAGGAAACTTAAGTTTATTACCAGTATGTAGTAAAACTACATCATTTAGGTCTTCTGTAAATTTGGGATTGGAAAGAGCTAGATCAGCTTGCTCATTCTCCTGCTAGCTCAGGATTTCTTCTCTGTGATTTATTCATGAAGGGATTTATTAATGGGATGCTCAAGATCAACACATCTGCAGGCTGGTGAATACCTTTGGTGCACTGCTGAGCAAACCTGTGTCCCTTCAATGTGGTGATGTTTAGGAGCACAGACTCATTTCTGTACTTTAAATCTTCACAAACATGTATTTTCTGCATTTTAATGTCACTGAGAGAGAGCTCTTCATATCTGCAGAATGACAGTCTTGTGGATGCTTGCTTCGTGGTTTCCTTTCCCCAGCTGTAATTGTTGTGATCTGAACTTTATGTGATATTTCTTTATAATTTTAAGAGTAAATTCCATACATAACTTACAATTAAACAAAATAATTAGGTCCTGAAAGAAAAACTTAATGCTTTGCATCTGACGAGGACTATTAATCTTTCCCAGTAAGGGCTGCAGGCACACTGGACATCAGCAGTTAAGATGGAGTGCCAAGGCTGTAAGCACCAAGATAAATGACTGTTTTGCTTAAACTCATCTGCTGATGATGGGCCTAAGAGGCGCTTAGCTTCTAAGTAATTTCATAGACTGTATCTGCCCACAACACTTTCATTTGGAGTAATTTTAACACATTTTGAAGTAGTTTTGTTAGCATTCTGTTTCATGAAAATTGTTTTAAAAAATGATTTGTAAATGCATTACATCAGTCATGTTCGTAATGGTGTTTGTGCCCTTTGTGGTGCATAAAGGCAACTTAATCATTCCAGATACCACATGTCACACCCTAGCTTTCCGCTGACGAATTTGGCAGTCTTTGGAGGCTTGGCAATGTGACATTACAGGCACTTAAACCTCAACTGCAGCTCTTTCACAGGCTGGTTGAAAAGGGAGGGGGGAAGGGGAAGGACAATTTTAATGTATGGCTCAATGTATAGACTTAAGCTGGGGCTGGGAATAGGAGGATCCAGTAAGAAGTGACAGAGAGAAATGCACTGCAGAGATGCCCGACACAACACACACCCACTCCTCCTGCATTGCACAAAAGGGGTTGTACGTTTCTCCCAATTGCTCTGGCTGATCAGTCTTGGAGGCTCAAGCAATACCTTAAGATGGCACAGCCCAGGCAGGCTAATCCTTGGCAGAGGTGCCCTTACAGCTGCCCAGGTTTCCATTTTGAGCTTCTAACTATATGCTACTATGGTCATTTGGCCAGGAGGAATAAAACTGATGTGCCCCTTCCCCTTGGGAAGCAGCTAGGGCAGTTGTGGGCAATAAGGAGAAGTTCATCTTGTGCCCACTTTGCATCTCATCCATGGACGGTCAGCCACAGCCATGGACGAAGCCAGACACTGTGTTTTGCCTGTCTTCTGTCACCAAAATGCAACCGTAATTATGAAGAAAACCAACCGAGTGTGGAGTTGCTTCATAACCCCAAACCTAATTGTTGTAATCACCAGGTGATCACTTCCAGTGCTTCCTCATCTCTGGCATACCCTGCCGGTCTTCGACCCTCAGCTTCTGCATTTTTTCTAGAACAGCATTATTTGATTCTGCTGCTCTGTGGGTTGGCTCTGAGGGTGCTGTTCCCTGGGGTAAAATACGGTTATCTTGGTGAATTTGATTTAGGCTCCCATTTGGTAATTTTGTTCTCTCCAGCTACAAGAAAAGTCGTAATTGGTGACTGAAGAGCTTCCTTAGACCGAAGCATCGTTTAGGAGGAAAGCATTTTAAGGGAAAACATACGTCACTCTCAATAAAACAGCCTGCTCTCCTACCTGCTCACAAGGTAATTAGTGGTTTTCCACGTGGGGGCCCTGCAAGGACCCGCTGCCCATATGCTCTTCTCCCTGTTTGTCTCTGCCAGAGCTCCCTGCCCTGCCCTGCAGACACAGGGGCCCTTTCAAGGTCCTTCCTACCTGCTGGGAGCCGGCTGGCAAAGCAAACTCCAAATCTGGATAAGCAACATTAGCACATCATGTTGGGCACAAGCTCTTCCAAGCTACCAGCTTGCTCTGCTGGGTTTCTGGTACCCGCGCATCGCCGCATCCCTCCCCTGCCTTCTGCCCCTGCCTCTCCCCAGCCACAGCATTGTCTCAGTATAGCAGCACAGCAGCAGAGCGGTTCAGGACTGCCAACTCAGGGCAGCTGCCCTCATGGCGATCAGGAAATGGATGCTGCATGACCGGCTTTTCCTTGTGCTCTGTTCCTGCTCCATACAGACGCATTTTATGTGTGACTGCTGTTCCATTATGAGAAAAAAAAAAATATCTTTAGGTGTGTTGCTGTTTCACACTTCACCACCTTACTCCTTTCAATTTCTGTTAAAATGCCAAGATGAAATACCAATATCCTCAGTCATAAGATGTATTTAAATTATAGACAAAATGACCATGGGGCGTTTTTTTTGCTTTTTTTTTAAGATGTGAAGTTATGGAAGGACCATTTCAGGGCATTTTAGTAAAGTTCAGAAATATAAATTTAAAAGGTATACATGGGAAGCAACAAGACAATGCAGAATAGGAAGTAGAGACAAAGCCTAACTTTCAACAGTATATCAAGTAAGGTGAATGGTAATCAGTTCTTGTATTACAGCTGAAGTGTTATTTAGAGTATACTACAGCTATGCAGGATCTAGTGTCTGATTACACAGACATAGGAAGGATTGAAATACTCTTAAATTGTCTCCCTAGTGAGCCATGTAGTGTTGGCTAAGTGTTGTTAATAAGTTGCTAAGTCATAGTTATCTTGGTACTGACTCAATACTAGTATTTGCTATTTGAAATACATAAAATAAGAAGTAATTATGTAATAATTAAACAAGAAAGGAAAACATGGTCTCCTGGAAATTAATGACATCCATCCTTTGACTGTCTCTCTTATCTACGCAGCACAGGATACTGGGAATACTATTCTACTGAAATTTAGCCAGGAAAATACACACAATATGAGATCATCTGAGCTTAAACTCATTATTGCTGATAGCAATCATGTGTTACAAAACTCTTTGAGTCTCAGATAGTCAGAAAATTAAATACAAACTTGATCTATGCAGCAACTTTTCAAAAAGCTTAAGTGCCTAACAATACAAGAGGAAACTTCTAAATGTTTGGGGTTTTTTTCTTATCCAATGAAGCTCATTTTTGCCATGAAGTAGGGAAGTGGTGAAGGAGAAGGGAGAGCAGCAAGCACTAGGAAAGAACTAGAACAAATCAAAACAAGTTCAAATGAACTTTCCCAGATCTGTACATGTCCCACCACACAATCCTGTGATGCTGAAATCACCCTTCCCTCTCTTGTTTTGCCCGTTGTTGAGTGTTATTCTTGTGTTGTGTTGTATGTTAGGTGTGTGCACATACATACTCCTATGCATACCTAAAGTGCATGTTCCTTGCATTCAAGGCAGTGCATTTAGATTAAATCCATGGTCCGTTTTGTCCAGTAGTTCCTTTGGAGAACGAGGTAATTCAGGGAGAACTTGGCAAAGGAAGTTATTGCTTGCATAATACCCTTTGGTCAAAGCATTTGCTGGAAAATGGGAGAGCAGCATACAAGGCAGAGTGGGGCTGAAGGCAATTTCTAGATGAGAGACAAGGTGGAAGGAGGATGAGGGAGAAAGCAGGGAAGATAAGATTCACAGGGAATGAATGTGTTGGAGCATGGCTTTGTAATCAGGGATGTGGGTGTTGAACATGGAAAAATCCCGTGTTCAGGTCTCTTCTTTATGGGCACTGCACAAATCTATGCATGAAAAGGCTTGGGGTAAAATACAGAAGCAGTGGTGGGAGTGGGCACCACGCCTAGACCATCTCTCCCTTTGCAAGGCTCCCTCACCTTGCTGCTCAGCAGACTTTCCTTCTTTGCTGACTTTTTCTCTGGCTCCCTGCTCCTTGCCAAGTGGCATGGGTCCCTGGCAGAGCCATGCAGGGGCCTGTAGCCATCTGCTTGCAGCCGTGACTTACCCACAACCTTGAGTTCACCAAGGTGTACTGAAAAAGTTGTCACCCTTGCTAAATGACTTGGGAGGGTAGTGAGGAAGAGGGAGCAAGACAGATGCTTTGGGAATTAAAAAAGAGCAAGTTGTCAGGTTCCTTATGGAACTTGGATAGATAAAAAACATCTATGCAACACAAATTTGTGTGAATATAAGCATGAGGAGTGCATGCTTTAGGAAATACAAATGGGAGGGGTTATCAAGACAGTTTGTTAGAGAGAAGGAGCTTATACTTTTAATGTCTGAAATAGCTTGCTGTTTAATGACATATAAAGGAAGGTTAATCATTTAATTGGTTATAATAATGATAAGGGCAAATTAGATGTCATATTTGAAAAAAAGGAGAGAAGTTTATTTGAGGATTAATGTTTTATGTTTTTTTAAACAGACAAAGAATTAAGTATTTGCAATTTTGCCACAAGATGCTTATAGAAAACTTCTGTAGGGAGGGCTACACTTCATCTCACCTATGATATTTGTTGTCCCTATGTCTCTTCACTCATAACAGTTATACCACACATAGTCTACATAGAATATTTTTACACAATGGGTGAGTTCACATTCTATACGTTACCTTCAAACTACATACACAAGGACTATGTGCAAGTGCAGTGATTGACCTCTGATATGTAAACAAAGAAAATTAGATTCTCTACTAACAATATTATTCTAACACAGACTTCAACTGGTATTTAGTAGTCTGAGTCTAAACTGACATTTATTATCTGTGGTTAAAAAGCAGCTAATGATCAGGGAAAATACATGATTCCTGGTCCATTTCTCATGGTGTGCCCCATAAACTCTTCAACAGAAATCTTCTCATGGACAAGGTGATCTAGAATCAGAATAAACTGTCTACTTTCCCCTTTATCCTCCTTCTCTCCCTCCCTCCTTCCCTCCCTCTCTTCCTTCCACCCTTCCCCTCCCTTCTTCCTTCTCTCCTCTCTCTCTTTCCTCTTCCTTTTTTTACTAGCAAGTCATACAGATTTTGGGGTATATTTTATTATTAGACTTTACATATAAGAAGGGAAACTAGCTGAATGAGAACATTTTTATCAACAGAACTTGATATTGTTATAGGTTAAACAAATTATGCATTGACAGAGCTTGTCAGTATAATCCCAAAGTTGTTGTTTCCCAACTATGAAAATTTCATTTTAACAATTTAATTTGAACAGTTTAATTTGAACAATTTTGTGCAGAAATGCAGTTCTGAGAAGTTTGCTTTAAATAAGGAGAATGAACTTCAGATGTTATGGATATATAAACGCAATTCCGTTACCCAGAAGGTGAATAATGACCTTATTTGTTGATTAGAAAGGAAAACAAAGAAATGTTGAGTTACAATGTTTGTGTTGTTTGCTGCAATTATTTTTGATTAATTAGAGTACAAGGTTAAATTGTAATGATAATAGTATAACCATTGGTAACGTAAGTATTGATGTAAGTTTGATATAGGAGAGTGATTTGTGTTGCCAATAATAATTAGATACCCTAATGTTTTAATCAATAAGATTAAGAAATGCTTGGAAACAAATATGTAATATAGATAAAATGAGGCTTAAAAGGCAGGCTTAAAAGGTTGTTCCTTGGTGCTGTCCCTGAGGTGATGTTTCTGGATATAGCAGTGTCATTCTGCTCTGCCAGACAGTGCTAAAGATAAACAAGACGAAAAAGTGAGCAGGCTGAAGCTTTATTGGAAAAGGGTACTGTTTGATTTCAGCAATAAAATACTCACTTTTATTTTTGACTCCTGCTTTTCTAAGTCTATAGGTTTTTATAAGGATGTCAGCGTGATTAGTCTGAGATGATCCTACCACAGGTCACAGGTACTACCCAGTCTGCCTGGCCTCAGGAGGAGCAAGACCTGAACCTCTTACCTTGAACCTCTTACCTTTCCCATCAGCAACTCCTGTCACTTTCCAGCACTGGATTTTTTCTTCTGCTTGAAGCCCAGCACAGCCCTGAGTCATCCACAGCTCATCACATTCAAGATTTCTTTTTCACCTGCTTATTTCTGCAATAACAGAAATGCCAAATTAGAACAGATCTTGTCCCTTCTGCACGTTTCCATATGTGTACAGCTGAAAAGAATAATATACTGAACAAAACCAAGTGGAGATACCAATTACACACCTGCTTAAATACATTTCAGTGTGAGTGTCTTGGGCTCTACATACAGATCTCCTTAACAAAGCTCTGTCCAACATGCTGTCAACTGAGAGAAATATGGCAGGAGTTTTTGAAAATTATTACTCCCAGGAATAGAATCATAGAATCATACAGTTGTTCAGTCTGGAAAAGACCTTTAAGATCACCAAGTCCAACTGTTAACACTGCCAAGTCCACCACTAAACCATGGCCCTAAGCACCACGTCTACCCATC
The DNA here is from genome assembly GCF_047370975.1 of Nipponia nippon. Lineage (NCBI taxonomy): Eukaryota > Metazoa > Chordata > Aves > Pelecaniformes > Threskiornithidae > Nipponia > Nipponia nippon. The sequence goes on along the minus strand of NW_028262336.1, from coordinate 48,331,909 downwards.
TTTTAAATACCTCCAGGAATGGGGACTCAACCACTTCCCTGGACAGCCTGTTCTAATGCCTGACCACCCTTTTGGTGAAGAAGTTTTTCCTAATATCTGACCTAAACCTCCCCTGGCGCAGCTTGAGGCCGTTTCCTCTCGTCCTATCGCTTGTTACTAGGGAGAAGAGACCGACCCCCACTTCGCTACAACCTCCTTTCAGGTAGCTGTAGAGAGCAATAAGGTCTCCCCTCTGCCTCCTCTTCTCCAGGCTAAACAACCCCAGCTCCCTCAGCCACTCCTCATAAGACTTGTGCTCTAGACCCTTCACCAGCTTCGTTGCCCTTCTTCAGACACGCTCCAGCACCTCGATGTCCTTCTTGTAGTGAGGGGCCCAAAACTGAACACAGTACTCGAGGCGCGGCCTCACCAGTGCCGAGTACAGGGGGACGATCACTTCCCTAGTCCTGCTGGCTACACTATTTCTGATACAAACTGGGCACACTGCTGGCTCATGTTCAGGCGGCTGTCAACCAACATCCCCAGGTCCGTTTCTGCCAGGCACCTCTCCAGCCACTCTTCCCGAAGCCTGTAGCGTTGCCGGGGTTGTTGTGACCCAAGTGCGGGACTCGGCACTTAGCCTTGTTGAATGTCATGCAGTTGGCCCCAGCCCATCGGTCCAGCCTGTCCAGATCCCTCTGTAGAGCCTTCCTACCCTCCAGCAGATCAACACACCCACCCAACTTGGTGTCATCTGCAAACTTACTGAGGGTGCACTTGATCCCCTCATCCAGATCATCAATGAAGATATTAAACAGAAGTGGCCCCACTACTGAGCCCTGGGGAACACCACTTGTGACCGGCCGCCAACTGGATTTAACTCCATTCACTACCATTCTTTGCGCCCAGCCAGCCAGTTTTTTACCCAGCGAAGAGTGCACCCGTCCAAACCATGAGCAGCCAGTTTCTTCAGGAGGATGCTGTGGGAAGTGGTGTCAAAGGCTTTATTAACGTCCAGGTAGACAACATCCACAGCCTTTCCCTCATCCACTAGGCGGGTCACCTTGTCATGGAAGGAGATCAGGTTAGTCAAGCAGGAACTCCCTTTCATTAACCCATGCTGACTGGGCCTGATCCCCTGGTTGTCCCACACGTGACACATAATGGCACTCAAGGTGATCTGCTCCATGACCTTCCCTGGCACCGAGGTCAGGCTGACAGGCCTGTAGTTCCCGGGATCCTCCTTCCAGCCCTTCTTGTAGATGAGGGTCACATTTGCTAATGTCCAGTCAACTGGGACCTCCCCGATTAGCCAGGACTGCTGGTAAATGATGGAAAGTGTCTTGGTGAGCACTTCCGCCTGCTCCCTCAGTACCTTGGGAGGATTTAGAATACTTCTAAAGCATAAGTGGTCCTGTAAGTTTGGAGTTCAGATGATAAGAGGCATGTCATAGTTTGTTTAAATCAGGAAAAATATCATGGTTATTATTATGCATCCCTCAGATTGTATCTATTTTTTTCCTCTAGTTTCCATTTCTCATTTAGAGAGATGAGAACTGACCACAATCCCTCAAGTGCAATAATTTTCCTACAACAGAGCAACATTTTTGTAACAAGTCAAAAGATGCTTGGCAGAGTTAGCACAGTCCAAGAGATTCTCCTTTGGACATAATCAGATGCAGACAAAATGCCACACAGAGTTAATTAAAAGACCAGATTCCAAATTGGGTGATGGTTGTAGTTAATCACATAGATGCTTGCCAATGGCCTATAGATAGCAGAACTTCTTGGTCTCAGATAATAGAACAGATGATTTCTCAGCTACAGAGAGCATATGTCTTTCACTGCATATGATTTAATTATATTGGACAAGGTTCCTATGAGATGCTTTCTGTTTGCATGTTTCCCTATAGCGATGTGGTTCATCCAGTCTCCTGCAAGAAGACCTGGACATTCAGCCAACTTCTTTCAAAGACCACCCTTTCCAGGGAAAAAAATTCCCTTCAAGGTCCAAAAATCTATCACTAGCACTAGAGAAAATGTCCTCCTTCGCTTTTGGGCTTTCTTTTTAATTTTGCGTTTTTAACCAATACTGCTCGATATCCCACCCAGATTGGATCTAGGAACTGAGGTTTCTACCTCTCCTTTCCCTGTCTTCATTCTGTTTTTTTGCCTTTTCTTTTCTGTCCCTTGTGATATTTCTTCCTTCTTATCTGTAAGGAAGACACCTGCATAGTCTGCATACCAGGAAATTTCATAACCACTGCCTTAGTCTCCCTCTGGCTTGCTGAATCTTGCACCTCTGCTTGTGCTCTAGTTTCATCAAGAGGTGTGACAAGAGCTTCCCTTCCAACATATGCCCACTAGGCTACTGCGAAAAGTGGGACCTTCCTTCAAGAACGTGTCTGAAAGAAGGCCACCATGGCAGCTGTGGCTTCTGCTATTCATGCCTATTAGGCATTTTAAAAACACATTTACTGGACACAGCTCTCCTGGGAGTGAGGTGGAGTTCAGTGACTCACTAATTCTTCTCCAGATCACGGGAGACCTTCGGCAGGATCTAGCACTAGACTGGGGTGTTTCTGTGTGTTCCCAAGTGCCCCAAGAGCTTTGCTATTGAAACCGCAGATGTATCTAGGTGATTGCTGGACAAGCAGATTTCTGCAGCGCTTTCTTAGGCTTGGGTGCCTAAACTCCCCTGGAGTCCCACTCTTAGGAGAGGTAGTAGTGTCTGGATCTCACCCTCTTTTGTAAGTTCTTTCCTCAGTCAGGGCAGTCATGGCCATGGCTGTGTGTGCATGGATTTGCTCATGCAAATATGAATCATGTAGTCAGACCTGGGCAAACCACTCTGTGCCATCAGTGTTTTTCAGCTGCGGTTGCAGGAATCGTTGCATGGCTTTGTAGCGTGTGAATGCTCTCTGCAGCAATGTCCACTCCATTCTGCTGTTTGCCTCGCAGCCACTTCACTGATTTTTTATAGTGTTTTTCGTTCTCCCTTTCCCTATAAATTTCGCTACTGTGGGATGTGGTTTTAACTATAGCTTAGTGTCTTTTACACCTAGAGCTGTTCAGTACATTAGCCTTTTAAGACCTGCAGTTGAATAAGGCTATGCACTGCATTTATAGACTACAGTTAGGCTAAATTCAACCATTTCCTCCCATTCCCAGGAGTGCAGTGAACACTTTTGTTGCAGAGGCTGGAGGTAACACTAGAATTCTCCACCAAGAAACCAGCAGGTTCTCCTGTTTGCATAAATGAGTGAAAATCAGGACTTGCCTGCAATGCCTCTCTCAGGACTGCAAGTGACTCATAGCTTTCTATACCATTCCCTGCCCTCCACATCCATTCATCCATCCATCCATCCATCCATCCATCCATCCATCCATCCATCCCAAACAACTCATTTCCTAACTCTTCCCATGAACGACCCAAGGCTCTTTCTGGGCCCCATTTAGTGAATACTGCTCTGGTTACCACACAGTCCTGAAACTGCCTATTAAATTTGACCTCTTCATATATAACACGGTATTTTTCAGTAGATGACAGGAACGATAAAGTAACCTGGAATTTAATTTTAGAGAAGAGTAAAGAGAGGGGGACAATAGGTGATAGAGCCATAAAGTGCAAAAACAATGATAATTTGAGCTAGTCAGTTTAGAGATGGTTGTAAATGATGAAAAGGTGTCATTTAAAACACCTCAGGCTTGGCTAGCTTCTGCTGAAGGTCTGGCAGAATTCCAGCAGATCCCTGCCCCATTTGTCAGGCCCAACACATCTTCTCTGGGGACCACACATGTGTGAGCAGGCCTAGTCTGGGCCTGGGGTTCTGGGAACAAAGTTTCTCAGCCTTTTGGCAATATCTTGCCATGTGTATCTGGAAGCAGGGACCATTTCTTCTCTCTCATCTTCTTTGATTGGCTTCAAGGTCCACCCAGATTCTGGCTCACAGGAAACGTTGGATTTTTTTTCCAGTTCAAATGGAATTTGAGTAATAAATACGTGAAAATGAAGTGCTGGATGATTAAGAAATGTTCAGCTCCAGAAGGAGGAAGAGAAATGATCTGTGGCTAAAAAATTGACAAGATTTAGCCATTGTGGGCTGAGATGTGTGTATCTTGCTTTACCTGTTGGTGCCTATTGGGGGACAGGAATGAATCAAAGCTTTCCTAGCTTGCATGTATAGCGGTATTAAAAACCAAAGTAGTGAAGAAGAAGCTGTGGGCTGTTTCTGGTGGGGCTGAGTCACCAGGGCCTGGAGAGCTCTGCTGTGCTGGTATGACTCTCTCCCAGCACTGCCTGCAAAAACACCTTCCTCCCATCCAAGAGGTTTCTCCAACTTTCAGAGAGAAGATAGGGCCCACACTAAAGCAGGTGATCTAATAAATACTCAAGCTGTTTCACTCCTAGGTGCTTGAGGACTTCTGAAGGATGGAGAAAGCCAAACAGAGCAAGTTACCAAAAAGGAATAGAGCTTCCTAACACAGAGCTCAATGATTAAAATGCTCTGAGGATTGTTGTACTGTGATAAGATGTCCTTGTGTAGCTATTTCCAGCTAAACCTTTTAGAAAAAGAGAAGACATTTCCCCAAGTGAGGGAGAACTTAATGCTGAAAAAAAGGTCATTGCGTATTTTCTGCAGATGACAAATCCAGATTCTCTGCAAAATTTAGGTAGTCACCGCACCTAGTCAGTTACAGGTCCAGTGGAATAAGGTAGGAAAACAGAATTCATTTTCTGCTGCAAATAAAGTCGTCATTCCACTGCTCACCTCAGAAACTCTTGGCCGAGAACCTAACAGGCCTGCTTGTTACAAAATATATTTACATTTTAACTACAGTAATAAAATTCCCATAGCAGGACTTCAGTGGAAGCATGGCTCTGCTTCAGATCCTCTATGATATCAGACTCTGTGGGCAGATTTGAGGCACTCTTCACATAACACGTACCCGAGCATATGCCAGGGCACACAAATTGATGTACAGAAACAAATCTACATGGTCTGCACTCTATTGCTGTTTTCTTCTTTGGAAGACAAAATGCTTGATGCAAAATAACTTGCTTTTATGGTAACACATATGTTAAAGAATACGAAGCAATTTGTATTCTATTTAATTTTTTTTCTTGCCTGCCCCTGCTTTATATACTATGTATTCGTCTGCTACCTCCTACTAAAACCAGATTTAATTATGCTACTTTTAGTGACTATGATGCTAAATTCCAACTGACTTTCATCAAAGTCTATAGCTTATCATCTGAGGGAGGAAAAAAGTGACTCACCTTTTTTCACTAGAATGAATAAACTCATCTCCAGAAGATAAAAGTTGGCCCAGACTATTTCCAATCCTTTGAACCAAATCTAATGCATTTTCAAGTAGAGAAAATTTACTAAAAATTGAGCAAAGTCTGCAACTTTTTCTTCCTGGTTGATTTCAGCAGGACCGGGTTAGCCCAAGTCAGGGAGTTGGGACTCAGTATAAAAACATATTTTAGCTAAGAGAAAGGACACAGGGACAATTTGAGTTATGCATGTTGGGTGATCGCATTGAGCAGGCACAAAAGGCATGCATACTCCTGAGTACCAGCTGTCTGCATGTAGATCTTATGATTCTTCTTCCCTTTTAATTCCTCACAGACTGAGAGGAATAATTGCACTTGTATTGCAGTGTATCAAATCTCTGTTCTTTCCTTGCCTTTCCTTGCCTTGTCTTTTGCTTTGCTCTACCTCGCCTTTGCCTTTCCTCATACCGATTCAATTTTATGGTTAGTGTAAAATTGTTGCCCAAAAAGTTTTAATTTAAGAGCGATTATTTTGTAAAAATAATACCCAGAGGTTCTGTTTGCCCTGTCTCAAGAGCTCCTCTAAGAAATTAACTCAAATTACAAGCAGAACTCTTGTGTTTTGCTAGCAGTCAGCCCTCTAAGTACTTTTCTTGTTTCCAAAAATTGTGATGCATTTTTCCTGGTTTGTCCATTTTCATTAGTGTTTAATAAAGTCTCCACAGACTGTGTGCAGCTGCTGTTTGCATCACGCAGTTCTGGTACCTTCAGTGATTTGGTGGATTTCTTTCTTCAGCCCATGAAAGATCAGCCTGGCTGTGTGCAGGCTGCAGGTGGTGTAACGCCTGCTCTGCGATGGATCCCAGGGTATCGGCATGTGGAAGGATGGTAATAATTACCTCCCTGTGAACTGCACTCAGTTAATATGCGTGAAGGAGCTTCATACAGCAGTACACAGTCCCCAAAGCAATAAACAGCTGCCAAGGAAGAAAAGTCAGCAGGCATCATTTGCTCTTTTTTAAAGGGCTGACATACAAAAGGGAATACAGGATAATCTGCAATTACATCAGACTTTTGTAACATAGTGTGGGAGTCACACCTTTTGGAAGTTAAAAAGTAGCAGGCTTAAAGGCAGTCAAGTAAACAAGGAGACTCAAGCTCTCTTAAGAGTACAGGCAATGTGTGGGTGGTGTTCCCCAGGGCTCAGTATTGGGGCTACTTCTGTTTAATATCTTTATCAATGATCTGGATGAGGGGATCAAGTGCACCCTCAGTAAGTTTGCAGATGACACCAAGTTGGGTGGGTGTGTTGATCTGCTGGAGGGTAGGAAGGCTCTACAGAGGGATCTGGACAGGCTGGATGGATGGGCTGAGGCCAACTGTATGAGGTTCAACAAGGCCAAGTGCCGAGTCCTGCACTTGGGTCACAACAACCCCGGCAACGCTACAGGCTTCGGGAAGAGTGGCTGGAGAGCTGTCTGGCAGAAAAGGACCTAGAGGTGTTGGTCAACAGCTGCCTGAACATGAGCCAGCAGTGTGCCCAGGTGGCCAAGAAGGCCAATAGCATCCTGGCTTGTATCAGGAATAGCGTGGCCAGCAGGACCAGGGAAGTGACCATCCCCCTGTACTCGGCACTGGTGAGGCCGCACCTCGAGTACTGTGTTCAGTTTTGGGCCCCTCACTACAAGAAGGACATTGAGGTGCTGGAGCATGTCTGAAGAAGGGCAACGAAGCTGGTGAAGGGTCTAGAGCACAAGTCTTATGAGGAGCAGCTGAGGTTGTTTAGCCTGGAGAAGAGGAGGCTGAGAGGAGACCTTATTGCTCTCTACAACTACCTGAAAGGAGGTTGTAGCGAGGTGGGGGTCGGTCTCTCCTTCCAAGTAACAAGTGATAGGACTAGAGGAAATGGCCTCAAGTTATGCCAGCGGAGATTTAGATTAGATATTAGGAAAACTTTCTTCACAGAGAGAGTGGTTAGGCATTGGAACAGACTGCCCAGGGAAGTGGTACAATCCCAGTCCCTGGAAGTATTCAAAAAACGTGTGGATGGGGTGCTTAGGGTCATGGTTTAGAGGTGGACCAGGCAGTTAGGTTGACAGGATGGGCTCAATGATCTCACATGTCCTTTCCAACCTTAATGATTCTATGATTCTATGACAAAGCCAGCTGGCACCGCACCAGAAAGGTGAATAAGAAGATTTCTTGGCTCCAAAGAGACCGATCCCTGGGCACCGCCTACTAAAGTGCTGACGTTGCAAGTGTCTCTGCCTTGAGGAAGGGATGGTGGTGCACAGTGATGCTGGCACACACCTGGTAAATGGCACTCAGCATCCACACCTTGTCCTGAAGAAGGTGAAGGTGGCCTGATGCATGGCTTCCAAACACCACTGTTTTGGTTCCCAGTACAGTAAAGGTTAAGGAAAGCTCTCTTAGAAAAAGCTTTTACTTTCTTTTACCTTCTGTGGAACCCTGCTCCAAACGCAAGCTTCCTTAGAGGGGAAATAATGGGGCTTTGTCAAGGTGAATGGCAAGGGAAGCTATAATCCCAAGCACTTTGCTGGCAATACACAATACAGTCAAATGAAGTATAGACTTGTCATTATAGGCTGTAGCCTACAGTGGGTAAATAACCTGCCACAGCCTGCTACAAAGACTGGCATGAAGTGACCTGCCAAAACTTGCCTGACAGCCAGGGTGCAGACGCCTCTGCCTTTGTTTTCTCCTGATAGCTTTTATTCTGTGGCTAAAAAGTATTTTAGCCTGTGCTCTCTGCTGCTGATCTTCCACCTGCTCGGTTTGCTCTGATGCCTACACCTGGCAGCTGTGGCCCTCCAGGTTTCAGATTCTTGAGAAATGCTTTAGTTTCCCCAAACCTGCAGCTTTCCATATGAAGGACAGAGAGAAAAGGTAGCTAGAAGATGAGGTCAAAACAGAATAGGCTTTTCACTGTGGGACAGTGAAAAGTCTTGTTGCATGAGTCCTTTATAACATGGGTAAAGGTCTGGCAGATATGCTGAGGAGAGCATGCCTGACTGGTAGGGAACCTGGAGACGTCTCCCTAAAGCTTTCTGCTGCCTCTGGGCTGCTGTACAGCTTGTTCAGATGAAGTTAATCAGTGATTTATACACTGAATTATGTTTATTTGTAAAGCTAGTGGGTTCAATTTTCAATGGAAACTCTCATTATCTGTTTACAATGATGCAATTCTGAGTTTTGTTTAGAATAGTGACATTGAGTTTAGTTATGCCACTCCAGTATATTTTCTCTCTTTCTTCTATTTATAATTCAGAAATCCTGAGCATGTCACTTTTCTCCACAAGTCAACATACCCTGTTATTTGCAGTTACTGAAAATAATATTTTGGCTACAATTAAAATGGCAGCAATCCGCTTCTTCTTGTTAATGAAATGGAGTGATTCATATCTAGAAAGTGAGAATTCATAGCTCTGAAGAAAGAAAAGATTTGTCATCCCATAGTAGTAAACAAAATGAAATTTAGTTTCAAGTGTTTACAAGGGGAAGCTTAGAGGCTTAATTGGAATATTTTATTGGGTTTTTGCGGGTTTTTTTTGTTGCTTTTACTTTTAGCATTTTCTGTCTTTTGTTTGTCCTGTTTTACACTGTCTTTCTGATTAATATCTTTTTATGGGATGAATTCTGTCTTCCTTCATGTAAGAAGGGACCCATCAAATGATATTGCCACTAATCACATCTGGATTTATTATTTTCCTCTTTTCACATTGCCTCAAATGCTTGGAGATAAGGATGAAAATAAATGATTTGACATAATTTCTAACAAGACAGAGGAGACAGGCCATGGCTGTCAAGGGAAGTGACAGCCACAGACAAGATATACATCACTTTGTTCTTCCCTTCAAAGCCTTTGGTTCATCTCTAGCATTTCACTCTTGATTACATACCAGATAACTGTCCTACATGGGGTTTTTTTGGACAAGAAGGTCTCTCAATAGACTCGGTTTTTCTTTTTGTATGAGAATCATGTCTGTGTATGAAAACACTGGACCAGCACCCAGTTTTCAGGTTTGCTCCTATTTGGTCCTGGGCTTTCTGTATGCTCTTGGTAGTTATCACTCAGAAGAGGAATCATCTCTTTTAAACCTAAACATTTGAAATCTAGCTGTCACACCTGAACTTCCCTCCAGAGCACATGGAGAGAGGAGGGGACCCCCAGAGGTGTCTGCCCTGGAGGAATTACCCCCCAAGTGCCTGTGGGTCTCCCATATTGCTGCAGAGCCACACTGTGACTGCACAGCTAATGCGATATTCAAATGCCTGGTTACGTGCCCTGGATCTTGTCTCCAGTCCCCCCATTTCTCACCTGTAAAATGACATAATAGTAGTTCCTTTTCTCAGTGAAGAGGCACAAGTCTGTAAGTTGGTGACTATCCAGACAATATGCTGATGGACCAAAGTTTTTCTGACTTTGGCCTTGAGCCACAGGAGGGTTACTCTGAACTCAACAGTTTTAGCCATGGAGAGCACTGCGATACTCTTGCAGTGTAATCTAGATTTTGTGGGCACACAGTCTGACAAACCTTGCAGTTGCTAATGCAACCTGCCAGAGTCTGGGCATACATTTCTGCAGTAGCTATCAACCCAGATGCCTTGTATTCTTGTGTTCTATCAGTCTGTTAGGATTTCTTTGTCTGTGACTGCTGACAGCATCAGAACTGCTATTTCTTGAGGCCAGAGGCAGAGCATGACCAGGAGAAGACAACATCTCACATCAGACACCCTTGCCTTGGGAAAACTCTCTTGAGCAGTCTTGCTCACATAATGACACCTCATTTATTTATTTGTGCTGATATTCTTAGAGGAGAACTGTTTCCCACTTGTATTAATGGTGCTTGGGTATCTTAACGTAGACTATAATGTTAAAAAAAAGAGTAAATTATGTCCGAACTTGAATGTGCTTGGGCTTGCAAGAACACAGGCATTCAGCCTAAATCCTGTTCCTTTCAGTGATGCTGAGTTTCTTCGTTCCAGGCTGATAAGACTGCCAAGCAGATTTGTAAGTTAGAGTAGCTGCAAGGTAAATTCCAGTCTTCCCCTAAAGCGTTATTCTTCATCTCAAGTCAAAGTCTAAGAGTCTGGAATAACCTACCCAAAACACTGGGCCTCTGCCCCAGTGCAATGAATCTTTTTTTCTAATGATACCAAGATACATGATCTACTAATCATGTTTTAAATAGGTTAAAAATGGCACATAAAAGTTACATAAATCACCCAAGCTGGTGTTTGACTGTTATTCAGCAGCTAATTGAAATGCCTTCATTTTCTAGTTCTGAATTAATTACTTTCTTCTTCCCAGGTGTCGATTTGTGTATTTTGTTCCTCAGTGTTATTTTCAGAAATCAGGGTGTTTGATTTGGATACTAAACTGGTTTCATTTAGAAGGCACAAGGATACAGTAATGAAAAGGTATTTCCTTAAGAGAACTGGTAGCTGAATGAAGAGAAGTCTTGAAAGGAGAGAAAGTGCTTATTATTCATGGATGTATCTGAGTTGTCTTTTATGTTCTTCCAAAAAGAATCCCGTTCTTCTTGCCTAATGGCATTTAGATTTCCAAGTGGAATGCCCACTTAATTATCCAGGTACCATTTATTAGGCCAGGAAAATATATTAACAAAAGATATTTGTAAAATCTTGTGGACGATTATTACCCTGAAATTAATTCTGAATGAGATTTTCTCATCTAGTTTTACTTAACTGTTTTAAGAAGTGCTTTATTTTGAAAGAAAATCTCACTTATTACAAGCAAAATGAGCAAAAATGACACATTTTGTAACATTTAAAAGTACCACTGTTCTGCACCTTCAAGCCATGTAGCAACACAGATATAGAGGATGTAACTATGGCAGCTCTGCAGTGAAAAGCGCTAGTGAAGTGTTAGTGTTCAGCTGCCAAATAATAGCTTGAATTTTGAAATTAATTGGCTTAAATGTCCTTTTGGTTGTCTGCATTTTACCTGGTGATTTAGTGGGTTAGATTATTACTGTTACATTAATTAACACCAAAAAAAGTTTTTGAGACACTTTCATCCAAACAGTAAAGGAACAAGCCCTTTGCTTAGTAGTTTAAACTCTAAATATAAGCATGACCTTCCTCCCTGAGCCAGAGATGATGGAAAAGGGAAGGAAAATTGTTGCTACAATAGGACTGGCTGGTTTCTCATGAAGGCATAGCTCCAGATGCAGCCAGGGCTCTGCGCAGGAGAGTTGAGGAGCTCGTCCCCATAAGGCAAAGCAGCAGCTCCCAGAGGAAATGGTCTCTGGGAGACAACTCAGGTATTACTAGGTCATCCCTATTGCACCTGGGACAGGGAGAGAAAAGAATTAATCTCTCATTGCCTTTTCTGATGTTTGAAAACCTCCTGAATCCTCTCGGCCATGACTATCGCTCGCCTCATTCACCACCTAACCTGGAGACAGCAGCAGGCATTTCAGCCTTGTGCTCTCCCCTTGTTTGCAAGGGGTGCAGAGCTGTGGTTCAAACACACTTGCTGAGTGGGTTTGGGGTAGAAAAGTCTGCATGTGGTGTCTGCACTGAAATCCAGGTTGTTCTACTGTGACTACACCTGGGAGTCCTAACTCTTTATTGCTGCTTAACGAGTTAGTCCTCATTACACATCCTACATCATATGAAGTGTTGCCATACAAATTTCAACAGTCACTTCTCATAGGTAGCGAAGGTTATGCGAGTTTATGATTTTAAAGACTAGCTATTATTTGAGGGCAGATGAGGCAAGATGTGCCTGACAGTAGATTTTTCTCCTTAATCTAGTGGAAAAAACCATAGTGAAAGCCCAAAGCTGAAATAAGTCAGAAATTTTCAAGATAGAGTAGGTGCTCAAGCACTGGAACAGTTTTTCTGGAATCGTGATGGATTTTCTGCCACTTGACAATGAGGATGGGACCTGTCTGATCAAATCTTGACAGTGCTGACAGGTAAACTGAGCCAGTCACCTTCTTTTCCCTGGACAAGCAATGGGAAGACAGAGGCATATTGGGGACACAGTTTGTGTCAGTCCAAATTGGACAGTGAAAATAATAGTAATATGAATTGTAAGATGAAAGTGCCCATTTTGCCCCACTGACTGTAAAGGCAGTTTTGGCCAACTGATTCATCTATGAACTTTTGTTCTGTAGGTACCACAAGTCAGACAAAATGAATTACACCCTAAATTCCTTCTTACCATACTGCCATAACTCAAGCTTGATGTATGGGCTTAGTATGCAAAGGACAGTGCAAAGCTCTGATCCTGGTGTCATGCAGGAGCTCAGACTGGGTGATGGTCCTCCAGTGGAACAACCATCTACAACAGAAAAAACTGCACTAGGAAAACCCTGAGATTTGTAGGAGCAGCAAAAGCTTAACAATACAGCTGCATATGTGGACAAGTTACCACCATACTGGTCAGAAACAGAAACATCAATCTTCAAACAACAATCATACTGGAAACTCTGAGTTTAACTTAATTCTCCTCCTGAATTAGGTTGTTCTAGGGAGCAGGGCTGTCAGTGTCCATGGAGCAGAGGAAAACGTTAGCAAGGGGAAAGATGACAAAAAGGGTGTTGATTTAGTGCAGTGTCTAGAAGGTGAAATTATGACAGAAACCTAAACTGATACAAAAGTAAACAAATTCCTTAGGAAACACTCCAACTGAAAAAAAATCTCAGATCAAAATGTTCGATTTGGTAAATAGAATTAATAAATAAACAGCTGGATTCAGACAAAGCATTTCCCGTAAAACCCTAGGATGGATTTATGCACAAACATCTTGTTCTGTGGACTGAATGAATTTGTAATGTTGTTATTGATGTCAAGAGCAGCCGTGGCTGGGCTTGCTTTTGTGTGTGTTCCCTGCTTTCAGAGTATTGTTTACTGAACGGAGGAAAAAACCCAAGACAGTTCTGCAAGGCGTTTCCAGCAATTAACCTGCAGGTTCTCATTTAAGTAGCCCCTGCTGAACACTATTGGAGGCGCTTACTTTATCAAAAATATTTGCATAACATCACAGGATAGTAGGTTTGATTAGGAAGCTTCTGAAGAGCACAACCACTCATGTAACTATTCAGTTTGCTGCTCAAAAACTTCTAGTGTGCAGCCAATAATACAAATAGGAACTTGCATGTATTTTTACTTAGATATTTCCAAGGGTTTATTTTAAATTATTGTGGTGGGTTGACCCTGGCTAGATGCCAGGTGCCCACCAAGCCGCTCTGTTGCTCCCTTCCTCAACTGGACAAGGAAAGAAAATATAACAAAAGGCTCGCGAGTCGAGATAAGGACAGGGAAAGATAGTTCACCAATTACCGTCACAGCAAAACAGACTCAACTTGGGGAAATTAGTTTAATTTATTACCAATCAAATCAGAGTAGGGTAATGAGAAATAAAACCAAATCTTAAAACACCTTCCCCCCAGCCCTGCCTTCTTCCTGGGCTCAACTTCACTCCTGATTTCTCTACCTCCTCCCCCCGAGTGGCACAGGGCAACAGGGAATGGGGGTTGCGGTCAGTTCATCACACACTGTCTCTGCCACTCCTTCCTGCTCATGAGGAGGACTCCTTACACTCTTCCCCTGCTCCAGCGTGGGGTCCCTCCCACAGGAGACAGTCCTCCATGAGCTTCTCCAACATGAGTTCTTCCCACAGGCTGCAGTTCTTCACAGACTGCTCCAGCATGGGTCCCTTCCACGGGGTGCAGTCCTTCAGGAACAGGCGGCTCCAGCGTGGGTCCCCCACAGGGTCACAAGCCCTGCCAGCAAACCTGCTCCAGAGCAGGCTCCTCTCTCCTTGGGTCCACAGGTCCTGCCAGGAGCCTGCTCCAGTGTGGGCTTCCCACAGGGTCACAGCCTCCTTTGGGCACCCACCTGCTTCGGCGTGGGGTCCTCCACGGGCTGCAAGTGGGTATCTGCTCCACCATGGACCTCCATGGGCTGCAGGGGGACAGCCTGCCTCACCATGGTCTTCAACACAGGCTGCAGGGGAATCTCTGCTCCGGTGCCTGGAGCACCTCCTCCCCCTCCTTCTTCACTGACCTTGGTGTCTGTGGGGCTGTTCTTCTCACATATTCTCACTCCTCTCTCCAACTGCAGTTACGCAGGGTTTTTTTCCCCCTTCTTAAATATGTTATCCCAGAGGTGCTACCACTGTCACTGATGGGCTCGGCCTTGGCCAGCGGTGGGTCCGTCTTGGAGCTGGCTGGCATTGGTTCTATTGGACATGGAGGAAGCTTCTAGCAGCTTCTCACAGAATCCACCCCTGTAGCCCCACTGCTACCAAAATCTTGCCGCACAAACCCAACACAATTATATTGTAGCAGTCTTAACTTGTTACATGTTATTGCTCCATACTGCATAGAAAAAAAATCTCCCAGGGACTTTTATAGTAATTTGGCAGCTGAACTCTGCACCATAACTAGATCTCTCAAAAGACTGAATAATTTTTCCCTGCTAATCATTCTTAATTTTCTTTTCAGAGGAAATAAAATTCATAGTGAAAATCATTCTTTATTAAATGACATTTGTAATAAACTGGGACACAGAAAATAAGACTGAACCAAAACAACTTTTTTTTTTTTTTTTTTTCCTTTTTGTGCAAACTGCTTGTCAACATTCAGGCCTCTCCAAATAGCGAGAATTGTATATGGTCTCTGCTGTTCCTCATTTCTTACCAATCTGTCCAGAGTTGAGGCAAAGGAATAACTCTTACTCATTTCTCCTTTCTAGTTCCTTTTGCTGAGAGGATTATAGTCTGTCCTCCAAGAGGAAGTGGAGTTTCTGGACTGCTAAAGCCATAGAGAAAAAAAAATGAAAAAGACACAGTGAGAGGGAAAACTATGCTTTCAATGAAAACCTCAAGAAGCACCATAAGCACTGAAGTCTTGTGCTGTTATGTGGGAAACAATACCTAGAACTCTATGCAGACTTCTGGAGTTTTTCTGAGTTGTAGCTGTCACAGTTAGGGCATAAGAAGAAGAGAGATGCTTGGCAGGGTCAGCCCAGGGTTCCCTCTAGCTCTGCCATCTGCCTCACTGCATGTGAGCCTGGGAGAGCACCTGAGCCCATCTTCTGTGGGGTATTCCCTTCTACTTCCAGCACCCACAAGGGTTGGATTAGGGATGCTGGAAGCCACATCCTTGCCTATGCCCTTTACTACCTGCTTATGGGCCTGTTGTCCAAATTTGTCCAAACCCTTTTAGAGCCTGCTGATGTTGCCTGCCTCCTTCCCAGGGCAGCACATTCCAGAATTTCGTTATCCGTTGCTTAAAAAAATACCTTCTGTTGTCCCCTTCAGGCTGGTCTACTCATTTCGCCAGTGACCTCTTGTTCTAGGATTGCAGGGTTTCATGAATAACAGTCCTGCATTCACCTTATTCATCACCTTGATGTTTCTGTGAACCTCCATCACATCCTCTCTCAGTCTTTTCCTCAGCTGACACCATGAACACATCAGCTTTGCATGCATTGGTGCTGTTTGCACCCTGTTGAGCCCTGCCTGAGTTGGATGGTATTGCTGGAGCTGTGCCTGATCACTGGCAGCTTTGTGAAGGTGTCGTTTGTGAGGCAGCTTAGGTCCCCCTGCCCCCTTGCAGTCAGATAAATGTAGGGGTGTCACAAAGTCTGTGCTGGCCTTCTGCCCCCTCAAGCAGATCTATAGGCTTCTGCATTGTCATCTTTCCTGGGGCAGATCTTTTCTCTCCTGAGCAGCAGTTTGGGCTAAAAGATCCTAAATTTCAACAGGACTGACTTGAAAGCAGCACGTGGCTCATGTCAGCAGCAGACCAGTGAACAGCTGCAGCAGTGCTCAGTGATAGCCACCTAGAACAAAAGCTCCATGGGAAAACACAGTTGTTTCAGATAAGCAGCAGAGCCCCCCTGCTTTTGCTCCTCCTGCAGTAACGGTACCCCCTTGGCTCTTCCCCTCCTCGCTCCCCTGTTCCCCATAGGATGTCTACACCAAGGAGGAGGCAACAGCACTGGGACTGGTCCAGAAGGACCGGGACCCCGGCAGCAGGTCAGTAGGTGGGCGCTGGCAGGCTGGCCAGATGCTGCCAGGCAGTGTGGGTTCAGGCTGCATGCTGTCAATGGGGTCACAAATCTGATTTTGCCTCTACCTGGCTGCAGGTTTTCCGGAAGGTCTTTGTGTCCTTGAGACTTCCACTCTTTAAACCTCACTCCTGTTGAGCAAGTTTGATAGGTACTGGAGAGGGAATGGGGAGAGAGGACGATGGCTAGACCAACAAACTATGCAGCTGCAAAATTGAATTTCCTTTGGAAATCAACTTGTTAGCAGAAAACAGTGAGCAATCTGGCTAGCGAGGTATTACTCGTTGTCCATAAAAGACTGCAGCAAGAACCATCTCCCATCTGTCACTCTCCAGACCGTGTCAGAGTGCCTTCAAGCAGGTCAGAGCTGTCTCCTTACAGCGATTACCATGGTCTTTGTCAGACCTCTTGAACAAGGACAGCGCAGCGTGTGCTTTTCAGGGATCACTCCCTCTAATGAAACATCCTGGAAAGCCCTGTAAACACTGCATGGGAAATTGTAGCATGCTGTGTTGAAAATGATGTTAAAGCCCTGTGTATGCCTTTCCCTTGGGGGCTGTCATTTCGTACCAGGCACAAGGCACTCTGTAAAGATTCACACTGGCTTTCATCTTTGGCTACGCATAAGCAGCATGACTTCGGATGTGAATATATGGTCCTGAATTTCTTGTGCAGAGCAGCATCACTGGGATGTCTTGCAGTGAAACACCTAGAGCTGGATGCTCACACCCAGGCATTTGCCAGAAGTGATTCATGGGGTCAGACAGATTTTAGAGGACACCAGGAATGCAAGCCACGAGCATGTTGGGAAGCCCTGGGGGCAGCCAGCTTATATCTGCTGTGCTACCCAGTGATCTCCTTAGTAAATAGACAGTATTAATGCTTCCTCACTGAAGTATCTCTGAATATACAGATGGAGAAAAACAAAACCTGCTGAGTAGACAATTTAAAAAATCTGTTCCACATATATAGTGTTTTGTAAAGAGCTCTCTCTCTTAAGACTTGGGAGAGGACAGCTGGCCACAGGACAAGGATAGGGCTTTATGTTGATAACTTGTTTAACTTAATGTATTAAGACATGAAATATACATTATGGCTTTACTGGCATGTGAAAGGGGCAACTTAGGAATTAAAGTTCTGGATCTAATAAAGTTTCAAGGAATTATGGCTGCTAAAGAGCTTGCTCTCGTTGAAGAGACCAAGAGAACAGTGTGGTGCAGTGCTGTAGCGCCCACTTAACCAAAAATCTAGGCTAGAAATATAGCGATTTTCCAACATAGATTGTTGCAGCCTCTATTACATGATTCATCTCCAAAGCTGTTTGAGTCTCTAAGCTATGCCATAGGAGCAACAAGAAAGCTTCTTTCTCACTGCAGCTTCAAACTCCCTCCCTTCACCCTCCTGCTTCCTCGCTCCTGAAATAGCTCACACTAAGCAACACTTAAGACCCATAGAGATCCTCAATATATTTTGAATTGCTGGGTCATTTTGTGAGGTGTGGTGTTCTACTCCATCATCACATTTTCTAGCTGTATCAGCCTGGATGAAAGACCAGGAGCTCCTCAGTGGCAAAAGCTAAGACCTACAGTGTCAGACGTTACTTCTATGCAGGTAGTGCTAGTAAGAGATCCTGACTCTAACTGACTATAAAATCTCAGAATAGCTGTGCTGACCAAAGGTCGAGCTACCACCAAATCCTGTCTCTGACAGTGATTACATGTGCATGCTTACAAAAGACTATCAGGACAGGCCAAGCACATAGCGATACTTCCCTAATGTGTTCTTTAGTCTCCAGCAGTTTGTGGTTCAGACACTCCTGAACCTTAAGCAGTATCTTTGTATTTAACAACCCTTAATGGATTTTTCTTCCATTAATTTGTCTCACTGTGTTTTCAACCCATTTAGACTTTTAGCATCCACAACATCATAGAATAGAATCATAGAATCATAGAATCATAGAATCGCTTAGTCTGGAAAAGACCTTTAAGATCATCAAGTCCAACTGTTAACATAACACTGCCAAGTCCACCACTAAACCATGACCCTAAGCACCATGTCTACCCATCTTTTAAATACCTCCAGGAATGGGGACTCAACCACTTCCCTGGACAGCCTGTTCCAATGCCTGACCACCCTTTTGGTGAAGAAGTTTTTCCTAATATCTGACCTAAACCTCCCCTGGCGCAGCTTGAGGCCATTTCCTCTCATCCTATCACTCGTTACTAGGGAGAAGAGACCGACCCCCACCTCGCTATAACCTCCTTTCAGGTAGTTGTAGAGAGCAATAAGGTCTCCCCTCTGCCTCCTCTTCTCCAGGCTAAACAACCCCAGCTCCCTCAGCCGCTCCTCATAAGACTTGTGCTCTAGACCCTTCACCAGCTTCGTTGCCCTTCTTCAGACACGCTCCAGCACCTCAATGTCCTTCTTGTAGTGAGGGGCCCAAAACTGAACACATTACTCGAGGCGCGGCCTCACCAGTGCCGAGTACAGGGGGACGGTCACTTCCCTGGTCCTGCTGGCCACGCTATTCCTGATACAAGCCAGGATGCTATTGGCCTTCTTGGCCACCTGGGCACACTGCTGGCTCATATTCAGTTGGCTGTTGACCAACACCCCACGTCCTTTTCAGCCAGGCAGCTCTCCAGCCACTCTTCCCGAAGCCTGTAGCGTTGCCTGGGGTTGTTGTGACCCAAGTGCAGGACCCAGCACTTGGTCTTGTTGAACCTCATACAATTGGCCTTGGCCCATCAATAAGGCAATAAGCGTGGTAGCAATGTGTGAAGAAGAATTTTCTTTTGCTTATTCTGAATCAGCATTCCACTAATTTCATTTGACGCCTTTCTTTTTACACTAGGGACAAGTGTACAGTCATTGCCTAGTCAGAATCTTAGTGTTACTCACGATTTTATAAAAAACTGGTGCATCCACTTCAGTCACCTCTTTTGGACATAGAAGACTCCTAACTTACTTGGTTTCTTCTCATATAAAAGCTCGATCATCTTTGTTGGCCTTCTCTAACCTTTGGCAGGTGTTCTATCTGAGGTGAGCAGTTGAGCGTGATATGGGTTACATGGATTGATTTTTGAAGATATGTTAATTCATATCACTTAGCTGCTTAACTGAAAATGCAATCTTTCTGGCACAGCACCACTATAAAAATGCAGATAATATACTCTTTCAAGATAGAGGACAAAACTTCTAGCAGTCTAATTACTTGCAACATCAGTTCATTTAAAAGCTCTTCATTTCATAACATAAGAAAAATATCTATGAGCTACTCTTTCACATAATTTTCTAATAGAAATGTAATGTTTAATGCACAGAACAGGACTATTTTATTAGGAAATTAATTTAGAAGTAAACATTCAGCCTAATCATTGCAAATAATTAATGGTTATGCTGCTACACTGACACCTGAGATAGTAGAGGTAGTATTTGGCTTGTGAGAAAATTTTCTTTTAGTGAGATTTTGAAATTATTAGAACGCAAAAAGTGTAACTTCAATATTAAAGAGTAATACTCTTCTCTGTTTTACCAGAAAACAGGTAACCAAAGAAAATCTTTTAAAAGTACTGCATGATGGGTCCTTCAGGGCTCTAATTTCTATGGATACTCAGCACTCAAGTTCACTTGAAGTGAGATCATTTCTTTCAGGTAAGCTGAAGGTAATGCTGCTTTCACAGAAGGAGAGTGAAGAGTACTTTACTGAAGCTTGTGCAGTTAAGGAAATTATAGCAGTTCTTAAAAACAGCCCTGAGGTTCATACTATTATTTTAGCACATTGAACAGCTGTGTCTTGAGTCAATTTAATCAGCGAATTGTATGTCCTTTGGCTTGATCATGACCCAAACTCTTTTAATTAATTAGCCCAATTCTGTTCTTCAAAGCAGTGGAAATGAGGCACATCTTGAGTGAAATAATTGTTATTACCTGATGGGTCCCATTAGAAAAACTCCTGATTTCAGGTAGGACAGGCAAACTGAGGACCTCTTCCTTTTTTGCACACACTTTGAAGCCGAGTGCCCTGCTGCAGGTGTGCCCCGTCAGGGGACAGCTGCTCTTACCCCATTGGGTCGGGTTAGATATATGGCACTTACTGCTTGTGGTCATTGCCTTTTTCCCTTCCTTACATTTCTCGGTCTCCCAAAACGACAACAGGAGGGAAATAGAAACTTTGCATATGCTGAGTTTTCTGGCCCTCATTTGTGATAGTAATACCTATTTTCTACAATCAAACAATATTTCTCTTTTTTAAGTTAAAATTTAACATTTTTGCCTATGCTCACATTAACAAGTAGCTCAGGGCAATAGGAGTGAATCCATGAATTCAGACATTGGTGCTGAGACTCTAACATCTACTCCATCATCACTCTGATGGACCTACTTTGGCCTATTCCCAAAGGCTCCGATCCCGATCCCCCACCCCACATGTGGGTCAGAGCTGGGGCCAGTCTTTGGCTCAGACTCTCATGTTCCCATTAGGGACTAGAGCTCAGCTGATCCCTGCCTGGAGCAGAGGCACCAATCTAGTTCATGTGGACCACAACCACTTTGAGGACCGAACTAACACACACCATAAGTGGTCATGATCAGGAGATTTGCCCCAGAATGGCTCCACTGCTCTAGATCACCAAGTGAGCATAGACTTGGCCTTTGTCTCCCTGCAGGTGCCCTCTCCATACCTGTGCAGTGCTTCTACCCAGATGCTCTTTGCTTCTACCCTCACCAGTCCACACTCCCACATTTCCCCAGACACACCTCTGACATGGTTCCCATGGGAGTGTTGGGGTTGAGGGTATGATTTCTGCAAACAGGCTGGCTCAGTGTTCCTCTACACTGGTTAGAAAAGGGTTGAAAATACAACCCCAAATTATAACAAAGTGGAAAATGAGAGGAATGATTCATTTAACACCCAGCAATGAAAGCAGTGACTCAGCTGAGAGGGAACAATGAGAGTTTGTCCGCATTTCTCCAGTATTGGAATGAGCTGGTATTTGATCTCTTAACTATGGCAGTACTGCCATTTTCCAACCCCATATTCAATCGATGTTTTTGGCTTAATTCTCAGCTGGGGAACTCTCCCTCCCCCCCCCTTCCTTTCAATAGCCTCCGGTTACCTAATAAAAGAGAGCCACCTACACTGAGCTGTTTATTGTCACCCACTCCCTGTACTGGTGTGATGGCAGTGAGCAGGGGACAGGTGATTTAGTGTTAATTAGACCTTTCCCACGCAGCAGGTTTCCAAAGTGCTGCAGTTAGGAGTGACACTCTCAAGTAAAAGCCCAGACTGGGGCTGCAGCTACAAAATACTCACAAAATAGCAATCCTTTAACCCTGCCTTTTCGCTTTTCTCTTCCGAGAGCATCCCCATGCTGGGATGGTCTCGCAGGGTAGCAGTACTGCTCTAATAGAGCTCCCCCATGCTGGGGAGCCCCGCTCTAGGCTGTCAATGTACTCTCCTCCTTCCCCGACCCCTACACAATGGTTCCTGCTTTCTACCTTTTCTCCCTTTCTTCCTGGCAGTCGTTTCTTGAATAAGGATAAATAAGATACATTGCTCCTGCATCTGTCTTCATATTCTGGATTAAATGGACTGTCATTAGCACATTGGGATGGGACTCTGTGACCACATCATTGCAAAATCAATCACTTCTTCCCATTCATTGAGTGTGAGGAAAAATAAGGTTAAGCCTTTTTCCAAGGAGCCTGAGATATACCCAGAAAAGATTCTCACAGCCCAAATTCTGGCTTGCACAAGGAAACAAGTTTCTCTAGCTGGCCAGTTTCACCAGATGAGTGAGATTTGTTTTCTCAACCAATTAATACCGCTCATAGATCACTATGTCAAATCTTCAGAGAATCCAAAACAGACTTTGCTGCTGGTGGCAGCTTGTGACCCAGCTGGATGGTAGCAAGACGACTGGGACTGGTTCAGACTAATTTTTCTACTCTGTGCAATGGTCCTTGCTTTACCTATACCATGTCAAGAAAAAGCACCCTGCACAATTCTTTGGTGACATTTCCTGTGCTGCCATTGCTGGTTTTATTCACCTTCTCTTCTGTACAAGGAGATCACCAAGGAACTCTTCTTACCATTAAAAGAATGGTGGGTGATGGTTTTGCCAGTTCAATGGTTAGTACAGGTGAAATCCTTAATCCTACCTTTCATGATTTAGTAAAACATTTATTCGTGTTTAATGCTTTGTTGAGGTCCACAGACTCTGTTCTTACCATCACACATATAGATCGTGAAATGACAGGTAAAACGCATGCCTTGATCCATTGCCATCTATTAGGGCCTGATTATTTGAGCTCCAATGGTCAAAAAAAACCCCAGTGGCTCAAAGGGCCATTACTGATATCTTCCAGAACTTTGTTTTTGCAGACCCTTTATGCTAGTCCCTGTCTTCTCAAGGGACACCTGTGACAAAAGAAGGATCTTTAGGATAAGGTATATGGACCTGGCAGTCACTAGCTACTTGCGTAGACAATGTATCCTAGACATTTAGATCTCCTAAAACAACAGATAAAGACTATTTTTCCTTTCCAGATACGCTGATTTATTTTGTGTAGTAGCTTTAACAGCTCCGTCTGGAACACATAGGGCATAAAAGTGTAAATAGTGTATTTCCTCCATGTTTACCTTAACTCCTTGATGAAGGAAACCTGAATGTAATGGATAAGAGATGTTGAGAAGAGCTTGACTTTTAAATTGGGACTGAGAACAGAGCCTGTTCTCCTAAAACGAATGAAGCCAGATGGTAATGATGAAGAGCAGGGTTCTCCCAGCCTCTTCACAGCCCTCTGCTCAGAACAGACTCATGGCTTTTATGGGTTAAACATGTCCATGTCTCCCATCCCTACCACAAGTGTGAGCATCTTAGAAGCACAGCAGGGAGCTGCCTAAAGGTTTTATCATTTTTAGTTTGCTTTGACCTTCTCTGTCAGTGATGAGAGTCCTCCACAAGGGGAACAGGAGAGGGGAGGAGAGACAGTGTGGTGGATTGACCTTGGATGCCACTAGATGCCCACCAAGCCACCCTATCACTCCATCTCCTCAGCAGGAGAGGGGGAGAAAATAAAATTAAAAACTCGTGGGCTGAGATAAAGGCAGTTTAATGAAAAAAAGCAAAGGTTACATGCAGAAGCAAAGCAAGAAAAAATATTTATTTTCTACTTCCCACCAGCAAGCGATGCCCAGCTGCTTCCTGGGTAGCAGGGCCTCAGTACACATAGTGGTTGGTTCAGAAGGTGAACACCTTAATAACGAATGACCCCCACCCTCCCTTAGCTGTTATTGTTGAGCACGCTGGACTGGACTGGACTGGTCTGGACTATCCCTTTGGTTGGTTTGGGTCAGCTGTCCTGGCTGTGTCCCCTCCCAGCATCTTGCCCACCCTCAGCCTACTGGCCTTTGGGGGTGAGAGGGGTTGGAGAGGCAGCCTTGATGCTGTGCAAGCACTGCTCAGCAGTAGCTAAAACACTGCTGCGTTATCAACACCGCTCTAGCTACAAATACAAAGCACAGCACTGTAGGGGCTGCTATGGAGAAAGCTAACTCCATCCCAGCCAGACCCAGTACAGGCAGCACAGCAGCAAGCTTGACTCTGTCTGTCCGCCAGGACAGGGTGACTCAGTTAAATCCCAAGTCCCTGCCAGCTGCCCCTGCCTGCCCACCATAGCAGAGACACCTAGGAGCCAGCTTCACCCAAGGGGTCTCCAAATCCATGGGATCCAGACCTTTTGAGACAGTGGGCTCAAAATTGTTCAGGGTGCCTCACACTGCTTTGTGCCCTGTCCTCCAGAAGGGAAGCAGGGCTCTGGTTTCTGAAGCCATTCCTAACACCTGGCTGTGTGCTCCCAGACCTGCCCTTGCTGATGAAGTTGATGCCCATGGTGCTGCATGGCAGGAGAGTGAGCAAGAAATGCACATGGCAGAAATGTCCCCTTACACTCTCCTGTTTTGCAGGCACCACGACAAATCTGTCCTCCATTTAGCAAATACCCCTCCTGAGCTTTGAAATGAACCCAGTCGAGCCTTGATAGTCAAACTACTGAATTTCTTTTGCAAGTAATTCCCTTCTAGTCGTCATAGAAAGATTACTTTAAATGATATTGTTTCCACAAGTTTGAATATATATTTTTTAAAAGGCACAAGAAAGAACTCTATTACCGTTCCCCGACTGCATCATGATTTCACTTTATTGCTATTTAACTTTCAAATAAGTCTTTCTGGAAGAGAGAATAGTCTTGGTGTTGCAGAAACAGATCCCAGCTGAATGCATCATAATCACAAATGCTTTTTCAAGTAAGCAGAATATATATCATCTCAATGGATCTCCGGTTTCGACTTGAAAAGAAAAATAGATATTCTGATCCCAAGCTGTGTTCAAAGAAGAAGGATGTGCGAGCAGGCTGTGGCAAAGACATTAAAGAGAACCGTTATCATTCTGAGATTTGTCAGCTCATCTTTCACTTATGCACGGTGTCATTTATCACCCAGTTTTCATAAGAAGCTGGTAACTGTCACTTAGTAAACACTGAAAATAAACACTGATTTTTAAAAAAAAATATATATAAGATCTTTCAAGGGAAAAAAAGCAAAAACTGGATAAGTGCAATCTGGAAATTAAGCATAGATACTAATGGATACAAGTCCCCAGCTTTTATTTTAATAAATATGAAATATAAAAGAAGAATTTAATAAAAAATCAAATTTATTTCTAAGGCACACTAAGAACCAAGGTTACTCTGTAGTACAGCGCTGAGATTACTGTGGTCATGGTGAACACCTACCTGTGCAGGGAATGTGCTGGAAGTATTTAGGAGGTGGTGCTTGTGGATGAGGCTCCTCAGAAGAGGTCACTGAAACAAGCTGCCTCCTGAGCAGCAGGGGAGGTGTCGGCAGGAGCAGAGTAGTGCAGGCAGCAGAACCACATGTTAAACATTCACTCCCCAAAACTGTTGACACCTTTTATTCTCCAGTTTTGCTCATATAAACCTGACTCTTCTTTCCTGTTCCTGGTTCATTCCATCGCTTCTTGTTTGCTTTTTTCCCTTTTTGTTCTTCATGCCTTCCCTATGGCCTCTCTTCCTCCTCTTTGAAAAGAGCTGTTCCCATTCTCTTGTTCTTTCCCATTCTCTCTCCCATTGTCCTGCATTTCTGCTTGGTCATTTTTTTCTTTCTCTGTACTTTGTCTCACACAAAAAATAAGAGGCTTCAGAAAGAGCACTAAATATTAAGGGCATCAAGTCATGAGCTAGCTTGTTCTTTATTCAAGTATTTTTAATCCTGGGAGAGCCAAGAATAAAGCCAGAGGACAATCCAAAAAGCCATAAGGCAGGGATGGGCAACTAGCTGTCACAAGCAGTGATAAGCAATGTCTACATCTGTACACACATTTGGACCCATCAGTTATGAAGGGCATTTTGTGGTGACATAATCTGAAGGATTCATAAAATATCCAAAGAAGTCCCAGATAAACTGCAGCAATAATAACATCAGTGATGGTCAGTTAAATCTCTGTTTTAGTTAAAGCTTATTCTCACAGAGGAAGAAGAAAACAGTTAGGGCATGATAGAAATAGATATATTTTCAAAGTGACAGGTAGGCATCTGCATCGCTTTCAGACTACTTCAGAAACGTCAAACCTCACCCCAGGAAACTGCAGTAGAGTCTGGGCCAAGGCGTGCACTTGGGCTATGGAGTGAGCATATCAGCTGCATAATTTACTTCATACTGTGTTTCTCCTCATTTCTTATACTGACACAATGATGGTGAACCTGTGCAGCATGTGATGCTACTGCCAGTGGCCCAGAGCCAGGGCTGAGGAAGTGGCAAAGATTGGAGGAGGCCACGGGAACAGCCCATGCTGACTGCATGTCCAGCCCCATTGGAAACAGTGCTGAGGAACGTGCCAAAATACTATCACCAGATAGGGTTAGGGAGACTCAGACCAGTTATTGTCTGCACCCAATGCTAAAATGCCTATGTGCCTTTTCATTGCAACATTTGATTGAAATGATATATATCTTAGCATAGGGTGATAATGTGGTCCAGGAGATAAGGTAGTTACTCGGGTGTCAAGACACTCATTCAGCCTCAGAGTTGTAAAGAACAACAGGGACATGGAGCCCTGGCGGCAGGCTGGAAGGACAACTGTGAGGGTTGCTATCATTTCTTTTAATAATGTTTCAGATGTATCTACATTAGTGTTTTAATTCAAAACAGGAGTGCACTTTTGAACAAATCTCCTGATCATCCCTACTTTATCTTTGGTTTGTGTTGTGGGGTGCACCTTGGAGCATGTAAACTAGATTCCTCTCAAGTGAAATTAAATCAAAGATCGTCATTCAGGAAGTATATCTAATATGCTTCAAGCACTAGTGGCTATTTGGGGACCAGAGTAGAGCTACTCATAAGTATAACCACTGAAAATTGTATAGTGTGGATGTTGGGTCCTCACTAACACCAGCTGTTTCACTCCACAGACCTGAAGATCTGACGGCTCTGCATGGCTTGCTAATGTGGACATAGCCTCAGTCACCCACTGAAATATTGCAGGGGAAGTAGAATCTGCTATTTTGCACTGTGCATGGGAGGCCAGTCCCAGAAGTCTAAGAACACAAAACCATGAAGGTAAAACCCATTTGTAACCAATGAAACACTATGTCAAGGTCAGAAGTATAGGAACTACTCTTCTGCCATTCGAATCTGAGGCTGCCTCTGTAATCGTAAGTAAGGTGCTCCTCAGACCTTCTCCTGCCATTTAGGCCAAGTGACACAAAACTACAAAAATCTTTTCCCCCTTTCAGGCAACGTGGCCACATAACAACTGCTTTTTGGGAATGGCTTGTCCTAACTCCCAAACCATGCCTGGGAATTGTTTGGGGAGTGCTAGGTGGCTCAGGGCAAAAGCACAACAGAAACTGCTCTTACAATTTATAAATTATCTGGGTGTTGATAGTTACTTTACTAGATATTACTTTACTTTGATTTTTTTTTTTTTAATATATGTGTTTACTTACTAGAATAAACATAACCCAAGAGCTCCAGAGATCCAGGTGGACCTAAATCTGTAGAGAACAAGAAGGGCAAGATCTGGGCATGCAATACTTTCAGTTTATGATTTTATCTTAAGTTGATTGTGTGAGACAAGCCATTCCTCTTAGATGCCCAGCTCTCGGCCACCAGTTTCTGTGTGAGAATCTCAGCTTTCAGTACCAAAAAAAGATTTCAAGATTCATAGCTGTTGGAAAAGGCCTGAAAGATTGAGTGTGTCTGAAGGACACTAGAGAGCAGGAAAAAAAGAAAACTAGATTTGTTTTTAAAAGTCTCCTGATCTGGAGGAAATTAACTCACCACTTCAAAGCATTTCATGTTAGCAGTACTCTTATTCAGAATCAAATGTAACTGAATGAGTGGGGAAAAAAATACCCTTAATATTACTTGTTTAATATTTCAAAGTTGTTTATTCCAAACTAGAATCTCAAATGTTCCTGAAAGTCCTGTAATGTGAAAGGACGGTCATTAAGTCAGATCTGGAGGACTTGGCAAGTCTCAGCTGGGTCCATCTTCAGGAATGAGAAAAGCAAAGATGCATGCCCAGTAACACTGGTGTCAGTTCTCACCGCTGCTTCATTCCCCCTATGAATCATCCTTCCAGCTGCAGTCAGAAAAGAGAGTATGTTTATTGAACCTTCTGTCATAATAATTTTTTATATTTTGTCCTATTAATCTGAGGCTGAGTAGCTCAGAGTTGAATTAAGGGTATCATTACAAGATAGCATAAAACACTCTTGTGATTTATTCCTTGACAGTGGACTTGCTCACCTAGGAAAGAGCATCATTTCAGGGACCCCGATATAAATCTGACACAGCTTTCCATTAGATTTGAGGGACTGTTCTCACACCACCTTTCCAATGCAGTGGAACAGACTACAGAGCAGGATGACATGATTTGCTGCCCACGGAAATCTTGCCATCATTAAGATGCTGAGAGCTGGATTCATCTCTCCTATCGCAGCTGATCAAACAGCAATTAAAGAATTCTTACAAGTCCCAAGGTGCTTTCTTGCTGTGATTTAGCTCCCTGGGAAGGAGGCCAGTCTCCCGCATGGAAAGCCCATCGGCCAGTGCCCTCATACCGTCCCCTTTCCAGTCCCTTTCACACCCTCCACTTAGCTGTTGTCACAAATCACAACACAACACTCACCTGAGGACCGCAATCTGAAAACTGATCCTTTTGGCAACTGTCCCTTTTGTGAGTGTAAAATAGATGGCCTCCATTGAGACAAATATTTACAGTTTTAAATGCAAAATATTAAGGCAACAATTAGAAATTTGCTAATACCTAATGTTTATGTGTTGCATATACAGCTGTGAATTTGTTGCCTGTTTTGTTCAATGAATTAGCCACTAATTAAGGTTACCAGACTAGAAAAGGCCTTCCTTCCCCTGACTGACAGCCCTACTTCAGTTTGTTCAAAGGCT
Source organism: Nipponia nippon (assembly GCF_047370975.1). Taxonomy (NCBI): domain Eukaryota; kingdom Metazoa; phylum Chordata; class Aves; order Pelecaniformes; family Threskiornithidae; genus Nipponia; species Nipponia nippon. Next base: position 48,303,083 of record NW_028262336.1, on the reverse strand, counting down.
TTGTTCAAAAGGCGAGAGAATAAAGGATAAAAAGCAGAACTGCAAACAGACTCTGAGATTTATAAAATGTGACATTTTATTATAAGTAATAAAGTCAACCTACAAAGCAAAGATAAATGTTAAATGATATAGTTATGCATTTTATTATCCAGGCAAATATTTTTAACTGTGTCAGTTTTGGCTGGGTCTACAGAAGTTCTGGCTGACCACCTCCTTGAGACAGAGAAGATATTTCTTCTGCTCATAAGCACCACTTTTCCTGTGAGTTATCACGCAATCATACTTGCAGCCATTTCCTTTAATGTATTTAGTTACAATTCTCACAATACATCAGGGGTCTTTTTACTTATTGGTGCATTATACTGCTGTTAAACTATACACATTGGTTGCTGTGATTTTTTTTCTTTCAATTCTGCATTTTAATCAGTATTCCACACATGTAACGTCAGTCCTTCAGCTCATACCAAAAAAATTCCCAAGATACTTTTGCTTTTCAGGGTCTGTCAATCTTAGACCCAAAATTTCCGTTTGAGCCTTACCAATATTCAAGTGATATATGACTCTGTGGGTGTGTGAGTATATATATATATATATAAATATTTCTAAATTCATAATCCATAAGAGTTTGGATTTATTCCCTAACCTAACTCCCTACATCAAAGTAAACGTAATTCTAGGCTTTACCCATAGTAAGGCTAAAGTCTAAGTGTTTTTCTTTTCACCTGCCTTGCTTCACTGCTACATTTTAAAAATGATGAACATAGCAAGTGAGAGAATATTAAGTAGTCAGTGCAGGTTAACTTTTTATGTTAACATTCTTGCATTTTACAAAGTCAGGATCATGTATTTAAACATAATATCCCTGCAGCGTTGGATAGAACAGACAGTTTTAATGTCTCACTTTAATTTCACATAGACATCAAAGCTGCCACAGGGAGAAGGAAGGGTTAGATTCATCCAGTACCAGCATTCATCTGTCCTGAAGAGTATCAGAACTCAGCTAGTATTCATCGGTGCTCAAAGGACCTTAAAGAGCTGGTTTGCTTGAGCTGATCACCCCATAGAGGATGCCGATGGCAGAGGTGTACTGGGTGCACAGGAAAATTTGGGAAGTGAGTTTATTTTTCCTTTGGATTGTATTCAGAAACTTGGTAGTTTATTTCCCAACTTTAAAAACTTAAAAAATACTATTTTTTAGCCCTTCAGCCTCCTTTCCTGTCTCTCTCCAAGTATGATGACTCTCAGTTTGCTTGTTGCATTCCTTTTTCCTTTCCTGTGACATTAACAATTAAACAATCTCTTAAACAATGCAGCAAACTTTATTATCAGCCCCTAATATCCCATATGCATACATTATCTTCCAGTGTCCTCCTTTAATAGTCTTTGGGGTAAGGACCAGTTTTTATGTCTGCATTAGTATAGGGCACTGCACTGAGGAGTATTGCATGTGACCATGTACCGTATGCGTTCCAGGTCCCTGCCGAGGCTGCCTGGTGGGGGCTATGCAATGGGCTTATCTGCCCAATACCATAGTCACAGCCTGTATTCATACCTCTTGGAAAGCCCAAAATTCGTGTTCTGGTCATTTGATCGCTTGATTGATACATTCAGTCCCACTGCAACAGGCTCCTTTTAGTCCTTTTCATCCTGCAAAACCTTTTTTTATCATTTGCATTAGAAATTATGGTTCTGCCCCTTTTTTTCTCAGGGTCCTTGCATTAATTTATAAAATACATTTTGGTTTGTCTCTAAGCTTGCTTGTTTTACTAGCTGAAGAGTTGTTGCTAATGCCATCACTTCCTTGACTTAAGTGCTTTTAAAATTTTAGTACTTTCCATCTCTTTGTTGTCCGTATTTCTACCCATTGATGTTGTTTTATCCCAAGGATCTTCTTACTTGCTAGAATACATGTAGAGATTTCCCAGCCTCCACTTACACTTGCCCTGCTTTCACCTTTTATGGTCTATAGCCCAGATAAGATACTCAGGACTCAGAATCCTGTTCCTATAAATGTCTCACAGGATAAAAAACTTACCCACTTCTTCGTAACATGTTAACCCTAACAACGTCCCGTTAAGCCTTTGTCACCCGTGCTGACTGGAAGCATTTCACAGAACACTGGTGCATTGCTAACGGTAGGAGTTGTAACTCTTAAATACTTTCTTAGTTTTACAGACATGCATTGCCCCATCCACTTCAGGAGAACATATTGATTCAGTTACAATAGCACTTCACCACTTTTATATATGGATAGGAGATTCTTTACAACAACTCTGTTTATTGTCATTTAGCACCTCTGAACTGACACTGTGAAAGTTTTTCGTTCAAATTAATGTTTCTATTGTGCTCCTAGTGCTGCCTTAAATGGTGCAGAAAATATGTTTTTTCAAATTAGAAATAGGTTTATTTACTAGAAATAGGTTTTATTTACTAGGTTTAGAATAGTTTTTTCTGGACTTACATCATTCACACCACCAAAATGAATACCCTCTTAAATTATCTTTCAAGCGTGGCATCATTTTCAATATATCATTTTTAATCATGAACAGATGAGTGCAATTATTATTCACATCCTGATTTTCTTCCCATTGTAGCAACTATTTAGTCGGCATTAAGCCACTCCAAAATAGGAGTTCTTCATCAAGCTAAGAAACAATGTCTTTTGTGACTGAAAATCGTAATGCTGAAATGCTGAATAACACAAACTTTGTTGTATGATCAGTTATAAAATGTGACACATTATCTTTGGATACAGCAAGGCAAATGGAATACAGGTGGGGCCAAAGGTGCCTTCTAACCCAAATTAGTCTATAACCCAATGTAGGCAGAGTAGTTTCTTTTTTCACGCTCCTTGAATAGGGACTATTCACAACTACTTTCCTGTATTTCCTGAGCCTGGCTCGGCTTAAAAACAATATATCTGCACACCAAGTTGTGGGAAGTGTCTTCTGCTTCTAGCTCTGTCGTCTGGGCTAGTCGGGTACAGTAAGGAATATACTCACTCCCTGTGTAATGTGGGGTAGTGCATGTGCTTCTTGTTCACTGTGCCTGTTAAAGGGAGGAAATGCAATGTCTTCCATGCTGAGTTTCATCTCACTGAACTTTAGATGTGTGCAGCTGCGTTAGCTTCCTTGACCTGAGCTTGGTGCCTCGCCTTCCTTTGCAACCAATAGGGAGAAGTAGGCATATCTAGGGCGTGAGTCATCTCAACCTAATACAGACATCTAAAGTAGGTCAGACAAATTTCACCCTGTTGTCTTTCTGTCTGCTGCCTAGAGGCAGTCAGTCTTTTCAGCCATTCAGCTGGAGAACCCGATCCATCCCATTTTAGGTGAAAAAGAAATTTTAATGGCTTGGCATCAGGTACATTTTGAATGCCCAGCACCTGCATACCTTAATCGATCATGTGCAGTGTTCACAAGTCATCCTGTCACAAGGATGGGCAAGGCTGTTCAGACCTCATGCCCCTGGAGACCTGGACATGTCTTGGGGGTAAATGTGCCACTGTGGCTGGAGAAGTCAGGAACCACCAGACATCACTGCCAAAATGTACCGTATTTTCTATGTTGTGTTGAAAAAGCCCAGCCAGTACCGTGTCCATCTCATTAAGAAATTACTCTTTTTGGAATATGTTAACTTGACTGATTTCACCAAGTTTCATGGAGGTAGGAGCTCTTCGATACAGGTGCAGTGCTGGTGCTATTTTGTCTCCCTCACATCTACACGTGTGTTCTGAGATGTGATCAGATGCAGTTTATTGTACAATTGAGATTTCATTACCTCTCTCAACTAAATGAACTTGCAATGCACTTTGATAATATGCTATCAAATGAACTCTTGCTAAAACATGTTTATAGATGATAGCTTTCGGATTTGCTTTTTCTGAGAACCATCACCCTTTCCTGACAAAAACATTACAATCAAGGTCTCAAAAAATAAGTAATTTTTTTACTCCAGGTTTTTAATGCAAATGCCTAATCTGGAGATGAACTGGAAAAGCATGCTTAAATTAATGTCCCCCTCCCTTCAATTTTTCCAAGCCAAACAAGTATTCAGCTATTTGTCTTGGTATTTTGATGGAGGAAAAAGTGCGTGTGAAAATTTGTGTCTTTCTGGTCACAGTTTTTCAATGCTTTCGTATAGATGGATTTCTCGGACAAGGAGAAGAGGGACCAGAGCACAACGCAGCTCAGCAAGCATCAATGCTGCAGTGAGCTAATTGGGGCTATAAATGAGCATTGCTGCTTTCTCTGGAATATTCACTTTAGTGATTCTGTTTCAAAAGGTAGTTCAGAAACCAGAGTCATTCAACAATGGGGCATTAAAATCACCGCGGTGAGATTTCCAGGTGAGGACAAACTACGGAGACTGAGCCTCTTCGTTTTAGAGAAGCAATAGAGGAGCACCACGCTGGAGCTGCACAGCGCTGCCTACAGTGGGGTAAATTAAAAAGAATGGCCTTGGAGCTGCAGTGCCAAACACTCAAAATTTAGGAGGTGCAAGCTGAATCCAGCTCTTTGAGTGTTTCCATCCTGCCCGCGGGCCTGCCTGCCCTGCCTCCCGCGCAGACCCGCTCTGCGTCGCTTTGAGTGCATCCTTGCGGCAGCCCCGGGAGCTGCCAGCAGCCATCACGTATTTCCACAGCTACCTGCTGTGGCTCTGCAGTCCTCCTTGAGGTGTCTGGGGCTCTGACTGGGCTGCTTTGGGTAGCTGAGTTAACTACTATAAAATGAGCTCAGGGATGCATTTGTTTGACTGCTTTTACAGTACCAGTCCCAGTGTAGGCATACCCACCATTGGTAATTCATGATACTGTTTTTTTGCTGGGCACTTGAGCTTTTTTAGTACAGATTTAGCAGCTCTTTATTGCTGTGTTTTGCTCTCCTTTCTCACTGTTTTGGCTCCATGTTTTACCTCCTGCAGGCTGCTGAAACCACACACTGGAGGCAGAATTATTCATTTCTTCACATGATGCCTATTGATGCTAGATCTGTTAATGACTTTTATTTTTGTTACACACCCAGCAAATGAGTAGGGATCCATTTTACAAAGAGGGAGCTGAGACACAGCTATTAGAGTAAAAACATATGCATTAATTTTGAGTACCCAATTAGAGATACTTTGGACCTCATTTTTTCAGAGCATTATACAACACATTTTAACTCAAGCAGTAGCTCAAATCACATACCACAGAAAATGAGGAACATACCATTTTTGACCACATGCCTTGCCTGATCTTGCACAGGAGCACAGTGGCAGAGGCAATGATTGTAGCTGATGCTCCACAGCAGCACTTAACCTCAACATCATTCTTTTTCCTCCAACAGGGTTCTGCAACTCCTCCCACCATCTTTATTGAGTGGTGCAGAGATCTTACAAGGAGCTGTCTTCTCTACTACATATCTGATATTTATTCCTTAAGAAGTTCAATTATGTGTTTTGACTGAGGAGGTGACATTTGGCCAAAACAACAATTCGTTCATGCAGTATTGTTTCCATTACGATGGGGTGCTGGGGTTGGATTACCTGCAGGTAACTTAACTGCAGCTCCTGGACCAACTCCTGCCCTATGTGGGTCACCATGGCTGGGCTGGGACACCCTGGCCGTTGTCCCTCATCTGCCAGTTGGAAGCACAAGGTGGGTGCAACTGAGGTCTTCATCCCTCTCCCATGCTGTGGGGGAGTCTGATTCCTCCCAATGCCCGGTCTTCTCACCCAAGTAGGTCCAGTTTCTCCCTGACCTGACTTTCTCCTCCCTTCTCCCCCTTCCAGCCTCAGTGTCGCCACACTGACATTTCCCATCCCTGCTTCTGCCCAAGCTGAACTGGGAGCCACGAGGGGGTGAATGCCTCCATCGCTCCACAGGGAAGGAGACCCAAGACCTGGACCCATGGCTGCACAGAGCAGCCGTCACAGGCGGGATGTTCAAAGGAGAGGAACCCATTAAGCTCCCAGACCTTTACTGAAGGTGGAGAGAGTGGGAATTCCTCAGAGTGAGGTCGTAGCCAGATCTGCACAGATTCCCCACCCCACCCCTGTGGCAATAGGTACATTTCTGATGGAAAGCCCACAGCTCCCAAGGCCCTGAGCCAGAGGGCCTGGGTTTAGGTCTCTCTCAAAATGAGATCATGGGGTTTTTCTTAACACTGAAAAACAGCTGCTTTCCTCCATCCCCACCCAGTTGTTTTCTTCATTCTCAGAAGTGGCTAATCTGCTTTGCCTGAAACCTTAAAAAAAAAATTCAGCTCAAGGCAGGCATATAGCACTGACATTTTCAGCCTGAAGCATTCATGTCTGACAAAGTTAGAAGCAACAGAAAACTGGGTATCATAATAGGAAATACCAAGCAAACTTAATAAGAGGAAGCTGTACCACCTCTGCCTATTGTAATGAATGATCTAGAGAAGGTAATTCAAAGGGCTGTCATTTGCCCTTTCTCAGAAGACATGAACAAGGCGACATTAAATGAAATGGAAAGGCTAAAGGGAAATACTTGTCAGCACATAGCACATGAAATTCACTGCCACAGGATATTGCTGAGAACAAGAATTTAGCAATTCACAGAAGAGTCAGTTCCACATAATGGAACATCTGTGATTGCATTTGATAGGACACATTTATAGAGGACATTTTTCTTCATGCTTGAGGATGTATGGCAAGTGCTAACTGCCTGAAGAAGAACCTTCCCTAACAGACTAGCTGGCCATTGTCAGTATCAGATCTGCTCCTCCAAACCATTCAGCATTATTGCTGAATATATTTTGACTATGAAATATTCAGACCTACCAGTCCATTTATGCAGACCTAAACAGTCCATTGGTCAGATCCAGAAAGGCAATCCCAAGGACTGTGATGAGAAACCTTGCTCTTTTAGTTCTCTCATTTTCCCCTATTTTGATAATCCTTTTGTCTTTGTCAGACACTGGTGGGTGGGTGGGTATTTTTTTTCAATTTACAAGCAATTTAAAGGGAGATGAGTTGCTCTGTTTAAATGATGAAACATTTACATGTTTGTGACTTTGGACCCGCTCATGAATGAAATAATTACAGCTTTAACATCAACATTCAGCGTTCCCAGAATAAATTGCAATGACAGCTATTTATTTAAAATTGTACTGGTTTCAGCTGGGATAGAGTTAATTTATAGGTTTTAATTTTAGAGAGGAAAATTAATTTAATTTTAGAGACAAAAATATAACCTCTTTTCTTGATCAGTATCTCACCAATGGTTTTAAATTGTAACATATTCAGCAGACTTTGTATGATATAATACATTTCAAAGGAAGAAAAGTCAAAATCACCTTTCACAGCAAACGTCTAAAGGCAGCACGGTCTTTAATTGCCAGCTTGCCACCAGATATTTGCTGTCACTTATCTAAAATACTACTGAATGTTGTCATCAGCGGTACAGATGACTAGTAATAAAACAAACACTTTTATCCCCTCTAGAAGCTGTCCACCCTGCCTAGTCTGATATGATTAATATGTACGGGCATTTTAGTTAGAATTTATCCTTTAGCTACATGGCTTATTGTATCTGTGCAATAATGGGCCTTGTATAAGCGGAATACATTTCCTGTGAACCAGAACAGCTTATCACACACTAGCTGTGAGTTTGAGACAAAAAGTCACTCACCATTATCAAATTGTGCCATATACATTTGTCCATATATTTTTTTTTATCTGGTAAACCTCTAACTGCAGCTAACAGTGGCTACTGATAGTCTTATTCTTCAAAAAAAGAAATTGATATGTGGGTTAGTTTAAATTAGTCTTGATTCAGCAATTCCAGCTGGGCTGGAAGCAATCTGAATAATGAGTTTCTCTCATTAGAATATCAGTATTCTGGTGGGCTTCAAAATGAATACTTGTGTACAACTCAGGTTAGATATAAATCATATAAATATTGCCAAAGTATCACTTTATTATTGTCATTGACTTAAAAAAAACCAAACAAACCCACAAACAAACAAGAGAGCAGAAATAGCTTTACATATCTGGGATTTTTATCTAGTTTTAGATTTATCAGGCTTTTACGCATGATATTGACCAAAACTTGATAAAATTAGAACAGTTCATCTCTCTGTCATAGCCTCTGTTTCTCCAGCTGTTGGGGACAGAGGGCTAGATAGTCTAGTGGAAAAGCTCTCCTTCTTTGGACCAGAAGTTGCATGCTACTCCTGATTTTGACAGGACATGCAAACAGGCTGTAGTAAGCTGAACGAGTGAGTGCTGTGTCTGTGTGATTTCTGCAATCCCCAGTGAAGTCAGCTGAGCCCCTGGAAATGAAAAGTCAGCTGGTGACAGCACTGAAACTGTAAAAGAATGTTAAAAAATGCACAAACTAGTAATTTAAAGGTGCTCAGGGGAAAAAAAGTTGTTCAGATTATAGGGTCATTAGAGGTCATCAGGTTTTTTTTAGTGACAGAATCTACCAGTCTGTTGCAAAAAAGCAAATAACTTGCCTTATCCGTTCTTCCCGTGGGTTGGTTTTTTTTGTTTGTTTGTTTGTTTGGGTTTTTTTCTGTACTGAATAATCAGTGTAGTAATTCAATTCACTGAAGCAAAGCTGAGTAAGTGCAGCAAGGATGCTGAGACTACAAAAAGCTTCTGCAGGGCTACATAAGCACCAGCAATATGGGCACTGCTTCACTGCTGAGAGAAAAAAGTCAGAGGGAAGCAGCTGAAAAGGATGATAAACTGGGAGAGGACTGGGGCAACCTGATATTTTGCTACTTCATATTACCTGGGCTTGCCCTCATATCTAAATTGTTTGGTATTTTCTTCAATTGGCGGTAAAGTTGATTGAATTTTAAAAATGTTAGTTATACTGACATTTGATTTCTCATTCTAAGTAGAAGATCTAAAATATCTGGAGGAAAAAGGACACATAATTAACTTACAGTGCTAATACTGCCCAAAAGAAGAAAAAATTCTCTTCAAGATATTTGAAAGGGGAAAAAAAATCAAGAATATTTCACAGACAATGGGACTGAACAGGGGATTCCATATGTATGGTAAGTATCTCTGACTACTGCTAGACCCTATGTGTGTGAGTATGTGTGCATATATATGTAAGTATATACATATATTTGTATCTAAATATGCATGAGTATATATCTCTATACACATAAGATGTATGAAATGACTGGAAAGCCAGATGTTAAATTTTAAAAGTGGGAGACATTCTGCCTGTGGAAACTTTAATTTTCTTTCCAACCTATCATGAAGAGCAGTCAAGGATAATTATCCGATGCTAAAGTGAGGCCAGTGGGAAAACAGAAGGGAGAATTTTCCTCTTTGGTTGCAAAAACATGGAGAATGATGGATATATTTCCATTTTTCCTGGGGTCCTGTCTTCTGGCTGAAGACGTTCTCATCACTGACCATTTAGCTCTGCTGCTATGGAGTAATTTGCTGCCCTTTCAATTAAGGTAGTCCGCATGTCTGTGAGACTGCAATGTGAATTACACAAGGGAAATCATCTTGGCTGAAAATAACACACACCAAGTATATTTTTTGCATTAATATTATTAACCTAAATTATTCCAGCATCCTGGTTTGTACAGAAACAAGTTGAAGGGAGCAATAAGGTTCATTTGAGCAACAGGAATGAGCAGGCACAGAGGGGACCACTGAGGCCAAATCTACCCATGTATAGACGTATAGAGTTAAGATACATAGAAGTGAACCAAATAGATTGAAATGACTTTGAAAGCTCCGAGAGCAGCTGGGAAACCTCCTTGTCTTGGGGGAGGCATCTGACTGTGCTGTGAAAAGTTTCTGGTCTGTGGGGTGGCCTCTGAACCGCAAGCAGCGAAACCTAAAGGCGAGGGGTTGTAGGACCATAGCTGCTGAGGCCACCCAGCTTTGCTGTGCTGGTGTGAGCCATTCCAGCTGCTTGCCCATCAGCATGATTTAACTTGGCTTGATTGCTGTTCAGAAGTAAACTTCAGGTCACATCCTCTTAATTTTTCTCAGCAGATTTCTGCAGCGATAGATGCTCGTGCCAGCCCAAAGGCTGGCCATGCCGTCATGGGTAGGGCAGGCAGGAGGCAGCACAGGCAGTAGTTGGGCACAGCTGAGTGAGGGAGGTGGCAAAGCCACCAGGGAAGCAGGTGACTGTCACCTTATCCCTGCCAAGGACTGGCACTCCTGTGCCCTTGCTCATCACCAGCCACCTGCCTTTCAGCTACTCAGGGTTGCTCCAGTACTTCTAGTACTATTTGAAGATACATGCAATGAAAGCAATTATTCTGCTTGCTTTTGCCCAGCATGTGCTGGCTGTTAAGCCCACATCAGCATATACCAGTTCACAACACTGTAACTCCATTAATCTCAGCCATGTTGCCTGTGATTTAGAGCAATACAAGTGAAAACAGGCTTGGGACTCAGGATCCAGTTTGTAAAGGCTCAGGTATCTTCACAAAAAGGGATCTTATGAAGCAGAAATGCTACCCAGTGCCCCAATGGGCAGCTCAAATGTAATTTCCCAATACAGCTGTCTTGTTTACACTGAAAATCCTGACAAAAACAGTCTTTTATGGAAGCAGTAAGAAACTCCAAAGAGAAAACTAAGCCATTATGTCACTCCTGATGAATCTGCACACTACCACAAGATGTCTTCCTGCTACTTCTAATTTTACATGACTTGCAGTCACCCCACCTCTGTTCAGTCAGTAATGCTTCAGGATCAGCACGTCAGCTGGGATAAACCACCACAAAATCACTCACCTCAGTAAAATTTTGCCAGTCTGCATTCACCATCAGGCCTAAGGCAGTTATTATGTCTCTTATGTCAATAGTTACAAATTTAGTTCAGTTGGTTTTACTTATCTGTGACATACCAGCTGTTAGACGCCACAGCTTGTTTTATTTTTGATTCTTACTGCATATGGTAAAGTGCCTGGATATTTTCAGTACAGTTTGATAAGCTTTGGAAGTGCCAAATGGTCCAGTCTTGCAGACAGCACTGTTCCACCAGCCTGCCTAGAAGAAGCATCTTAAGTCATACTTAGCTACAGAGGTTTGCTTTGGTTTTGTTTACTGTATGCTACAGTAACCTGGTGTCGAGGACTGTTACGGAACCAGAATTGTCTCGACATTGCCATTCTACCGCCATCTTCTGGCTTTGACATCCAGCCCCCAACGAAACCACCACAGGACGCCTGTGCAGAGACCAGGGCGCGAAAAGCGGAGGCCAGGACGTGAAAGGCAGGGCCATGAACTGCACGCACGCCTGCGCAGACACCAGGGCGTAAAAAGCAGAAGCACAAACTGCATGTACGCAGACCCATTCTGCGCATGTGCATGGCCCTATAAAAGGAGCGCGTGCGCCAAAAGGTTGTACGGCATTTGACCTCGTTTGCGTCTTAATCTCATCCTTGGGATTGTATCGAAACCTCCCCCGACTTTGGATCGGGACACCTGGATTTGAACTATTCTGCTTCAGCGTAAGCTTTGTACATGACTGCATGGCTATATGGAGTCTATAGCCTTTTACAAGCTGAAAGTCAGCTTCTGGAGAGAGCTTCCCCACCACCACTGGGAAGATGCTGGTCAGTCCTACTTCCCAGATTAGTCCATCGCATGAGATTTTAATGCTGGCTCTCACTGCCTAACTAATGCTGTCCTTTAAAACTACACTTTTTATGGCAGATGAGAAGCCTGTCAAACATATTTTTACCATACCTTTTATAACGATAATGAAAACATGCTTAAAAAACAGCTGTGCCGTTTAACTGCAGACAGCATTCTTCTTGCTTCCTGAGAAATGCCTGTGATTCAGGACCACCTACCTCTGGGGCCCCCTTGGACATGTCTACACCAAGGAAAGATAAGACCAAGGAACAATCCCTGCATCTGAGGCCAAATGGCCTACAGCTCTGAAATGGTCAAAGTACCTGAAGTGATGCTGGGGCCATGTGGTAGCCTGTCAGACAGTGTTTCATCACATCAAACCGAACATGTGTATTGCACTCTCTGGGGCAGGGTGAAAGTACAGGTGGATGTTCAACAGTTTATGCAAGGAAAAGCTGTTAAAGTGCAAGAGATCCTTACACTCATACAATCCCATCCTCTCATCCAGGTTAATTTAGCTTTGGGACGTAGGAAGGTCTTTGCTATTTCAGCTCTTTGCCATCATTTCCATAATGAGCTGTCATCTTTGAATTTGTAGGTGTAATAGCTACTTTCTGCTTATTTTTATTGTTTCATTGCAATTTAAGAGATGGGTGTTGTGGTTTAACCCCAGCCAGCAGCTAAGCACCGCCCAGCCGGTCACTCGCTCACTCCCCCTTGGTGGGATGGGGGAGAGAATCAAAAGGGTAAAAGTGAGAAAACTCATGAGTTGAAATAAAGACAGTTTAATAGGTAAAGCAAAAGCTGCACATGCAAGCAAAGCAAAACAAGGAATTCATTCACTGCTTCCCATCAGCAGGCAGGTGTTCAGCCATCCCCAGGAAAGCAGGGCTCCATCACACGTAACGGTTACTTGGGAAGACAAAACGCTGACAAGGCAAATCACTCTGAATGTTCCCCCCTTCCTTCTTCTTCCCCCCAGCTTTATGTGCTGAGCATGACGTCCTATGGTGTGGGACATCCCTTTGGTCAGTTGGGGTCAGCTGTCCCAGCTGTGTCCCCTCCCAGCTTCTTCTGCACCCCCAGCCTGCTCGCTGGTGGGGTGGTGCGAGAGGCAGAAAAGGCCTTGACTCCGTGTAAGCACTGCTCAGCAGTAATGAAAACATCTGGGTGTTATCAACACTGTTTTCAGCGCAAATCCAAAACATAGCCCCATACTAGCTACTATGAAGAAAATTAACTGTATCCCAGCCAAAACCAGCACATGTGATAAAACTAACAAATCAATCCCAAAAGAAACAGCCATATATCTGCTGTGTAAAACTGTGCTAGTGTCAGCAAATCCACAGGAGGATGTGAATAATAAGAGAAACATATGAATAAGAGAAATAAGGGAAATATTTTCATTAAGGTAATTTCCCTGGAAACAGTTATTGCTTGAAGCAATATAACAAATGACATTTTGTTTAGAGCACAATTTAAAGAAATTATTTAATGATTCCTATGAGGGTTCTGTGACTTTAAAATAAACACAATATGGTCTGAGTCTGTGCCCAGGGAGTTAATGACAAAACAAAGTCATTCAGCCCCGCTCTCACTGACATTAAGAGCATTTTGCATCACCCTGCCAGCTTCAAGAAGTCAGACTTCTGCTAGGCTTACAATTAGAAATTGCACTTTTGCACATTTGGATGAAGTCCAAAAACTATCCCAATACCATTTTAAGCAGCTTAAGGCAGCTTTACATGATGAGAACAGTGGAAAGGCTCATTAAAGCAAATGACTATGAGGTACAACAGCTCCAGAGATGCACACTCTGGCCCCAAAGTCTTAACAGCGTCGTGCCGGTCTTACCGATTCCCATTCTTGTTATTTAGCTACTTTCCAAGGTCAGAGACAGCCTTGGGTACCAATACCACTGGGACAGATTCAGATGGGGTGTTTGTGACTGCTCCAGAGAGCAAAGAATTCTACTTTTGTTACGGAGTGTATGAGCTGCAATAAACAGAGACTTGGGATTTGGAATGCAACTGGTAAGAGAGTTTCTTTTTCCAGATTTGTGTGGGTTTGCCTGCAAATTAAAGCAGTACCAGAGAGCTTTCCAGACTGAGTCCTGTTCACCCCCACTGGCAAATTGTTAGAGGGGTCCCAGGTGTGGTTCTGGTCTGGGCCAGCTGGTGCCCAACGGCCCCAGGCACCGTTCAGGAGCCAGCATGGATCAAGGCCACCTACAAAAGACAGCAGTTTGGATAGCACCGTCCCATTTTGGAGTGTCCCCCAAAGCGTCTGATGCTGTGGACACAGGCTGTTTCACACTAGTTAGATTTATAAGCATAGACATAGACTGCCTGTACAACTTGAGACTGGTTCTCCCATACATTGTATCAGCAAGTCTTGCTCTCTGTCTCTGCTTGATGTTACAGCCTGATGTCAGCACCTAGTAGAGTTACAGATGACTGAAAATAAGACTCTTCTCTTAGGGTGTTTTGAAGGAAAGAAGCATATTTTATTGTAAGATGTGACAGAAATACACAGACCCACACTTTACCCCAGATTATACTCTAATGTCATGCAAAGGTCTTCAAACTGAAAGGACAAATTAGCAATGTTACTTTGGAAATACCTCCCAGAACCAGCTCTGCACAAAGTAAAACATGAGGTAATAACATACTACAAACTATTCTATCAATATTTTTATGAATATATAATGAATACTTTCAAATCATAACACCGAAACAGATTTGGAAAGTAAGAAGCCTTTCAGACATCATGGAGAATTAGAACGATGCTGCAAAATCTTTAACTTTTCACAAAGATTGAAAACTCAGCTATATTACATGATGAATGAGTAGAGTAAGAAACCTCATAACCACAAAGAAAATCAAAAAATGCTCTTTTTTCTTTCAGCCTCTTTGAGACAGAAACAGAGCCAATTGCTCAGAAATGTTTCTCCTGATCTGTGTTCAAGTGGCAATGATTTACATTTGAAGTGTCTGCGTCTCACAGCTCCAAAAATAGGGATGAATTTAAAACTGAATTTAAGTTGTCATGTCATCTTCTGAATTAGTCTTTTTTTTCAGTATTGCTCCCTTCTCTGCCTAGATGCAAATCCGGTCATTTGCAGAGTAACTTTTGCATATGTAGATTGAAATACAAAGGTGCAGTCATGCTCATAAATGTCAGGCTCCTGTTTGCTTACATTTCTGCCTCTTGCAGGCTAAATTCCTGAATGTTTCACTGCATGGTATGAAGAACTGCTCCTCTAGACCTGCAAATTGAAAATGGCTTTAATTCTGTAATAACCTGCCTAGAGTCTACATCCTTCTGGAGAACTGCATCCTGAAAAAAAAAATAATCCAACAATATAACAATGAGAATAGAGAATTCCCTGATTAGTATAAGAACACCTCAAAGTCTGGAAGATGTTTCCTTGTTGCTTCAGCAGACTGAGTAAGTCTTACAAAGCTTTATAGAGTTTCATTGTATTCTAGAGACTGATAGAAAAACTTTGATGGAAAAGGTATTCTTTGGTAAGTAATTCTTCGTTAGATTTTGTATGTTATTTTGTGCAATTTCTTCTGAATTTTAATCCTGCTTTAATGCTAAAGCTCATTCTTATGAGAACTTACAGCAGTAATGGGAGCAGGTTGCACTGTGGAGTGCAGACACTGCTCTCAATTACTGCTCTAGCTGCGTTAGCCTGTTGCAGTGCTCAGGCTAACAGACACTGCTGAGAGAGAGAGAGAGAATTATTTCCATGGACCTAATCCATTTAGTCTGCTCCTGGAGATGACTTGGTACATCCACAGAGAGCTTAATTGGTGGTATATATGTGTCTCAAATATATTTAAGCATTTGACACATTTACACAAGTCTAAAGAGACAACCTGTCAGAACACTGAGTACATGTGTATATTCTTGGTATGTTACCTTGGAAAATGTCTTTTAACATTTCTCTCAAGACGTACTAACACCAAAATTGGGGGAGTGGGATTTGTAAACTGTATTTGTATGTGAGTCAGAGCCTTTCATGGGCTCCATATCAAGCTCTTAATGAATTTCACATCCAGTCACGTTGTCCCTGGTGATACTTCTTTAGCATTTCATGCTAATAGCTCTGTGGGGAACCCCTTTGCTAAAATTCATTACCCACCTTAAGGATGGCTGCTTCATAAACTGGCTTCTGAGGGTGGTTGTTCAAGACACACTGACAAATGAAGCCTGGAACATCCTCTGTAAGGAGGGGATCTGAGTGAAAAGCCAAAATGTTATTAATGGTCAGGGTAGAGGAGATCTCTGTCTCCCCAGCTACCTCATTGCACCCCTGGCTTGCCCCAGCACAGGCCAATAACAGCAAACAGACAGAAATCTCATGAAAATGTTAACATGCCCAGGAGCAGCCGCCTGTTTGTCAGAGCAGCTGCAGCACAGCAGGCAGAGATATCAGCTCAGGTGTAGGTGCAGGAGCCGCAGCTCAGCGCTGTGGCCACGGAGCCTTGCTGAAGATGAGTGTGGTGAGAGGAAGGCTGGCTGCCTGGGGAGGAGCAATGGGAGATGCAGCATCACTTCTCTCCCATTGCCCTGCGCAATGCAGCTCCCCAGCCCCTGGGCTTGCTTGGCCGTTCAAAGCCCTCTCTCCCAGCATTTTCCCTGGGACCTGAGCCGTGGCCCCTCGCCTACCCAGGGCTGGGCTTTCCCGCAGTGCAAACCCCTGCAGGCAGAAAGGTGGTCCTAGGCATCTGCATACTCCTCCTGTAGACCTAAAAGCATTATCTTCTTTGTGGCAAATTCCATTAAGACCTAACCAATATTAAAAGTGACTATAAAATAGTAAGAAAGAACTTATCCCTCCCTTGAAGGTGATTGCTCTTAGAGGAGCAAAGCTACAGCAGACACAAACATTGCAAAAAGAGATTAATCCCTTGTAACTAAAATATAAACATCCTCGCTGAAGGAAGAAGATATGTCATAAAACACCCCAAAGCGATCTTTTGCTAAAGCAGTGAAGTCTAGCACAAAAGCACGAGCCAGCTGATCTCTGTTGTGAGGGTGTAGTGAAGATTTAGCTCTGCCTTACTCTGCCTATTCAGAATGTCCTCACCTAACAGCATGACTACAGTAAGTGGCTGGCACGTCAAAACCTATTTCATCATCAAGAGTCCAGACAAAGGGTGTTTCTGTGGCAGTCAGTACAATTTGCTGAGGATTTTCCGTAGGAAAAAAAGGACAGAAAAGAAGCACGGAACTGATAGTTTTGATGGGGAATTGTACAAACCAAATTTCTCTCAAGTGTTTTGAAGTTCATTCTCCTATGTGCTCTTTACATGTCATACAGCCATCAGCCGTCTATGTATTCTCCTGCCAGAAGTTAACATGACATAAGTTTCCACAAAGGTGAGTACAGTCAGTCCCACTCTGCACTGAAAAGATTTCCCAGAGGACACTAATGACTTTTTGAACTATCCAATATTCTTTCAGACTGTCACAATATATCCATCAGCAAACTTCACTCGCACCTTTTTCCACATGAACTTCATTGGCTTCATTTACATTTAATAGAAAGAGCTGGGCAAGAAGCACTTCAGAAAAGAAATTAAAATATTCAGAACATCAAACAAGAAACTGCACCTGCCTCTGATTTGTGCTGAGATTTTATTTCTGTATTTACTGTCCCCCGTCTGGGAATGAGAAAGAAAGGAAGAAAATAAATTTTATTTAGTTAATACACACATCTTAGTTACACATAGCATCAATTGGACTTAGTGGTGGTGAGCAGTTTGGGAGGATATCATTAATTTTAGACAGGATTTTGAGGTAGTATTATGCTATGAAACATGCTTGTTTGCTGGCTTTGATCTGCAATTTCAGCTTGCAAGGTCCTTTTCACAAACCTTTGTAGTAAGCTCCCCATTCTCAACGTATGATGCAATCACTACGTCATATATCCATGAGATCTTGGTCTGCAATTATCTTCCCCCACTTTAAATGCAAAATAGTCAAGCCATTCTATCAAGACTGTCTGTGCATCAATGTCAAAATCATATTTCTAAATAACAGTAATTTTTTTATCATCAGGTGCTTGCTTCTATTATCTGCTGACTGAATCATTGTAAATAAAACTGGTAGTAAATTTACTCCTGTTGCAAAGCATTTACGGAATCATTCAATTTTCTACAAACACATTTAATTTCTATAAGCAGTAGCAAATGTTTTCTCTGAGTATATTTCAACAGATTTTTTTTTTCATTTTTCTGCCTCCCAGAGCTGTTGATTGAAAGTTGGAGGCAGACGAGTAACGACTAGCACACTCCAAGTGTTTGAAATGCAATATGGGCTCCATGGTGATTCATTAAGTTAGGTAAGAATTCATTAATGTTTTCCCAAACTTCAGGAAGCTGCCCTCATTACTATAAGTGATAAATATTGTTATGAAAATAAATGAAAACTAAATCACTGCTTTTATTCCTCAAAATATTCACAGATCACTCACAGTAATGAGTCAAGATTAAATACTTCTACAGTTTAGCAGATCCAGAGTGTCTAAACCTTAGGCACGAAACACCCATGCTTCCTTTCTGCTGCCACAGTCTTTGTCTAGGGTGGGATTTCAGCCCTCACTAAACAGCCCTTGCCCACCACTGTAGTGTACACCAAAAGGTTGGATTAAAGAGGTGTCTTTTCCATTTGAGAAAACTTGGTTCAGTTTTCTTCTTCTGAGAAAATTGTGCTCCTTGGAGATCTGGCTTACATCAACACTAGGGATCATTGCTGGTGGCCAAAACTTTAGAAATAAGCATGATTTATAAGGCAAGCATGGGAAATAAAGTTGGCAGCTCTGCTGGCCCTTAAAGTCCCAGTCCCAGTGGGGATGCTGGCTCTGTGGCACGTCACACATTTGCTGTACGGCACCCGTGCAGAGCAAGCCCCACAGGTAATCTTTTTATTGCTCAATTTTCTAACTGTGTTTCTGCCTGCTCCACAGGGATGAGCTGACCTTTCCTCTCAAATCATCCAGCCAAAAGCACACTCAAGCCCAGGTCAGTGTGAAGACTCTCCACTTGTCCTCAGCATTTGGGTTGGAGGGCAAACAGAGCAAACTAATGTGACCAGAAATATGTCCCTTTTTTCCTGCAGGACAGAGTGCTGTAAAGTTAACATCGCTGCTTTTAGCAAGACAGATAACATCTCTGATGTTCTGCAGCGTTGCTGAGTGCAGTCACCACATCGTTCAACCCTATGCGGCAAAGGCAGGTAATGGTTTACTGTAAACAAGTCAGAACTTCTCCCCTCTTCTGCGTCTGAAGGCCATGGACAGCAGGAACAGTGTGTAACAGCTCCCTTGTGGGGCCGTAATGAATCGGGAGGGCTCAGGAATGGCGTCGAAACGACATCCAGGGCTGGCAGTGAGCTTTTGGGAGGCCCAAAGGAAAGGAAGGTTTCCCCCTCTAAGGACTGAAAAGGAGAGTGAGAATGGGTTGCTATGGAGGCGAACAAGGATGATTTGCCTACTGGGTGTTCAAATAAAATAAAGGATACACTAAAACTTCTCTAACAGGGAAGGAAAGAACTGTCACTGGTTTAAACATTTAAATAAACACTTTTTACGATTTTGGTCATGAGGCATTTTCTGTGACTTGAGACAGTAAAGAGTGACTCTCACAGAAGAGGATTTCTTAGTTTGTGAGCTGAGGCTCCTGAGAGGTTTAAAGTCCATAGATTTTTCCTTTCTTACTCTTCTTCTGAGGCCGGGGAAAGTGCAAAGGTAAAGTGTGCACAGGGTCACACACATGGAAGTGGTCAGCGGCTGTAAATATCTCCAGCTTTACTGTAAGTAGGCAAGTAATTTTTCATTTCGAAGGAGAGCAATTGAAGATTTTAAGAATATTTCCAGCCAGACTTCTACTGCAGCTGCCACAGCTGCCAGAGGCTTGAGGCAAAATCCTGCCCTTCACCTCCACTTCTTATGGGACTGGACTGTGTTTGGAAACTGAGAGCTCAAGTGTGAAGACAGATTTAAATAAAATCGTCCCAGGTCACAGAAAGGAAAGAACATGCAAATGGGACAATCCATAAGAAAAGAATATGATCTTGATCCTAATTGCTCGAAGCATGCCATCAATCTGCCTTACCCACTACATGAGAAACATCCAATATCTTTCATGGGTTGTTTGTGAGCAGTTGGTCATGGCAGTGTGTTACTGAATGAACATCAGCTATTTCCAAGAACAAGGTCATGGGATGTTTGATGGATTGGTTAAAGATAAAGAATTAGCTGGTAGAAGATGAAGAACAAGAGGCTCATTGCCTCAAAAACAGATAATACAGCTGGTGGGGGGCTGGTGAGGTGGAAGCAAAAAATGGGGTTTGTTGGAAGTGTTCAGTTGGTTTGGAAGCCAGCTGAGATTTCAACAGCCAGTTATACTGAAGTGAACAAAACTTCCTTCAGCACAGCCCTGATTTTGCAGAGGTACCAATGTTTTTATCAAGAGCTGCGATGTTGATTGACAAAGTGAATATATCCTCCAACCATTGGCATGTTAATTAGCTGGAAAAGAAAGAAAAAAAAGAGAGAAAAAAAGATTAGTAGCAGCAAAAATTCACTCTGTGGTAAATTCTGTGGAGTCAGTGTGGTCAATTCATCTGAGACTGGAAACATTCAAATAATTGTATAGCGGCAAGCTTCCTACCCAGACTTATAAAAAGCGTTCTTCAGAAAATAGCAGTAAAGTCTGTATCAATTAAAGATGCACTGTAGATGCTGGCCAAGAGAAAAACTGACACACTTCATTGCTTTAGCTTCAGAAGTGCTGAAGAGTTTACAGCATTGCAGATAAATCTGACTAAAAAACTATGGCTGCAGAATAAATACTTGACTTTTTTGTTCAAAAACACTGACAGAAGGACAAGGAAAGATGACGCCTGTAGGGATGAAACCAACAGTGAGTTCCTAGCAGTACCTATAGGGACTTCAGTCTGAAAAATGCTGCTAACTGAAAGAGCGCTTTGTCAGGGTGACTGACTCCATGTGTCTCTGTTATTAAAGAAACACTGCAGGAAAACAATTAAGAAAATAAATTATATGGAGAAGCAAACTGTCATCATGGATTTTTCTATCTGAAATAGTTACAGCGATAAAGAAGATCTATCTGTCTTTAACTGCACCAAAATTTATCTTTTAACAGAATAGTATGTTGGAGTTTCTTAACTGCCCTGAGCTTAGACTTTGAGCAACTCAGCAATCATCTTGGATGTCTAAATGCCAGACATCCCTTAGCTGACATCTTCAGTTTATAAAAATGGCACACAAAACTGATCTTAATTCTCAGTAATTAATTAGGTCATTAACTAGATAAAAGAAGCTCACCACTGAGAACATCCGCCTCTCTCTGTTTATTTCTGTTGTTCTCTAGATTCCTTAGGAAAATTTGAGCTCTGCTGTATTTTTGAAGGTCCCATGCCTTTCTCTAAAAGCCATATTCTGGAATTACTGCTTTCATTGTCCTTATTTTTTTCAGGCTCTCTTGGATCTTAAGATTCAAAACCTCATTGTTATAGGTAACTGATGCAAAATACAAAGCCAGCACTTAATGCAACATCAGTGCCTCAGAGAAGCAGAAGTGCTCTAGTACCCAGCTGTTTGTGTCAAGGATGCCCCTAGGATGAATGGTATAGAAACCTAGAGAAGCTTTGGCAAAACAATGAATGAACAGACATAAAAGAAGCTGCTTAAGAAGTTTGACCATGATGTGGTGAAAGAGGACACTTCTTAAATGCCCTGTATCAAAGCATAAAAACTGTTCAGAAAAGGGAGAAAGAAACTTGAAGGGAAAGTATCACCTAATACACAAAGGGAATGTACCAACAGCAAAGGGGACTGAGTGGACCAGTGGAAAGGACACAGATCATAAGGAGGGCTAGAGAGACAGCAGGTCAAACACAGCTGTTTTTTAAAAAGGAGGGTTGGGACGAAGCATTTGCAACACATTCTCACTTAACGTATAACACAAGAGAAAAGATGACACAGATGAAAAGTGCCCCTTTGGAAAGGGCAAAAGAAACAGCAATTTTGGACAAACGTCAAAGGGTGTAAGTGCTCTGTTTATACTGAATGAAAAATGTTCTGCAAAGGAGCCACTTTACATAATGTGGAGGCATTTAGTATGATTTATAGCCCTGCTTTAAAGGCAGTGGAGTGAAAAAAGCTGTTGCTAAAAAAACTGCTTTTTATCAGAGGAATAATTGCTGTTGGAAAAGAAACTTCAAGGAACACTGGGAGCTTAGAGACTGGGGAGGTGGGTGGCAGTGTGTTGTTGCACAGTTAGACGGCGCACTGCAACGACACCTTTTCTCTACTACCATCGTGGGGATCAGATCATCATGGTGCTTTGCCCTTGCAAAGTGACTGCCTTCCCCGGGAAGGTGCTATCCCAGCACCCGCGTTCTCGTTGCTCTCTGTGCCGATCCCTCTGTCCTTTTCCCATTTTGCAGCTCCAGAAGGAAGGTGGGATTAGCTCTTTGCGACTGGCACGTGGTTGTTCCCGTGGGTTCCGCGTGGCCTGCGAGGTGGCCTCCTCTCTGAACAGAGCCGGTCTGCAGCGCTGCTCACCTTCCAGCTGAGGTGCAATTGGTCGCGTGCTTATAAAATAATTACTTATAAAATAATTGCTTATAAAATAATTGCAAAATAATTGCTGCCAAGCAACTACTTATGGAAGAAAGCTGTTCATGTATTTTTTTGAGAGAGGTAAAAAAAGAATGAGAATATTTTTGTGAAAATTGCCACACATAACTTTTTACTGTTTACCTTTGAAAAAAACAGCATTAAGCTAAAGACTCTACCTCTCACAGTGTCAAGAGTTTCTGCTAGCTAGGAGTTAGTCAGTTGATAGCGTGTGTAAAATCAATACCAGATAACTTAATTGTTGACTAATCTCAATTCACACTTTCTTAAGGAAAAATGTACTATAGAGCCTGCTGTGATTTTTGTCCTGTTTGGTTAATGAAAAAGGAAAAGATTCCTTCCAAAAATACCCAGACTGTTCATTTTATAGGTTGTTCTGTGAAAAGCAGTGCTCTGGAAAAGTGAGGAAAGAGGAATTACACACCCGATACAAAAGGCAGTTGGGTAATTCATAATTTGAGCTTCCTTCATAAATGTTTTAGCTTTATAAAGGCAGAAAAAGATTTACCTTCACACAATCTAACACATCACACAATCTAACTCATTATCCCTGTCTGGTACTATAGTATCCACACTTGTCATTTGAGCACTATTTAAATAATTTAAACCCCTTAGAGACCACAATACCGTCACTTACAGGGAACAGCATCTTACATCACGAGTAGTCTCACTGATCTCACCTATGGAATAAGGTATTGACCGACATCCGTACAGATAGTGCAACAGGGTGCCGGTACAATGGTACCCATAGCAGAAAGAGCAATAAAATGTCAAGATATTATTATGTCAGCATGAAAGGTCTTCTTGTTCCCAGTCCAACCCTCTTTAGTCCTGAACACGTTCCCATCACACACTTGCTGTGGGATATTCAGGCTATTTCAGAGTATCTATGACTCAGTTATAAATCTTCATAAACACAAATCATTGTCAACATGGGCACAAGTGAATTCAGCATTTCCAAGGAGAAATAAATAGCTATTAAGAAGCATAGTTCTCATTTCACATGTCAACTCAAATACTGTCTCACATCAGTCAGATCTATATACTTTAAAACCTATCCAGAGAGACTATGCCTGCACTTGTAAATAGGAGCAAAAGCGCTCAACGAGCTGAAATGGAGTCACTGAAACACAGAGAGAGAGGATGTCACTGCACACAAAACCTGGCAAAAAGACTCATGATGCAGTACGACAACATGAGAGCCTTGACAGAGCGTGGATTGTGTCAGTGGTTTACAGGTGGCTGTTTGTTGTTTTTTCTTAAGGAGAAGAATCTTTATTTCCAGAGCGGTTAAGAGTTTTATTTATGACTTCATTCTGTTCACTGTATAACAGCACTTCATTTCTTTCTTTGAATCCCTCAGACAATACGCATTGCTGCTCTGAGCAAGCATTTCGACCAAAGGTAAGACACCTAAGCTTGATAATTGTCTTGCAGGGACATAGGTTAGATTTCAGCCATCTCTCAGTCCATCCTCATTGTCTGTTTCTCTCTTCAGTGAAAAAAAAGTGAGTCACCACATATTTCACAGGGCTTTGCTCCAACGGCCATGAAATTGCTGGATGATTACACTGATAAGGAGTTGCTTATCTGGCTGAGGCTGGTATTTCTATAAATCATTAGTAAATATCAGCAATTCCAGAATTCAACATTTCTCCTCCTTTGTCTGATAAGAATTGCATTTGTAAGAGAAGTTACTTACCTTTCATGGTATAACCCATTAGCAAACAGATGTTTACCTCTTTATGTATAGGCTGTGATGCCTGAACCTAAAAAGAAGCATCACCCCATTAAACCAAAAAAAAAAAAAGAATTACATAAAGGAACATACATCATATCCTGCATCTCTCCCCATGCTGCAGGGGCGGGGCCTGTGGCATTAATCTAAAAATCTGAAATTCTTTCCTCTATTTCTAATAAATAATGAACTTGGAGGAGACGAGGAGAGGGATAGTTTTTCAAATCCTGATATCTATTACAGAAAAGGTGGTAGTACTTCATCTCTGATGGGTATCTGCAGAGAGTTTGCCAGTGTGCCAGTTCCTCTTGATTAGGGCCATTTGGGCCAACTCCAGTGAAAATGACTCTATTGAACCAACTGCAGGAAGGATAAGATGAGGAAAATCATTATTGATGGGCTGGTTGGAGCAATGGCCACTGCATTCAGGGAAGGTGCAGAGCCAAAGGCATTAACAGAGAGTGCAAGGCCCAAGAACGGGAAGAAGATGAAAAGCCAGGGTAGAAACGTAAGGACGGCCAGCCACGGGGCTGTGTGGATGCTCTGCGCTCCGGTTCTGGGAGTGAAGCACATCCTAAGACGTGCTTACCTTCCCCATCTTCCCACTTGTTCACTCCTTCAGTGTGCTGCAGATGAACAAGACAAGCTACAGAAGCATCTTTATTTTCTGTCATCACACAGTGCTTTTCACTCAAGGCCACAGGGGTGAAATCCTGACTGCGCTGAAGTCAGTGTGCATTTTACTCTTGGTTTCTGTAGGTCCAGGTTCTCGCCAGCTTTGCTTATTTCCAAAATATAGTGATCATTGCTAATCATTTCCTGGAGGAGAAGGTGGGGAGCTGCATTTTTCAGAGGTGAAGAGGTTACAGGTGAGAAAGTGTCTCTGGAAGTGCTGTGCCTCCGTCGCTGCTGAGCTTGGTGGCATTTAGGGGTCCCGCAAGTACCGCTGGGACCTGCATCTGTTCTCAGGGCTCAGTTGGGTGGACCCGGCCCCTGGGGAATCCCACAGTTTTATAAATCCAATTTGCTGAAATTACACATTTCAGACTAAAGTTTACAGGTTTGGAAACACTGACAGACATATACTGAAACTCCGAGCAAATTTGCTGTAACTCTAAGTAGGAGTCTTTGAACTCCATGGACAAGTTGATATGTGATTTCTCACGGTGGAAGACTTCTGCTCATAGCTTTTTATTGTGGGTTAGTTTATTCTCATGAAACACTGAATGAACACTGTTAATAACCATTCTGAGCAAAAGAACAGCTTGGGCAGTGAGGTGAACTGCCTCCACCTGCTGTGTTAGCCCAGATAAAAAGAGCACTTCAGCTTGCCTTTACACACACAGAGGTCACTGTCAAAAAAGGTATTTTCATCTATCAGCTCCCTCACAGAGATTTCATAATAACATTTTCTAGCTTTTCTTTAGTCTCAAATCAGAGCTATTCAGATGGGAAATGTAGAGTGTCTTTCTGTGTACAAGTTACTTAATACTTTTTAGTCCCAGTTTAGGCAAGGTTTTCATGGCAGGAAAACAGAAACAGCTGTGGTTAGACATTGGCAGAGAGTGTTCACAGCTTAGCCTACCAGTGTGAATGGAAAACCTCCCATTTGAGTCCTGAGAGTTTGAAAAAGAATCACAAAGTTTGTACTGAGTTTTCAGATGTGTCTGAAGCTTTACAGCTGTGTTGGGTTGGGTCTGTCTGAAAATTGTTTTAGATACTGCCGTGGACATGGTCTTATTTTACCTGCATCACATTTAACACACTTGTAATGGTCCATTTGCATTACACATTACAGATAGCAGCCTGAACTATTACTGCTGTAAAATGTCTTCTCAGTTCTAGTGATTAATTTTCATCTAAGGGACTGAATAGTTTTTAGATTTGGAGGGCAAAGCATTTAATTATTTCTACTCTTTCTTCCCCTAGTATTTTTCACATTAGTATGATATCTGTATTTTGGCACAGCCAGAAGATCAGGCTGGATTAGACTAAAAGTTTAACCTCACAGAAGGTGAGTGAAGGATGCTTTTGTTCTCAGTCGTTGCTCAAGTTCCTAGAAAGGATTTGTAGTGTTACAGCATAACTGGTGTGCTACAGATGTTGATAATTCAAGCTCCTCTGATGGCTTTCTTCTGTGTGTCAAATAGCCCACCAGAACAGTTATTTTTCTGAGGGTGGCTATTCTCCTTCACTTTTCAAAACAAATCATTTTTGCTTTGCAAAATAAAAACCAACTGAAGTTCTTATCTTTCCTGTCGGATTTGTTAGGTGGAAGCTGAGGGCCCAGATGTTGTGCCAAAATGTTCATATTGTGTAAGATTTTAACTCCTTTGCCTGAAAAGAAGTAACTTAGCTCCAGCTGCATATTAGCCAAACCCAATACTGGTATTTGGGTATGCGTCAGTCAAGAATTCCTGATGTTGATTTAATTTTAACAAAAGACACACACAGCCATTTTGGGACAGTCAGTATTTACAGTTAATAAAGTGCCACTCATGAGTGTGCAAGATAATTTTTTGCTTTTCTGGCATTATCTGCACTGCTAAATGCTCCTGGTCTGGAAATTGGTTTCTAACTGCCAGGATTCACAGGGTCTCGCCCTCATTGTTCAAGCCTGCCCTGCACAGGTTGGCTGGTGCATCCACACTGTGGATGTGCATCCACACATCCACACTCGATGCAGGCCTCCTCTGGGTCCCAACTCACAACCTAATACTCACATACTTTGTCATGTGTTTTCTTAGTTTGTAGCGTCCGAAATACATGAAAGTCTGGGCTGCAGCCCACCAGAATGGTATTTTTACAGTGGGACACCAAGGCCATGTAAGACATGCTTTGGGATGTGGTGGTGTAAGAACATTTGTAGAATACATAAGGGTGTCAGACCCACAAAAATAGTGTCAGAGGACTGTGTTGGGTCAAAGGAGGCAAACTTGATGAAGCCTACTCACTCATTGACTGTTGAGAGTGGTCCCTGGTGTTGTTTGGGAGGAAACTAATTGGTTCAGCCTTGGGGTCATGTTTTATGCAGCACAGGCAATCAGTGGACCAGGATCTGGGAATGAACTAGAGAGCTGTCTTTTGGATGTATAAACATACTTTATATCTTTATTGTTCAGTCTACTCACCTCTGACTTTTTGGAAGATACCGTGTACATGATGGTACAGCACCTGCTCATGATGGTGAACTTCCTTGCCCTTTCTTCCATCCCAGCTTTCAATGTAAGGGTCAGGGATAGTTTGAAAGGGAATTCAGCTAGCAGGGAAACTACCAATGATCATAAATTACTTAAGGGGTTTACTTTATATTTGTCATTTGAGTGAAAAAATGCATATTCCGTACGACCTGGGAGCCCTGTGTTGTGTGAGTATTAATGTTGCAGCTCCTGCCCTATGGCTGCTGAAAGGTGAAGCTCTTCTAGAAGTGACATACATCTACTGAGCATACAAGACCATATTATGATCAAATCTGTTTAATTCAGCTGGAAGCAATCTCTGTGAGCACAAATTTACTGACAGCTATTAACAGTTCTTTTGCATTTTCTAGCACAGCATGTCGTATCCAAATTAACAACCCGGGCAAACTAGAAGTAGGCTAATAAGTAGATTGCATGGTGGATGAAAACCACTCCAAAGTAAGTAAATGTCCTATGTGTACATGTCCCAGGAAAAAGGATCAAAGCAAAGGGATAAAGATGTGACAACTACAGCTCCAGTTGAATGATCGCATAGAATCATTTATTGGTAAAGGATCCTCAAAGCATTTGTCAGATGCTTTTGTCTTTTCCTTTATTCAAAGTTTCACTGAACTTTCAGGGTTATATATTCACTTTGTACTTGAATTCCTGTCTCTTCTAATATTGCAGTCTGACAGATAATAGGATTACTTCCATGAAATGCAGAAGCAGCAATAATTATTCTTGTTGTTGTATTGTATCAGAAGCCACTTATTTGGGATTTCTATGAATAGGATGTTTGCTGAAGCACAGTGCTAAGCTGAGGAAATGATTCAAAGTAATTTCTTTTCCACCCACTTGTCTGTCTGCCCAGAAAACTAATAATTTGTTTATTCAGTTAAATAAAATAGGACACCGACTTGCCAAAACTTAGAAAGGAGCATTGAGAGCTGTCAATACATACAAGAATACAAATAGTGTTTTACACGGACTTTGATTTAATTTTAGCTGAGTGTTTATGCATCTTTCTGAAAGATTTTTTCCCAATAGCACTCACAGTGAGGCATTACAGCCACTGTTAGGGCTGTAAACTTCAAGGATCTCCTTTCTCTCTTATTTCATACAGATATCATCCAGCATAGGAAGCTGTGGCCAAAGAAGAGCTGTATTTTACTGCACTGACATAACTGAATTGAGGTCTTGGTAAATTATATCCATTGGCACATTCTCTACAAAGCTTTTGCAATCTGATTTCCCAGTGAAGTTTAGGAACATGTTTATGAATGAATTCTCGGCAGATGGAGTGGGAATTGCATGCCGTGCTGTTCTTGTTTACAAAGGGTGGCGAGCTTTCTTCTCCTGATTCAGGGCTGGCTTTTCCAAGTGCACACATAGTTCTGCATCTCAGTCTTGCCTCTCTCTGCAGTTGCTATAAACACAGAATTGAATTTGCTGAACATTGTTATGTGCATTTTTGTGGTAAGTCACGACAGTAAACCACTGAGTTCAGGGAAGTTATGTCCTTAGAAAACCAGTGTGATATGTGTCTCATTGCAAGCAAAGCTGTGCTCCAAATAAGACAAAGCTTGACCAATTTCACACTTTCAGGTTTCCTTCTGATGCTGTATCTATTCTGGGGATAAAAGCTCAGTTATTTCAGCCTTGTAATTCTATTTCAAAGTCTTCACCTTCCCTCTGTCTTCATTGTAGCTAATCTAATTGCTTGTTGCAAATGATTGATTTTCCCCTTTTTTTCCTTCATTAGTTCATCATATGTTAGATACTCAGAGATATCACAAGACCGTTCTGAATATCTGTCAACCCATATATTTTCAGAAGTTGTTTATACAAAGCACTCCTCTGAATACAACATCTCCTTGGCCAGTTAGCCTTGCCTTCCTCTAACAGAGCCTGTCCTTCAGTTGAAACCACTGAGACTGAAGCAGGAGTGCAATTTCACATGGGGAGGGCAACAGCAGAGGTCCTGGTGTGAGGAGGTTCCGCTCAGTCCCAGTCCCCAGGTGTTGTTCCCAGCCCCACACCGGTGCGTGTTGCCTCGTGGCTGTGCTACATTTTCCTTGTCCACCTTTCTCTTCCTTCTCAGCACGATGGTGGAGGAAATGTTCTTGCTAGTGGAGAGGAGAGGGGCATTATTTAAGCCTCTGCTGTCCTTAAAGCCCTCTCTCAGGGAGCTACTGAGTTGGGTCTTACATCAGAGCCAGCATGCACAGACAGGTGAAATAAGATAATTTCATCCACCAGCCTGCTGGCAGCTTGTCACCATACTGTGAGTACTGAACACTTTATTAAATTGAGGGCCTGATTCAGTATAGCTATCTAAGTTTTGAATAACTGTTCACCTGGTCATAACCTCCAACTTTTTGCTTTATTTTGTTTTCAACCTCTCCACTTCCTGAAGTTTAAATTGCAGAAAGTCCAAAATCCTCTATAATTTCCTGTCACCTTGTGGTCCTCATGTGTTAATGGAGCCCACTGAAACCAGTAGATCTGTAGCGGCAAATTTTTTTGACAGTTTTGCTGTCAGATCCACTCATCTACATCATTATGATTTGGCACAGTCATCAAATATTTCTTTCAACTGTTTGTAAACTGATTAAATGGTAGTTTGTTCCAAGCTACATTTAAATAAGCTACAAAGCAATCCAAGAGTCTGTTCATTTCTTTTGCATTAGTCAGTTTAGCTTTTTTTTCAAGGGACAATGTCTTAGCTTTATTTATTTGAGTCGGAATCTTCTTCCCCTTCGAGAGCAGAAGGATGACTGCAGTCTACAGCAGGGACAAGGACAGCATGACATTCGTGACACACTACAGGGGCTCTTGTGTTTTTTCTAAGAATGACTTTCTGACTGAAAATACAAAATCAGATTTCCCATCAGAAAACTCCAAATTAAGTCTTTAGATTTGGGTTGGTTCAAACTGGAATTCTCCATTATCCTGAACAGATTAGAAATGTCCCATTCAGCATCAATTATAAAAAAAAATTAAATTACATGCCATATCAGTCCACTCCTGCATAGAGCTGTAATTTATGGCCCTGTTCTTTTTTATGGATCCAGCTGTATTTTCCAGAGTGCAAATGTGTTTTTTTCTTGTGAAGTCAGTGATGTGGGGCATCATAGAGGATGCTGTAAGATTTGGCTTACAAGAGAGAGTTATGACAGTTGCCTCCCTAAAAAAAACTTTCATACAGTAATGCCACAAAATGGGAAATGCAATGACTTATTTAGCTGAATTGAAACCAATTAATTTGAATTTATTGGAGAATCCTAAAATGAAATGTTTTGAGTGCATTGTCAATTTTCCTCATCTGGGTTGAAAAAAAGACTGAGCTATCCCAGTTTATGACGGGAATCTGGGACTTCGTTCAGGGGAACTGAATGTGAAACTAAAAGCATGGTTGCTATCACAGAAAGCCATATTTGTCTGAAATTTTAGTTCCCTTTTGTTGCCTTTCTGTCTAGCTAGTTAGAAAAATCTAATAATGGTGATAGCAGATACTGACTTTAAATTTTTTTTCCTAATATTCTGACTTGTTAAGGTTATGGCACCTCTAGCAGTAGATGTCAGCTTCACTGATGAGCAGAGCTGTGGAGCTCTTTCAGGTGTCACTAAGGTGGTGATTACATCAAACACTCTCTCCTCTGAGCCCAGGAATGAGTACTGATAGACCGTAACCTTCATCTCAGCTTGGATTCTGATGATATTGGGATATTCTTGACAGTGATGCATTGGTTAGCACATTGGCAGAGCCCAGGGCTCATATCTTGTCTTTATAGATGAAATGAGTGTCCATCAGACAATGTAAGCCTTGAATATGTCAATATGTTAATTAGCACAAGAATGTCAAGAGCATCCAAAGATCATTATTTAAAATTTCATCCATATTTTATCAGTTCTGTTGCTCTATAGCCACCGAATAAGAAGTTGGCAGCAGATGACTGGATTCACAAAGCATTTAGGTACTTAACTCCCAGTGATCACAATGGGACTTATATTCCTAAATGTTTTTGTGCATGTGGGCCAATGGTGGTTATGTGTCTTTCCGATCAGCCTGCAGATGAATTCTGGAGGCATGGACAATAATGTCCATGGTTTTGGTAGCACATAACCAGTTTCTCAGCATAAGACAATGTAAGTACTTCAATTTGAAAACACTAAAAACTAAAGATTGCCAGCCAATGCTTCAGCATTGTCCCATTTTCTGCTGTACTACAAATAAGTATGTCCCAGCAGCTTCAAAGACTACCATGTGATAACTGCTGGCAAATGCAGATTAAGGCATTTCATGCCACGCAGAGTAGTTCCCATTCTTTAATGCAATTATTGCTACAGTTTGTAAGGGACGGGAAGCCCAGGCATTAAAATGAGTGACTCGTTCCCTCCTTATTCCTTCATCACTCCTTCATCATTCTTTACCTTTAGGTCTGTGCACACTGAGCTGATGTTTTCAGAGAATTAATCAAAGTGATGCCAAGGTTGCTTTTCTTACTGGAAACAGGGTGTTTAGATCCTATCAGATATGGGTATGATTAGTCAAAGTCATTTATTCCCATAACTTGTCCTTTATTGTCCATCCCCTCAACCCAAACACCAGATTTTCTGCCAGTCTTAGCAATCAGCTTTCCTTGTTACTGCCTTGAGCAACTCAGGACCACCAACAGACTTTGGTCCCTCACAGCTCACTCCCTTTTCCAGATCACTTCTGAATATTTTGGCTTGCACAGAGTGCAGGACTGCTCCCCAGACTGCCCCTGGTTGCCTTTCTCCTTGGCAAAGAGTGGCTCATTCCTACTCTTGCTTTCCTATTTTGTAGCCATTATTAAACCATAAGTTTCTGAAAGCTTTCAGAGAGTCCAAGCACACGTGTATCGTCTGATTACCTTTATTTACAGCCTCACGGACACCTAACTTAAACAGCATTAGGTTTGTGAACTATGACTTCCCTCTATAAATGTTGTCTTGATTTTTCCCCAATACCGTGTATTTCTCCACATAGCTACTGATTTTATTTTTTAATATACTGTCTTATTCAGACACCAGAAGCAAGGTGTCTGTCCTGCAGCACCCTAGTTCTCTCTCCACACTTTTTGGACATCCATGCGACATTTGCACCATCTTTCCTTCTGTTACCCTTTGTCAGAGCAAACCCATTTCTTGGCACAAAACCCAGTACTGCCGAATTCATAGGAGGTGTTTTAAGAAACTAGACTACACTGGTAGGTGGTTTTGCTTTCCAGAAAACCCCATTCTTCCCTTGCTCCTCAGACATGCTCATATCTTCAATTCAGCTGGAGTTAAGCAATAAGGATGGAGGCAGTCAGACAGATGCTCTGTTGATACGCAAAGCCACTAAAATGAATCCTGCGAATGGGTGGTGGGGATAAGGGAGCACAGCCCACCAAATTAAACCCAGAGTTAAATTAAACAGAGACAAGAGAGGAAGCTCTGTCCAGTTTCTGCATCTTCCTCTCACTGCTGTAGGAGGATCCTCCAAATCTGTCACCCATCAGCACCGCTCAGTGCAGTGGAGTAGTTTGCTGGCATCTCACTTTCCCATTTCTCTGTGTCCTCCCAAGAGCACAGTGACATCCTCAGAGTCATTTCTCTGTCCCAGAGTGTGGGCTGGTTTTCAAGTGCTCATGGGGGATGCTTTCCAAACACCTCCACAGCTGGCTCTCCATCCTTCTTACAAGGCTTTATTTGTCACCTTATTAAAGATTTTTTTTTTTCTTTTGTTGTTTATGGTTTGCTACCTGTTCCTTGCCGGCTTCTCTCTCCTGCTGACACGCTGACTGCAAAAAAAGGGGTAGCCTCTAACTACCCACTCGCACAGTCTCCCCCAGCTCTTGCTCCCTGTGGTCAGATAATACTGGGGTTGCTGCCCTGATGAGGAGGGAGAAGTCCCCGAGATAAACACCGGTCTGTGCCCTCCGGGGCCTTTTTTTCCCTCGATGAGAACACGTGTACCCTGCAAGGAGCCCCCCCAGGGAGCGGGAGGAGCCGCCTCCACATCCTCGCACCCACAGGCAGCCGCCGTACCGAGAGGGACCCGGCAGCTGCCGCCGGCCCCGGCCCCGCTCCGCGGAGCCCGGCTGGGGAGGAGCCCGCCTCGGCCCCGTCCTCTGGCGGCCGCGCTCACCCAGCGGCCGCGGGGAGCGAGGAGGGGTCCCCCCCTCTCCCGTGGGACAGCAAAACCTCCCACCCGCCAGCCCCGGGGAGAAGCCGAGGCGGCCCGGCCCCGCCGACCGGCTTCTGCACGGCGTCCCGTCGGATCTGCCTGAATACAGCGCAAAGGACTTTCTCAAGCAAAACTCCTGCCCTCAACGTTTCTGTAAGGGTTTGGGTTTTTTTTTTCCCCTCCCCACGGGAAGCCGCTGCAGGGGTGCAGGTCTGGGCTGAGGGGTGCAAGGCTGCTGCTGGGATTCACACAGGGCTTAAGCCAGAGCATCACCGGGGGCTCGGCCGGCTCTGCTCCCTCCTGCTTCTCACAACTGCAGCCGTCCTCCCGGGTAACTGAGGAGGCAAATCATTGCCCTTATCTGAGCTCTGCTCTCCTTCTCATGAGAGAGAAGATACATAAAGCAAATCAGATGCTAGATGTAGAGAAAAACAATTTGTTCAGAGTTATCGTGATTGAATGCCTCCATATTACGTGATTTTCTCCCTGAAACATCCCTCAGGTACAATACAAAGATGGTAAATGGTAATATTACATTGCTCTGTTTCTCTAGCACGTTTCTTGGTGATTTTTGCCTGCTAGCTTTGGAATCACTTCTTTAGAAAAAAAAGTTTAAACAGCCTTGTTGACAACGAGTTTTACTGGTTTTTTTCTTAAAATATGTATTTGATGCTGTGTTGTTTCACTTGTTCCCCTCTCCCAGAGTACAATTTTTATTATTAATAATAACGATTTTGCCATTTTTGTCTGTTTTCCTGTTAGGTGGGGAATTGTCCTCTCCCATGACAACTAAGACAAAAAAAAAAAAAGTACATCTTCAGTACATCTTTCCTTATAAAAGGGAAAGAACAGCATGCATTCAGCAATAATTTATTGCACCAGCTGCTTGTCAATGACAGCACTGGAAGCAAAAAATGTTCCAACCCCAGGAGCCCACAGGAGGGCACTGGGATGTAGCAGGGAAGGGAGCAAAACCAGGGGTGAGCTACCAGGGAAAGAGCTACAAGGGCTGGCAGGGTCTGAATGCCGCTTCTGCATGCCAGGGGCCAGGAGGGAAGATTTAGTCTTCTTAAATCAGCACCTACAGATGCCTGTGAAGTGATACAGCTAAATACTCAGGCTGACTCTGCCCAGATTTCACCTAGCAAATAAAGTATTTTAAATTGGTAGAGGTAACCGGTAATGGTCCCAATAGAGTTCAGCAGTCTCTGGCAGTAGGTCCTTGAAAAAAATGTGCTAGTAAGATGGGTTTGTAGCCTTGAGGTTGCTGTTACAGGGGGCATGGTGTTTTGCAGCATGTGCCATCCCGTGCTCTGCTCTCCTCAGCTGTCTCTCCAGGGAAACACTTCCACATCCCTGCTAAGGGCTAGCAACTGCAGGCAAGCTCTGGCTCTGCTGACAGCCGAGAGCAGAAGCACCCCTTTCAGGAACTTTTGACCAAAGTGCCGGGTATGAAGTGTCCTCTGGGAAGAATTAGGGTACTGAGGACAAGCATGGGACATGTGCACTTTCCTTGCCCTTTCTAATGCTGCTGTCCCCAGCCTCCTTGCACCCAGCTTCTTTTTTTTTTCTCTTACCCTGGAAAACAGACTGCAGGGAAGAAGAGCGTCTTCTTTTTCAGCTCCAGCCCAGACTTTCAATCTGGCTTCCTCCCTTTCCACTGCACTGAAATTTTTTCACAAAAGTCTATAATTCTTTCTTTTTAGCCTAATCTAGCCTAAACTGTGCCAATAGCCTCACCTTCCTTGGCCAGGTAGTTACTTGGGATGATATATCTGATTATATACTTAACCCAGAATCTTGCCTTCCCCTGCTTTCCTCAGCTGCCCTCTTTTTTTCTGCCCACTGTTTCCCTTCTGCAGGATCTTTGATGGCTTCTTTTCATCTCCCCTCATCTCTTTGTGGGATGTTGGGATGCTCTTTCATTTGTACCCTTCTTTGCCCCTCCGAGCTGTCCCCATCCACAAACTTACGTCATCTGTTCATGCAGATGACCTTCAAATCTCTGTGACTTTGCTTTGCCTCCACCTATCAGGATGGGAATCTTGTCCTGCAATGTTTCCTTGGGAATGATCAGGTGCCAGTAGGAGCTCAGCATGGTTAAAAGAGATTTTAATGTTTTCTCTGCACCAAGGTGGCAGCACTTTTCTTGATTGTTTATCACTCAAGCCCGCTTTCTACTTGTTCCTCTCTCTGCATCCTCAGGTCTGTCTGTCTTGCAGGAGGAGTTTTGTATAAAGTATGTGGGATGTAGCTTTTCCTATCCCTTTTATACCTAACGTTTCTTGCCCAGATGCCCACTATCTCATATCTTGCCTGCTACAGCACTCTTTGCTCTCAAAAAATGCAGTGTTGCGCCTCCAATCTGTGCAGAGGGCTGCTGCCAAGGTCTTTTTCCTTGCAATGGGCTCACACCAGCACAAGTTGTGCACTTTTTCCAGCTGTCCCCTCCTTGAGAGCACCTCACACAGGCAGCTCTCTTCATTCTCAAGTTCCTTCTCACCCCTCGTTTACCAGGCACAGGCTGGTTCCTTGCTCCTACTGGCCCACCATGTGACCTTACTCTCTCACTTGCTGCGTTTTCAGATGCCATTATGCTTTTGGCTGTGTTACTCTTCAAGCCTGTCAGGAGATGTCTGTAAATAAATATCTGCATGGTCTCTCCTTCAAATACTTCCTTCTCTGTGAGCACGCATCCTAGGTTAAATCCCTTCCAGCTGTGTCAGTTTTTGATGACTGTGTGTCGTGATGAGATGCTGGGAGTGAGTAGAGGATTTATGAAGTTCAATAACAAACTGAAGGAGTTGTCTAATTTAGGACGAATAAGCTATTTTCAAAGGCACAGTGGGAGCACTTCACATTGTGTGGCCTGCATCTTCATTTACAGTACAGGCTGTGCATCAGCAAGGCTGCGCAATGAAGGAGAAAACTTGACAATGCTTCATTTCCCTTTTTACACATGCAAGAAACCAGCACGTAGTATCTACTCGGACCTTTTACACTGTGAGTTATATTCAGTTCCCTCTTCAGCCCCTCTGACCTTCAGTCATGTGGGTGTGAGCGCAAATCACTGCACAAAAAAATACATATATTTTAATGTAATTAACTGTCTGTAAAGCTCTGCTGTAAATCAGATCCCTGGAATGGACTGGGTTAGAAAATCACCCTTTTGTGAAAAGTTATTGTTAACTTTGGTGACTGAAACAGAGTAGTGAACTGAGACACGGAGCGTGATATGAGCAGGTAGGGGTAATAAAAATAAAGCAAAAGGAGTGATAAAAATAAAACAAAAGGATCAATAAAAATGAAGAATTTGCTTGAAGATATTATAGGCAGGATGCTTTCCACCACTTTGTTCCCTCTGGGAGATGAACAGTTTGCAGAAGGAGAATATTTGGTAAATCAGCAGATGTTGCACTCTACAGGCTCAGCAGGGAGTAATCCCTTGTTCACTGGCTCCTAGCCCCAGTAATCCAGTTATCAGGAAACAGCGGAGCCCTGAGCACAGGGAC
The DNA here is from genome assembly GCF_047370975.1 of Nipponia nippon. Lineage (NCBI taxonomy): Eukaryota > Metazoa > Chordata > Aves > Pelecaniformes > Threskiornithidae > Nipponia > Nipponia nippon. Next base: position 48,266,194 of record NW_028262336.1, on the reverse strand, counting down.
TTTTCTCCTGACACTTGGCTGTGGAATGGAGTTTATCCATCTTCTCTGAGGAGATATGCAAGAGGCCACTACAAAGGAAAGTCATACCGTGGCGAGATAACAAACATGACACCCTTGGTGAAGAGCCATGCTCTCCAGGAGATGATCCCCATCGCCCCCTCGTCACCTGAGTGCTGTAAGTGTCTGGTGTGGAGGATGCTGCGTGGGCTGCCTGCCCTGGTGCAGCTGGCGTGCTCCTGCCCTCCAAGGCGATGGCTGTGCCAACCTCGGCCAGCCTCAGGGTCTGCAGGTGGCCGCAGCAGCTTCCTCTGGCTCCCGTCACCAAAGCATCTCCCATGGAACCTCACAGGGGCTCAGAAACCCCCTGTTGCACTAGATTTTCAATAGAAGTCCATTTAGGTATGTAGAATAAATGATCAGTGTCTTTCAAAAGACCTCGGTACACTGGGTGTTTGGGCGCTTTGAAAATCTGCCTGTAGCTGTCACTGTGGCAGCTGCAGCTCTCCAAGCGCCTTTGAAAAATGGATCCTCGTGTACTTTTCTCAATGCAGATTGCATTTGTTTGAAACTCTGGCTCCATTTCTGGGTGGTGAGCTCATGAGCAATGTAGAAGCCTAAATTTCATTACCTTTCAAATAGGTTTAACTGCTTTTGAAAATTTTACCCATCGAGCTCTTTTACAAATCTCCCCATTGTGCACAATTAAGGAGTAAGAAGATTGTCTCTTTGCAGCTGTCATTTAGAGGCTGGATAAAGGTTGAGAACTGAAAAAAAGCATCTATTGAAAGTATCTGTGGAATCTCTCATTGTCCAATAGAAAACCATTATAATGCAGGACCAGGCTCGCAAGACCTGCATTATTCTATTCACAACTCTGCCAACAGCCTGTTAAGTAACTTTGTGCCAGTTACTTCTCTTTTTTTGTGTGGAAGAAGGTTACTCCACTGGTGAAATACGGGTATTGATGCTTACCTTCCTTTGGAGAGAGGCTTGGGAGCTTGAAATGAACACTACAGCAGAGGTGGCTATGCTCATATAAATGTCCAGACCTTTTGCCTGCTTAGGGAAGATAAATGCTAGAGTGACAAGGTACTCTAGCAAACAAGGTACACCATTTATAATAAACAAAACCTCTCATGCAATTTACGACAAGACAAAAACATCTCCGGGAAACATCCTCAAGATTTCTAGGTTACTTCTGGGGAACGCCTACAGGCTAGACAATTGCAAATAAAACCTGTGTCCTTCGTGTTGGTAGTAGTCATGTGCCCTGAAACAGTATTACATCTGACATAAATAATGAATGTTCTTATGATCGAAACTAAGTTTCAAGATACACAGGATCTGTTGGTTGTTTTTTTTTTTTTTCCTTTTCTGCATTTGTCTTTTCAGTTTCTCATTCTCCGTAGCCAAAAAAGATTGTCCTAAAACCTGAAGCCTGGGTTTGGCAAAACCAAAAATTAGAAAGCTGTAGCTGTAAACTTGAAATGCTTTCTGGAATGGAATATGAGCCTTGCAAAGGTGAAGGTGAAGCAAATCTTCTCAGAGGTCATGAGAGCCCCTTCCATCAGTGATGGAGACACCTGGGACATGGTGATCTGCCTACACTCATCTCAAAAGAAGAGTGATCAACACTGCTGTCAGCTGGAAGATAAGAAGTGGCGCTAGCATTACGTCCCTTGCCTCGCTTTGCTCACCCCACATAGTTTGCTATGTAATGGTATGAGAGATTTCAGTGCAGAAGAGTTTAAACTGATGTGATGAATGATGACTTAGTGGTTCTGTTAGAGGGTTTTTGGCAAACAGACCATTTTGTTGTCCATCTGGACATGTTATGTCCCTGAGTGGTGGGTTTACAAATCCCAGAGTCACCAAGTCATTTGAATGGGAAGGAACCACAGGAGGTCTCTGGTCCCACCTCCTGCCCGGAGCAGGTCACTGCCAACTGCCGACCAGGCTGCTGGGCACGGGGGTCCATCAGGATTGCACTGAGCGGCTGCTCCCCCTGCTTATCTCGCTTCCAGCAATGTCCTTTCTGCTTTATCACAAAGCTCGGAAAGCAGAGAGGGGGAAATGTGTGTCCCTTTGTCATGCAGCCCCTCTGACCAGTCTCCCAAATATCCCGGCGGAAGTTCTGGGAGAGGTGTCCCACCACGCGGTGTGGCTGGGCTGCTTCATTAGCTCCGCGGTGCCTCTCCGTGCCTTCAGTATGTCCTGCTGCGCTGAACATGGCGCTGCCTCCGGCTGGCCTCTGCCCAACCTGGCAGCCTTGCACGGAGCTGGCCCCGACCCACCGAAGCACTTTTGCCTGTGTGCCCTGATCAGACTGCACAGTAGCTGTCTGCATCCTCTGCTTTTAATGGTGGCAACTTCAGGTCTATTTTTAAAAGCAAGCTTTTGAAGGAAAGGAATACCAGAAAATTTGGCTTCTCTTCTGTTCCCTCGAGCTCTCAACGCAGCACTCTCTCAGGTGTTTGACTTGAAAAAAATATGTACGTAGCCCTACTTAAGAGTACACATAAGTCCTTTGTTGACTTAAAGTGAACAGCGGCAAAGCAGCTGAAAACACTGACCCGGGTCACAAGAATGAGGCAGAAAAACAACTACTGAAGGCTCCTGCTCAGAATCCCACCCTGGGACACGGCTGCCGAGCGCCTGGAGATTTTCCAGATTGTGTCCTGAAATGCTTCCTTTATCTAGAAACAAGTGATCACACTTTAATTTCTGATTTGAATTACCTCCCCCCTTGCTTCCGAGTAGTTCTAGCAGTTGGTAAAACATTCTTTTGCCTGCAAAAATGAGCAGTTGCAAGGGGAAATGTAAATTACAGCGTCATTTAATTTTTCAGGCTGGTTTCCAAATTAACTGTATTTCTCTGCAGTCCAGAAAGTCCTTGTATATAATCATAAATAGCCTATCTGTTGTAAAGCAGTAAGGCATCAGTAATAGTTATATCTTAATTAAGCTCTAAGAAAGAGAATTTTCAGGCTGTTATAAGCCAAGCAAGTTTTTCTCTGCTGCGTCTAAACATGCATTACCTATAGATGCCAGTGTGATGGGTACCTCATAAGTAGAAATGATCGCATTAGCGGTAAACTTTGTCCCTCGTTATTGTTACCTCCAAATTAAAACATTAACAAAAAATGTGCAGCGTTCAGGCTTCCCTGGTTAACTGCAGGTGCATAGTGCTAATACTCATTTGCCTACCTTAACTATAATGTTGATTTTATCTTAATTGGCTTTATTCAGTTCATTTGCCCTGGGGGATGAATTTGGCTTCATGTCATTATTCTCTTTCACTGGAACAACTGAATACCAGAGTGCAAACAAAGTATGTGTGCTTTTATTTAAGAAGGTGTGCTTGCTTTTCTGATCACATTATTTGCAGTAGGAAATAAACTTTTTTTTTTTTTTTTTTTGGCGAGACAGTGGACATCATCTCACGATCTATAAATGAGTAGATAATTTATTTTTTTTTTTCCCATCTAAAGAGTTAACGGTGATTTCGGTGTGGCTTTTATTTCCCCTTCTACCCAGGCAGTGATTCGACTGTCCAGTAGGTGGCTGGCATTCGCCGGCGCTCGCCGGCGGCTCCCCCGGCATTGCCGCAATCATTTAAGCGAGCCTGCTTTCAGCATGGGAAGCAGGGGAAGAATTGACGTCCAGAAGATCCTGCCTATAGGATCTGAGCCGTCAGCGGAGCCCTGCTTTTTCCTCACTTTAAATCCAGCTGGAGAGTGCAGGTGCTGAAAGCCGGGAGAGATTGGCAATGCAGCGTGACAGCAACTACCAAAAGTTCTTGCTTTTTGTAATTCCCTTGTTTCGGACTCGGTTCTGCTCGGCAGACCTGAAGCTGGGAATTTAACAAGCCTTGATTTTGAAAATGCCTCCCACTCACTGGTCTTTGAATTTGATAAATGGCCTTCCAGAGCTCAGGAATACCTAACAGGGAGACAAGTCAACGAGGAAAAAGCAAGTTTCGGGATTCAAACTATGCTAAAAGATGTTCTCCTTTCACCTTATGGAAACAGTACTTTTGAGCAAGCTGCAGCTGCTTTTTGGTTTGTTTACTGTCAAGATGTGTCACAAAGTGATATGACTTTTAAACTCTTCTGACTGTTTAAAGCCAGCAAGCAGCAGCAAAATTACAGCAAGAAGTTTACTTGAGGATTTTCAAAGAAAGCTGTCTTCTGAGAAGAGCAAGGTAGGACAATGGCATCTGGAGAATGCCTTCTGCTAGACCTAGAAGCAGATAACTTCATTCTCTACAACATCTCTGTCAACCAGAGTGCAAACCTCTCCCTCCTCGGTGACGACTGGTTCTACCCAGCGTTCCTCTACGCCATCCCCACCATCTACGGGATCATCATTTTGATAGGCCTTATTGGCAATATCACTTTGATTAAGATCTTCTGTACTGTGAAATCCATGAGAAATGTCCCTAATTTGTTCATCTCCAGTTTGGCTCTGGGAGACCTGCTGCTTTTAGTGACTTGCGTGCCTGTGGATGCCAGCAGGTACCTTGCTGACGAGTGGTTGTTCGGCAGAACTGGATGCAAACTTATCCCCTTCATACAGCTCACTTCTGTAGGGGTGTCAGTCTTTACTCTCACTGCGCTCTCGGCTGACAGGTAAGCTGGCTGCTGTAGCCTTGAAAAGAAGTCTGCATAATTGTGACTCCATAAAATGCATGATTATGAATGCGTATTTTCAGGTAACAAGTATATTTTTAACCTAATGAGGGGAAAAAGAACGACTTCAGTTAATTTCTGGTGGTTATGAGCACACAGCTTGAGGAGGATGCAGACTGAACCCAGGATACTTTGTCTAGGCTAAACGAAATTTGTGCAGTTTAGCTAATAGTCTAGCTTAATTAAAAGAAAAACACGAGCAGATCAAGCTAAAGACCAGAGAGAGAAAATACCATTAATGAAGCTCTGTTAAAAGCTAGCATGTTCATATTTGCCAAAAAGATAATTGATCCATATTTCATGAAGTGTGAAGGCACTGGAGCAGCAATTTAAAGTGCAGTTAGAATCAATTCTTTCTAGTGGCTTGCTTCCTTAAGGCTAATTACATGTGAGGCAATATTTCATGAAATATTTTCCAAATGTTCAAATGAAGGTGCCTGAAGCCAGGCATCTCAGTTCACTATAGCCAGTATACTTCCCTTGATTAAACCGTTTGTCCCTTATCCAGTCAAAACTGATTTGTGCTGTTGGTTCGGAAACTTTATCTTCCAATAATGTTTGGTAAAAATAACAAGTAATAGCTATGCTATTTTAGAACATGTGAAAACAAGTTTGACTTTAACAAATGATATGCTTCTAATAAGCCAGCTCTATTTTAGATTTCTGTGAGGCTTTGGAAAACTGTCTCAGAGCATTCAGATTTAAATTCAAAAGACATTTTAATATGTATGTTATTTGGAAGGATGAAGCCTACCCTTCTGGAAAGGTTTTAAGTATTTATCAGACTGTTGGCTTTTATAGAAACTCCTATGTACGTCAGAGAAGCCAGGATGTTTTGTTTCTAATTTGGATGCTTCAGAAAGAGATTAAGGAATACATTGTCATCATGCTAAAGGTATAAAATCTCACAGAAGTACTAAGATTTCCAATGAGAAAAATTATTTCAGTTTTGTTTTGCTCAAAGAAGACCTGGGGATTGTAGTTCTTGGTCACAAAGAAGTGAAACTAGGTTTGCTTTCGGTAGTCCCTTGCATGCCACTCTGTGTGTCTCCTCCTAACCTCCTACTTTAAAACATCAGACTATTTTTGTTCAGTTTTCAAGGTAGTTCATAAACATATTTCAATATACAGTATGTGGTCTCAATGAAAGCAGATGACTCCATAATGTTTCAGAGACAGAATGGTCAATATGTTTATTAACTCCTTCACGTTGGTGTACATATAAAAATAGCACTGTCTGCCCCAATAGCAGATGACAAACAGGCCTACGTGTAGACAAAATTCTTCTAGCAATTTGCTCTAAAAGAGTTGGGAGAATAGGAAAAGCGCACAAATCCTCTAGTAAAGGACCACCTATGCTTTCACTCCTGGATTTCATATGGTGGCTGGACCCCCAACCTGCTCTGAGGAAAATGTTAGGAAAATAATAAGCATTTCTCCAGGAAACTCATCTTTCCAAAGCTGTAATGTAAGTTGTTTTAAAGACTAGCAGGAAAAGAAAAATGCATCATGAAGAAGATTATGTTAGAGAGATTTGTTACTATCTGATCACGTGCCACATATAAAGTAAACATTGCAAGTGCTTTTACTGAGCAGCACATCAATAGCATTTTTTCCCTGAAGTGAGTGAACAGAACAGAAAACAGCAGCTGTGGTAAGCTTGGGGTTTGGTGACTTTAAATTCTCAGCTTCAGCTTTATCTGGATCCTGTTAACCATCATGCTGGATTGGTAATCAAATGTTACCACGGTTTTCAATGCCACTTGGCTACAAGGGAGACAGGCATGCCTGTGGGAAAAGACTTTATGTTCCCATTTTTAAGGGTTCATTTTACCCTCTTCTAATGCATCTGCTGTCCACTGCAGAAGGAGGTAATAACAAAACTTTTACATTTATTAGATCTATGAATCTTAAATGCTGTGCATTGAACCACAAATGGACCTTATCAATTATGTGTACTGAAGTTTCTGTTTTGGTATATAACAACAGTGCTGGGATAATTTTGTTACAAAATAATACAGTCTATATTTCGTCAGCTCACAGCCTGTTAGTCTACCTTTATTTTCTTAAAACTGTCACCCTGAACTCTAGGACGCATTATTAATCATGTCAGAATCATTAAGAAAATAAACTTAAAATGTGCAGGGAAAACTTCCAAGGTGAGAGTTGGCTGTGACCGGCATGGTGATGCCTGCCTGGGTCTGTGAAGGGATTGGCAGCCCAATACCCTGCTGTGGCCCCTGGGGCAGGGAGATGCTGAGACTGGCACCTGGGGTGGTTTCATAGACAACCATTTCCGAGGTCAGACGTGGCGTTGCACGAAGGTTGAGCAGCAGCTCAGCCCTGCAGGGAAACACCTGCAGAAGACAGGGGCATGGTGGTGAGAGCAGGGTAACACGAGGACTCAGGAGTCCAGCAGGTAATGCTGGTGAGCAAGGCGTCCCCTAGTCCATGGAGAGAGATGCTTCCAGAGGAGACAGGATAAATCACCGTGTCAAGCTCCCTCCTTGGGTGTAGAGGAAACCTTGCTGTTTAGCACAGATTAGATGCCCATATTTGAGACAGCTAATGTTCAGTGATGTGAACCCTACCTGAGATGCTCACATGAGGAATGTGAATGTCCCTGTTCTCATGAATCTGAGCCATGGACCATGGCAGAGAAAAACCTCCTAAACCTTCTGCTGTGAATAGCATCACATGGCACTGTCTCCAAGGGAAGGGAGACTTGTCAGTGCACCACAGACCTTTTGTCTATAATTCGTCTTCTGCAAAAAAAAATAATAAAAACCCTTCAGTTCCCGTGTTCTTCAATTGACAAAAGCAAGTGGGAACAACTGCTTACATTACTGAAGGTGTTGTTGTGATGCCTAGAGACACCTGGCATCTCTGGGATCAGAAATCTGCTGTGTAAAGAAAAGCATTGGAGTGTGATACAACAGGGTCGTTTCCAAAGAGGTGGTCATCAAAACACGAGATGAAAGGCAGTGGGTAGGTGTGATGGGTAGATACAGTACATGAGAGAGGGGTGAAACATGTATGCTACATGTTACAACAATGGTACAAATCATCTCATAGAATCATAGAATATCTCAAGTTGGAAGGGGCCCATAAGGATCATCAAGTCCAATTCCCTGCTCCTTGCAGGACTACCTAAAACTAAACCATATGACTAAGAGCGTTGTCTAGATGCTCCTTGAACTCTGACAGGTTTGGTGCCATGACCATGTCCTTGAGGAGCTTGTTCCAGTGACCGACCACCCTGTCAGTGAAGAACCTTTTCCTAATGTCCAATCTGACCTTCCCCTGACGTAGCTTCATTCCATTTCCTTGTGTCCTATCGCTGTTCACCAGAGAGAGGAGATCAGCACCTCCCTCTCCGCTGCCCCCCTTGAGGAAGTTGTAGACTGTGATGAGGTCCCCCCTCAGCCTTCTCTTCTCCAAGCTGAACAAGCCAAGTGACCTCAGCCACTTCTTGGTTGCTTTGGATCACCTTCTGAAGACGAGTGGCCCAGTTTTAATAGATTTTTGCACAGCCCACATCATGGGCACAAGGGTGTACCTTCCTGAGGTACAGTTCCATTCTTGCCATTCTTTTCCATGGTATTCTTTCCTTTTCCACTTTCCCATGTGTTAGACAGGGTTAATAATACCATTTCTATGATCTCCTGGTGCCAACCTCCACCATAGAGCAGCTAAAGCTTCTCAGTGGTTTGACCCACCAAGACCTAGTGGTTGTCTGGAGGACTGACTGCTCACTTGCAAACTTTTCTCAAGGAGAAACAGAGGGACAAACTGCTGATCTCAGCTTTTCCTGCAGTGGGAGCCTCCCAGCCTGCAAGGTGCTCTGCATGCATATGGATGCAGATGAGCATGCCTGCACAGGTTTGCTTAGGTAGGGCATAGCCAAAGGATCCCCAGTTGCTTAGATTGGGTCTGTGTACAATCATGTGATTGTGTCAGGCTAAAGTTAAATTATTTGAGAGAGTATGGGAGAAAGGGCAAAAAAGAGTTAACAATATTAGAACTTGATTTTCTGTGGGACTGCTCCACTGGCTGCAGGGAAGCTGCATCTGTCTAGCAGCGTTTGCAGGAGCTGTGGGAGCTGGCTGTGAAACCTGTTTTCCTGCGAGCTTGGCAAATTTGCAGAGCAACCAGGAGAGGGTTAAGGCCTGTGGTGTGCTTACAGCCACCCTCCATGAGTGATAAGGCGCCAGGGCTGAGTATACAAGAGCAAGGAACCAAGCAGTCGATGCATGTGTATGCATGTTTGTGTGTTTTAGAAGAACTGTAAATGACGTTGGCAGGGGAAGGACATCTGTCCGCCCTGCTGCTCTGCTCTGTCGAGGCAGTGGATTTCTTCAGCTCATCCCAGCAAAGAGGGAGTTAGGGTTTGCCCACTCGCCTGCCCTCCTCCTCCTTGGTGCAAGGGAAAGGGGTATAGAGGTGCCTGTGAGAGCAGTCACACCTGGGTCTCTACCCCAGGCAGAAAAGCCAAGGCTGGCTCAGCAAGTGACAGCAAATTAAGGAAAATCTTTGCACAGCAAGAGGAAAAGCAGCTCATTTAATTGCCCTTGTCATGGGAAATGTCTTTATTTAATTGACTGTTTCTCCCATGACTGACAGGGTTTATACATTTGCATTTGAATTACCCAAGCTGTCAAGCACTGATCATACTTCCCCACTGTTTTGCTGACATTGTAAAAAATCGAAATGCCCTGGTGCTCATGCAGTGAAACCTTCCTGAAGTAATGCTGTTTTTACAAGCACACAGCAGAGTAAGTGTAAAGCTTAATTAGCGTTTACGAGCAGCATCTTTACTTTAAGCACCTTGGTTTACGTGGATTTTAGTGCTGGAACATTGCAGCAATGCCTGCCAGCCAGAGCTGCCTGCTGGCCTGGGGTGGAAGGGAGTGACGGTGTAGTGAGACTCATGGGGTGACATTACCTGTGAGGTTAGGTGGCTTACCTTGGTAAGACCAGCTGCAGACAGCAGAAATTGCAGTCATGTGGGAGACCTGAAATGAGGATGTTAACTTTGGAAATGTTGACCTCAGTGCTTAGATGCTGGGTCCCTTGCAGTGGGTCACAACCACAACTTTTGATGTTCCTCTGAACTCATATGACAGTTTGTTTATCTAAGAAATAAAAAACTTCAAACAACCCTCTCTCCCAAAAAAACAGTGGTGGGAAGAAAGAAACAAATCCAGAATTTCTAGGAAGATACTTTTAAATATGCAAAAATCTTTGTTGAATGGACTCTTCTGTCATTTGGACGTCTTCAGCCCCTACTATTAATATTATGTACAATACCAGAGGAGGAGTAATATCTACATGTCAGTTCATTTGTATTACTTTACAATCACTGGATTATGTCTCCACGAGAGGATTAAGGGAAGTGTGCCACCCTAAAATAAAGCTATAGAAAGCCAAACTGGATTTCCGTTGAGTTGATTTACAGTGACACTTTTTTTCCCAATACCATCAGTTGTAAAGTGTCGGTCCATAGTGGTTATGAATTTATTCTGGGCAGTCTAGTCACACCATTCATGAAATCTCTTCAGGTCAGTAAGGCACTATTTTGGGGCAATTTACTTGTGCTGTAATTTACTGTGCAGCCTCGGGAAGGTCTTGAGAGAGTGGTGGAGAAAGCCACTCTCTGTGCTACCAAGACAGCCTCTAATGCAGTCAATGCGAGTCAGCAGCATGACACCTCCACACGTACATTTTGGATCCGCTGACATGATTTCAGCCACAACATCAGTCCTTCCAAGCCAGGGAAGAAAATCGGAGGAGTTTCGGACCCCAGCCCAAAGCCTTCCCTCCCACTGAAGCACCAGGCAGCCCCTCCTCAACCCTTACCGCTGGCACGGTGTCCCTGCCACTGCTCTTCCTGTGCTGATGGCACAGGGTGCGTGCAGAGAGAGACACGCGTATCTCTTTCAGCTGATACACAGAGTCTTAGATCCTGTGTTGCTGGCCACTGTGTCAGTATAATACATACACTCATTACACCCTTGGTTTTAGCTCTCATTTCCTCAGCCCCTGCATCCGTCTGCACCAAGAGAAAGAGATCAAACAGCACAAACTTTCTGAATATCTTGATTAGCCGGAGCAGATGGCCAAAACACAATAGATGCACTTCTATAACCAGGAACATCTGAGCTCCATTTATATCAGTGGGACTGGTGTGCAAATCTGAGGTTAGATTCAGTGCTAATGTGCTGGAAACTGTCAATATTTAAGCAATCAAAAGGAAGAAAAGTTGGATTACCTATTGTTTACATTTCAGTAAAACCTAAAAACCCCAATCAGTTGTCATGGTCTCATGATACGAGGTGCTGTACACACCGTTAAGGAGAGCGCCTGGCTGCAGAGAATTTGCCGGCTGTGTGCCAGACTGAACGCGGTGGGCTGGGGCGCCAGCATTGCTGCAGGGAGACGAGCCCACGGTGGTCCCATCAGCTCAGGCGTTAGTACTGGCGCTCAGATTTGGACAACAGCCTCGCCGAAAAGAGTAGAAGGGAGTTGAGCTGAAAAAGGAGAAGCAGGCACAGCCTGTCCTGTATATGCAGTGAAACATCCAGTAGCCACTTTGCTCACAGACAACCCTTGCAATAACCTGTTTTCCTTTTGTTTTTGAAAAGAGACTCCAGCGCTAGCCCTGCTGAGTCCCCTTGCCTTGTTCTGCACCCATGTGCCACCTAACCCCATACCACATAAGACACGAGAGATCCTGTCCGAGCTCCTGCTCATAGCAGGCTCTTCAGTTCACACCCACACCTCCTGCTGCATATGACCTCAGATGGAGCAGGGGATTTCGGTGTCCAGAAGACCAGCCTGTGCCCTGGGGCAGAAACCGAGGGTGGTGCCAGCGCCCCTCGCAGTGGTGAGGCACCAAAAGGCAGCAAGTCAATTGCTATGCTGTAGCGAAAGGCAGAAAGCTGGACTCCCTTGCAGGAAACTCCCCTCCTGACGCCAGGCTAGGGATCAGTTTAACCAGAGTGCAGAAGACTGTGGAGCATCAAAGGGAGAAGTGCTGCCAGAGCTCTGCCCATCCTGTCCTTGCCCACCGTCCGGCTATGGCCAGTCTCTGCAGCTCCATGGGGAGGCGAAACGAAAAACAGTACCACAACACCCTGAGAGGCAAAACCATTTCTTCACACCTGCAGATAGACCTGAAGCATGAAATTTAGTCATGGATGTTCGAATGACCTGGGAGAACTAGAGATGCAGATGGTGGGCCAGCACCAACTGCACCAGCCATCCAGTTCAGCAGCTCTTCTTGCCCCCACCCGTGCACAGAAGCTGCTGAATATCTCATAGCATTTGGATTAAAACAGAACTTTTCAGTGACACCAGGCAACTTTCTGAGTAATCAGACCAAAGGTGCACATATCACCCTGTCCCCCTCGTGTCTGGCATCCTGTTATCCTCACTGCTTAGAAATTATGTCATATTTCAAATTGAAATTCGTCTGACCTCTAAGCACTGCATAATAATCTAACTAATAGCATGACTGAAAGGCTGAGAGAGCTGGGATTGATCAGCCCGGAGAAGAGAAGGCTCCAGGGACACCTTATTGTGACCTTTCAATACTTAAAGGGGCTTATAAGAAAGATGGAGAGAGACTTTTTACCAAGGCCTATAGTGACAGGACAAGGGGCAACTGTTTTAAACTGAAAGAGGATACGTTCATATTGGACATAAGGAAGACATTTTTTATGATGAGGGTGGTGAGACACTGGAACAGGTTGCCCCGAGGTGTTATGGATGCCCCATCACTGGAATGTTCAAGGTGAGGTTGGACTGGGCTCTGAGCAACCTGATCTAGTGAAAGATGTCCCTGCCCACAGCAGGGGAGTTGGACAAGATGGCCTTTAAATGTTCCCTCCAACGCAAACTATTCTGTGATTCTACGATAACAGAAGTCAAGGATAGCACTAGACTCTTCAGCCCCAACATGCAACTGAAAGTTCATATGGAGGTGGTGGTCTTGTGACACCTATGTTTACTGAAGCCACAGAAAGGACTTAAGCATCATATAACTGACTTAGATTTATACTAGCTAGCTCAGGTACTGATTACACTAAAGCCATGACACGGTGAGAATGGCACAGGATATCTCATTTTGTCACATGCAGAACAGACACTCCAATGTCTTCTCTTGGTCTCCTCTTTCCTTGAAAGATTCACCAATTTTTTGGCATAATCTGCTCACTTGAGGCCTAGATATACTATTTTATACGTGACTGAGTTAAAATGGCTTCTGTTAGACTGTGGCCGTTTATCCCAATGACTCTACAATATTTTTACAGTCTGGTCAGCCACTGTGTCATCTGCAAACTTTCCCAGCAAAGGTTTAATATCCTGCTCAAGGCAGCTGATATATGCAATAAATAACACTGGAGCTAGAGCAGGTTCCCAGGACCCAAGCTAGAAATGGCTCCACGCACTGCTACCTTTTTACCTACATGTTTGAAGAGCTGCTGGGGAGGCCATGGGGCTTGGGGTCCCCATCTAGCACGGCTCCACCTCTCAGGCCAGGACTCCTAATTTTAACCCTTGTCCCATGGGAGAGGGGCTGGGATTGCATGAGCATGGATAGGGGAGGGAGGACCATGAGTGCCCTGGCACACGCATGTACATATCTACATGCACAGTCACCCATGCCAATGTGCCCATGCAGGCTGTGCATCCCATGTACGCCAGCATGGCCCACACACCTTTTACATCACCTACAATGTTGTGACAAAATTAAAAAAATGTATGGCATGCATTAAACAAGAGAGACATATAAATTATCATCTGTTAGTAGGATTAACCTCTCCATGATTCTGTCTACAACTGGCCTTGGGCAATCCAAATTCTTGCAGTTTTCTCGGTCACACCTGAGAAATCCACCAGCTTTCTGAACTTCACAACTTTGGAGCCACTCCTTGGGAATTTCTCCACTTTTTCAAGATTTGTAAAAAAAATAACACCAGTTGTTCCCAAACTGGTTCCTTTAATATTCCTAAGTGTAAATTACTCAGGCCTGCTGGTGTGAAAGTGTTTTGTGCTAGCAGATGTTGGCTCACGTATTCTTTAATACAGCTGACAAGTTTTCTGCTACTTCTATACCACTGCACACATGGTATAGATACCTCCTCCACATTTGATCTTAAAGAGAAATATCTAGTCATTGATTTTCACTTTGTCTCATCACTGTTCATATTTTCACCATTTACGTGTATGTCTGACTTACTGATTTTTTTTGTTCCTGATGTATTAAAAAAATGCACATTTGTCTGTTACACAGTGACCTTTGATATTTTGCTGGCTCCTCCAGCTTCCCTTATCAGTCACCGACATTTTTAAACTCAGATATTGCTTTTTTTCCCCATCTGTTGTGTATCAGTTTTTTTAATTACTTCTTTGAGGTTTTAGCATGACTCTTCATTTTCTCTTATTCAGGGCAGGTTTTTGCCCTGCACAGTTTTTTCAGGGCAAGGTGGGGGAGACAAGGGAGGAGGCTGGGGGTTAGCTACTAATGTATTGTTAGCATGCCTTCTTTACATTTATGTTCCCAGTCAGTTGATCTGACAGCTGTTTTTAACTGTAGGAAACCTGCTTCTCTAAAGTTCCATATATACATATATATATGGCTTTTTATTCTTTCCACAAAATTAAGATAAGCACACCATGGCTGCTATAGCTTAAGGAACTGCTAATTTTTAGGTCAATGATGAACTGTTCTTTCTCTGTCAGAACAAGGTACAATATTGATTTATTGCACATCACAGGCAGGACTTTTTGGGTTGAGAAACTACCATTTTTAGAAACTCCAATGAATTTCTATAACTGGCTCTGTGAGATATCCAGCAATTATGCCACATGTTTAGGTTACCCAGTGATGTTGTTTTTATGCACCAAAGGTGGTGCTTTCAGGAGAAATTAGGCTGATTCTGTAGTGAGATGAGGGGTCTGTGTCTGAAGCCCCAGCTTTAGTTGCCCTGGTAAGAGTTCAATCTACAGGTGTGCCAAGCCCCTGGTCCCGCGCCATTGACAACCTTGATGACTTGGGCTGAGACAGCAAAGCCTTGGATGGAAAGCGTCATCAGGGCTTGCTCCTTCCCATGCCCTGTGGCCCAGGTGCCAGCACCTTCCTTCCCAGCTCGGCTCCGGATGCACACTGCATTGCAACCCCGGCACCAGCAAGCTGCTCCACCAGGCTGTGATCCGGCATCACGTAGCGTGAGCATGGGCACATCCGTCTGCCTGTACTGGGCGCTGAGCACATAGAAAGGTGCACAGTGATTAGCTGGTGCCGAGGCACTGGGCTATTGGCTGTGCGGGGGAACTCATCATTGGTTTGGAAGTCAAAGGATGTTTTTAAATTAATGGGTCCCCATCTTCCTTCAGACGGCAGGTCTCACATCCAGTTGCAAGGACTGTGGCAAACTGTGAGGCTGGCCCCAGTGAAATCTTTGATTTGGGATCAGGCTTTCATTCAGAGACTTGGCTGAAGATCACCTACAGGGAATAAGCACCCTGGGTGCAATGGGAGTCTTTCTAGTAAGGAAAGCACCATCCATGGGACTCCCACTATTTCCTGCAGTAACCTTTACATCCTTTGTTTTCCATATGTATAGTTAATTTCTGAAATATTTTATGCTCTAGATGGTCATGGTTAGGAATAGCACAGCCACTATCAAAAGGTTACTCTTTAAGCTCTCTTTCCCCAATGTGTTATGCAGTTCCACGGTCTCTAAAACACTCTGTCTCAATTTTGACCTTAGTCATCCCCGGACTGAAATTCCCATTCATCCAGGTTCCATGATGATGTAGCAGTATGCAGGTATACAGACTGAAATCTGAACATGTGCTTCAAAAAGTGAGAACTATGCCACTTCCATCAATGCCTCCTTTTTCTTTCCATTTATATGTTAATTAATAAAAAGAGAGAGAAAGTAGGCAGTACCTGCCAATGTATGTAAAAGATTAGCCCATTAGAGATGTCTTTGTGCCCATACGCAATTTACCAAACTAAAGATGTTAATAACAGATGTTCATTCAAGAATCATGCATAATAATGATAATCTTAACTAAGTATGCGGAAAGCAGATAGACCCAGAATAGACTGTTGGAGTGTGTTGATGGGTTAGACAGCGTAGCAATTTTGTGGATTTATTGAATTATTTGTCTTTAGAGCTATAAATATTCATAACATTCATGGTGGAAACAACAAAGAAAGTTTGGGGCATTGCATTTCTCATAAATTTTTTCTTAGCAAGACTTTTTCTTTATTTTCCAAGTGGACCTTCACACTCAACAAGGCTACACATGTTTCATTTATGCAGTCTTTGCATAGCATCAACTTTTTTTCTGTTGCTTGAGGCTTGTTGCATGGTAATTGAGCCAGTCCTTCATATTATGTGGGCAAAACAATAAAGTGATACTAGTAGAACATAATTACAAAATTTTAATGAGAAGATTTTCATTTAGTCTCTTCATGGGCCAAGACCAAATCGATGTGCGCACATTAAGCTTATAAATGGGAGCAGATGACTGGGGATCAGAGGAACTGTGAATTGCACATCTTTTCTCCCTCTTTCAGTTACAGGTGCGAACAGAAGAAATATGGGGACGTGCTGACCGAGAGGCAGTTCTTTCGTCATTACAATAGGAAGTGGTTGCAATTTCAGGAGCTCATTTTCTAGAGCTGGGAAGAACTCAGCGTTTTCACTTCACAGTAATTTACATGACTATTTTTGTAAGATATCAGTTCATTCCAACTAATCCCTGCTTTTTTATTTAAGTTTCAGGTTCACATTAGCCCAACATCTGAAAATAGAGCTCAGTTTAAACAGATTCAAAAGTTTATAAGTGGATTTCTCACTTCAGAGAAAAAACAGAAAGCAGCAATATGGCAAATCTTTCCACCAGCCTGA
The DNA here is from genome assembly GCF_047370975.1 of Nipponia nippon. NCBI lineage: Eukaryota > Metazoa > Chordata > Aves > Pelecaniformes > Threskiornithidae > Nipponia > Nipponia nippon. The sequence goes on along the minus strand of NW_028262336.1, from coordinate 48,249,573 downwards.
TGCAGTCTAAACAGTGGGGTTGGTAATGAAGCAGGGGTGGGCAAGCCTTCTGAAATTTTGTTTGAACAGGTTTTAACACACTTGTTTTTTTAAACCATAATATAAATTCAGGAGTGGGGCCCAGGATCGTTTTATGTAAACAGTGTAAGACATAGTAATGGATGATACTATTTAGAGGAAACTTTCCTTCACTCTAAAGTACTCTTTCAAATTTATTTTGGAGGGGCAGTGTCCCGTTTCCCTGTAGGAAGGATGGGGAGGATTTTTTTTTTCTCTTTGTGTATTTCTTGCAAGCATGAGGTTCAGCTGCAGGAAGATAGGAATGCTTGGAAGGACTGTGATAAAAAAGGGCAGTATTCTGTGACAGAGTCTATTTCAGCCATTTTCTCTTGCCACACTCCTCCTGCTGAAAAAAGTAAGGGAGAAAGATTTTTGAAATCAACCTAGTGCCTCTTATTAAGTGGAATTCAACAGATGAGGGGGATGTAGTGGCCAGCACATAGCTGCCTTACAATCCTTGCTGTCATATTTGGTCACCAGGAACACCTCCGACAGCCACCTACCTGTGTGACCAGCTGCCTTCGCTGCCATGAGGGAGAGGTGTTTGTTTCCCATTGCCACTGGCAGCAACTGCAGTTATTACAGAGGACACAAATTATTTTGGCTGAAATTAAGATCTACTGACCTACCACTTGTAAAGACACCGAAGAAGGTGGTATCTCCCAGCTTAAAAAAGCATGTCTCTTTTTTTGCACCCCATACCTACCAGATATACAATGAGGGTTGTTGTATGGTCCAACTATATTAGCTTTAATTGCTGACATAAGGGAGGGGGGAAAGGTATTAATACAAAGCAATCATAAAAGAGGGAAGCAAGCTAAGGCTGCCTACAGCACCAGCTTCGCCACACAGCATAAAGTTATGCTCCATAATAAAATAAAAACCAGACAGTGAGACGTATGGAGCTAAATCAGTTTACAATCCAAGGGAAACATCTGATTTTCCTCCCATGCTTTAATTGTTTTAATTTAATTTTTGTGGCTGTTGTAGCGGGCACAAGTAAGTGGATGAAGGTGACAGGAAAAAAACATGAGGGATTCACTGGAGCTGCTGCCTTAGGGATAAGGTCCTTTCTTCCCCATTGTGAGAGCAAAATTGCAACCCTTCGTATCTCTATGCTTAGGAACGTATAGGCAATATGGCTTTGAGAGCAAAGTCTGTTTATACTTCAGTTGATTTGTATTTTCTTGGCTCAGCTGAGGACCACAAAGATGGCTAAAATATTTTGCACCAGCAGAGAAGCTTCATCTAGGCAACTTTGGCATCCATTTGGGGCCTTATTTCGATCTGTGTCTTTGAAGAGTATATCTGTAACTCGTTTTCATGATAAAGCTACTTCTGTGTTTATACATGAAGTTGCAGCCTTGGGGCTAAGTGTACTGTATTAACCAATGTTTGCATAGTCACAGTTTTAGAATACATTAGGTGGTGTTATTGTTAGTTACATTATTATTAACACAAGGATAATGACATAGTTTTCCAGTTTCCCTGGCATATTAACCTCAGTGGAAAAAGTATTTACCACAGAAAAACCTTGTGTGTCACATTTTCGTGGTTTATGTTCATTTCAGTAGTTTCAATTGTGAGAAACAACTATTCAATGAGCACGACAGAGATCCTAAGAGATGTATATAAGACATTTTCCATGATTCAATGGAGAGGCACACGCTCTGTGGGCTCCTACCAATCCCCAATGAATTCTGGGGATTAGGTTAAGAAGTGATCATGCATAATATGTTACTGGATTCTGGCATTCTGGGTTGAAGCAGCCCTCTCACCAGGCTCATCTTGGAGGCCTGGAGACTGATCTGGAGAAGAGGGACAGCACCACCATGGCCAGTGGAGGGGAGGATTGCCCTACAGGGTGAATCCTCATGGTGCCTCATGAACTGTGATTATATTAATTGCTCTTAAGATAGCCCTATGTGCAATTTCTTTGTGTGGGCTTCTTTGAACAAGACTGTGAGACACAAAGATGACTGGCATCCATCCTGGCCAGAAGGTCATTGGTAGCTGCTGTGCACAAGGCAGGTTGCTGCTTCACAAGCACAGTGGGAACAAGGAAGTTCAAAGACTGAGCGGTAGTAAAGGTCAGCATCTCTTTCATATTTCCTACCAGATCGGCAACCCAGTCATTTTCATCTGGGTTGACAACTGGAGAGGGATTGGAGTTGACGCAAGTTCTTGACCGTATCATTTTTTATTCAACTGAATCTTCAGAAGGCATATTTTTCTTTTTAAGTTTTGGCCTTTGTTGTAGGACATGAATCATACCTCTGGTTTTTAATCTTTTCCAAAAATTTCTTTAAATGCGGGTTGGGAAAGGAGTTCAGCTGGGAAAAAAAAAAAAGTCATATCAAACAATAATTAGAGACTGAATGTGAGAGCAAGCAGAGGTGATAAATACAGGGCCATGTCTGAATCTACTGCAGACAAGTTGAGCATGCAATGTGACATGTACTCTCAGAGCCTGTGTTACTGCATGGGTTGAAAATAATGCTGTTTTAAGACCTTAGCATGAGGGCTCACTCAGCTGGCCACCTCAGTCCGTGGCTCCACTGAGGTATATATTCATCAATCTCCCCTTCAAAGTGGATTGGATTATCCAAGTGCTGGATGTTAAGTATGGGAAAGTTACGTGCCTCAGGCTAACTCATTGAAAAAGAAGTTGCAGAGGACAAAGCTGTGGAAAGCTTGAAATACTGTTTGACACACAAGCTGGAAATACAGATGCTGAAAAACAGGACCAGCTGCTGCTCAAATCCAGTCTACCTTGCTGAAGTTCTTCAGAAATTTCAAATAAATTATAAAATCCAGGGTTGACCCTATCAGGAAAGTGATGTGGAAGCCCAAGCCCCGGCCCGGGGCTCCGATCGCTCACGTGTGCCCTGCCGTACCCTTGCACAGAGCCCCTGCAGCTGCTGTCCAGAACCCAAGCTGGTGTGGGAGAGTAGAGCTGCTGAGATGCAAGCTGAGGAGAGACCCATCGACGCATCGGCTAGGTGACTGGAAATGGAGACTCCCACCAGATCAATACTGATCAATTAAGTATTACTACTGAGAGGATAACACAGATTACTGAAGATTTTTGAATAAATTAGCCCACCATCAAAGAAGTCGTGCAGATAGTCAGCAAATAATTTGATTCAATTGTCAGGCTCTTAAGAAAATATCTACCTGTGTTCCCGCATCTGAGAACTTACATTTTCAACAACTATTTTCTAGCTTTGTTTTTTGTGTTTTATCTTTTTGTGCTTTTGACCTTATGATTTGGGTCTTCACTGAGCCCCTTGCAAGAAAATCATCTCGCAGATCTTCTTTCGTATCTGCTGTAGCAGGCTTTAAAAAATAAACTAAATGCCTCATAATCTGTGCCAGCATTCTTAGCCATTTCTAGTTCTGTTCTTTCAAAATTATAGTTTGGAATGCCATCTCTAGTTAAAATGTACTAATAAGTTAAAATGGATTAATTTTCTGACTTTCCCTACTCCCTAAAACAGAATGTCTCTTTCTCTGCATTCTTCAATTCATTCATGTTACTGGAAATTAATCCTGGAAAATATTCTCTCAGCTGGCTATATTGTGTAAGAAAATCTCTGAAATAATTATGCTAACGTGCCATGTTGATAAGTGTACAATAAGCACCTGCTGAAATACCTTTGAATTAACTAAATTTATTAATACCTTGATATGTAATTAATTTCTTTTTGCATTTATCTTCCCTAGGGTTTACTGAAGATGTTCAGTTAGCTAGTGTTTCTGTCAGTAATTTATAGCTGGTGAATCAGACTATAAATTGAGCTTTCAGCTACATTGTTTCAGTAATCTGCCTAGCTCTTCCCTTTTATTACTGCAATAGTCGTAATATCATATTTAAGTGCTGTGATTTTCTTCACCTGAGATGATGATCTTGTACTGGAAGATTGTGCTTTGTAGTAGGACACCACTCAATTCCCAGCTTCAGACTGCAAGTTAAAGAGGTGCTAAGCAAGCCTGAAAAATACTGTCTGGCTTCTGCAGCTGTATAGTGGGAATAAAGGGGAGCTGGAGAGCTTGGAGAATAAGTGGTTAAACAGAAGACTATTGAGCAAGGTGTTTGCAGTGCATTAAAGAAAGCATCATCTACACAAGACACCTGTGGGATTATATGAAGAAACATCTGCAAATGACAAGATGTCCAGATACAGTCTTTATAAAAATAAATATAAATAATTGTAAGTAAGTGTAAGTATGTGTGTACTTATGTATACATGTATATACATGCATATATATAAAATATATGCATATAAATATATGTGTATGTGTATAAAATACACACACACAGATGTACACACATATACATATGTACATAGAAGGAAAGGGTAGGCGTGCTGAACAGGGTATTGCTTATAACTAGAAGCTGACTGTGTCCTTATCCTGCAAATAAGGCAGTTACCCAGTTAAAACAGTACAGGACTGATAGAGTCCTCTGAAATGCTGAGCTTTAGGATAATGCAGGCTACAGTACATAGGGAATCAATTGCATATATGAAGTGTCCCTGGTTTGGGCTGCCAGGCGGATGGACACTGCTGCGTGCTCCCTGCTCTCAGGCAGGGCGTTATTCTTGCTACCTCCGCTCCTGCCCCAGTGGCAATTCGGCTGGCTGAAAGAGCCGGGATCCTGGTAGGAGATGAGAAATGAACTCTGGAGAAGGCACATGAGAAAGGGGGATGTACCCTGCCATGCCAAGACCCAGGCACCCATCAATCCCCAGAAAGCTGACAGTGACCAAGGAACCAAATGGGCCATGGGCAGTGTGAGGTAGATCCTGGAAAAAACATCCAACAGATTGTAATTGTTATGATAATGATCCTAAATAGTAACTTATGAAACCTGTAGATATTCCTTCCTAATTATCTTTTATTTTTCTACTGTGTTCCTTATACGCATTTGTGAATTGTGATTTACTTGGAGTGTACGCTCCTGCCAGAGCAGGGCTCCAGCAGATATGAAGCTCTTCTGTTTTCTGGTCCTCTCATTACACACATCAGGTTCAAATAAGTTTGCTTCTTTCATTTTCTTGGATTCTAAAGTACAATTTTCTGAAAGGCTGAAATCATAAAAGACAAAATTGCAAATCAAAGTCTTCTACATATCTAGCATAGCAAACAATAATATTTTTTTTCTTCAAGAAAGTCAGCAGCTCTGGCTACTTAGCCTGGATGCATTGAGTTATGGACAACTCTTAATTGCCAGCTACACCACCAAACGGCAATTAAAGCGGGCAACATGCTCTTTGTAGCTTGAGAAAACATAAGATTTGGCTTGCAGGAAGCCAGCATACTCACAGCTCAAAATGAAACGTAGCAAAATCTCAATCCAGTTTCTTTTGGCACTATTCTGTGAAGGGGTGTAAACTGCTGTATGCTTTTGAAGAGAAATCTGTGATTGCACTTCCTATCTTAATGCTATTTGGATACGTATATATTAATGTCAGGCAGCACCATGCTTTGTTGGGTCTATTACAAATTAAATGAAATGAAATTAAATCAATACACATGAAAAAGAATGGACCCATGACAGGTGGCTCTGGTTTAAAATGAAAAATCTATTGAAAACATCAAAATTTAAAATACCAGAAAAAAATTCACAGTCTTGAGTAAAGAAAGATTTTGTCTGGAATTTTTTTCTAAATAGAAGGGACAAGTAAAAATACAATGTCTGAGTGTCGTGGTCAATAAATTATTTCTTTCTTTTTATTTTTTTTAGGTATAAAGCTATAGTAAGGCCAATGGAGATCCAAGCATCCCATGCACTGATGAAGATTTGTGTGAGAGCTGCTATAATTTGGATTGTATCCATGTTGCTTGCCATCCCTGAAGCAGTGTTTTCAGATCTGCACCCTTTCCATGACAAAGGGACTAATAAAACCTTCGTCAGCTGTGCTCCTTACCCACATTCTGATGGGCTGCATCCCAAAATTCACTCCATGGCATCATTTCTGATCTTTTATATCATTCCCCTATCTGTCATTTCAGTATATTATTATTTCATTGCTAAGAATTTGATCCGGAGTGCTTACAACATCCCCGTGGAAGGAAACGTGCACGTGAGGAAACAGGTAGAGACTTGACTTTCTTCAAAAATCCACATTCCCTGTGAATCTGGGAGTAAAGAGTGTGCATTCAGGCAAATATACACTGAAGCAGACTGCACCTGTTGTGCTAATTTTAATAGATTAAGTGGTCTAAAAGAATTTAAATTGTTGAAACAAGCCATGGCACAGCACTAAACAGTTAAAGCATCTTCTCGTGTTTCTAAGTTCAGAGACTTTGGCAGGGTGGTTGCCATGGCAAACACAGCAGGAGACCCATGCCAAAGCCTGGGAAGATATTGACTAGGATGCAGGGAAAGAGGCAGACCTGGGGACAGTGCTTGGAGATTGAAGCTGAAGAGTGACACAGCAGCAAATCAAAACTTCTAAGTTGCTTTGTCAGAGAGAGGACCTTGGATAAAGCCTTGCTCCGCGAAGCGGTCCCTGTTCACGCAGAGGGAAATGCTGGCTCTGTAATTTGGTCCCCAGGACTGAAAAGCAAATGGGAGACAGCAATGGGGGAGTGGAGGTGGGGGAAGCTCCTTCTGCAAGGGCCCCCCAGGGTCAGCAGCACCAGTCGGTCAGAGTGGGAGGTGCGTGGCTGCTCTGCAAGAGGGGCGATGCCTCCTGCGCTCACCGTGGCTCCAGCTCCTGTCCACTGGTTCTGTGCCACGTTAAGAAACCAGTACAGGCTAGAGAGGGACTGGGGAAGTGGAGACCAGAGGATGATGGTGGTGGGCACAGGGTCCCCAGGAAGGAGGACAGAGCAGGACAGTGTGGGGTCCTTACAGATGCGCTGACGTGCCTTGTGCATGGTGTGATCTTTGCAGTGGGGAATCTCAGGAGGAAAGTCCTGGCTTTATACCTCCCTTATACCCTTTGGTCATTATAATTTTCCTTCTCAAAATGCCTCTTTTGCAGGGTCTCTGGAGGGGAGTGGTGTTGGACAGAGTAACCTGTCCACCTGCTATTTGCCCTCTAATAAGCCAGACTGGTCATTCTTCTTCTGGTCCAATAACTGATAGCCTCAGGTTTCACCTTAAGACGGTCTTTGATTTATATAAGCACACCATGCAGTCTTTTAACTTCCCTTTGTACCCTTGAAAGAAGACTTACTTCTGTTACTCTCACTCGTGAGTGGGGGTTTTTATAAAACTCCCCAAACTGTCCCACCACAGAGCTCACGGTCGGGCTGGCTCAGCTGGGACCCATGTATTTCAAGTGAGTTTCATGCTCTCGTTGAAAATGTGTGGCTGAAAATGTGCGAGTCCTGAACCAAGTGAGGGGATTTAGCCAGGATTTGGCCAACCTAACTCCAGCCTTTCAGCTGGAGACTGTTTTCTCTTGACTGCTCCTGTTGTAAGCAACTGGAGAGAAAAAGAGTATTCTCCAGGGTGAAATCCAAATCCTGCACGAGCAACTGGGTATTTCGGGTCACTGCTTAAATTTGAATGCATCTGAGCCTTACACTGTCCAAGTAAGAAAGCAACAGCAGGGTAACTTGTTTCTAAACAACTTATTTACCTTGATGTATTTACCTTATTTACCTTACCTCTTCCTTTCAACTGAGCTGTGCTTCAACCTAAGCTAAACTGACACAAGCCCTTCTTCAGCTGAACAAATGTTCATATAATTGCACCCAGCTGACATCTGCACCTTAGGCTGACCTAACGTAGTCATCTCACATAGCCTTCAGGTGCTAAGGTGAAACAGCAGGGCTGGAAAGTTGTGTTTTCTGCCCGTTAAATGATGTGCGATCCCTGAAATCCTTATCCTTTTCCCCTTCTGAATGTGTGTAAATCTTTCTCCCCTGCAGGGCATTTTTCTGCTGATTCGATGACTGTTTTGATTAGTGACAATAAAGTGAGTAGTAAAAGCAGCCCTTTCCCCCTTTGGTTTTGGGGAGAGAACTCTAAAGAAAGCAAAAGGCCAGGCTGCAGTCTAGCACCATCAGTCCATCATTCCCGTCCTGTAGTGCATTCAGGAGCTATAGGTCTCCATCTGAGATAACTGGTATTGATTTCTTTATTGCGTTGCTTCCTTTCTTTATAGTGCAGATGTGGCCTCAATAGCCCTATATCAAATTAAGCATACATTTAAAAAGAATATATGGTTTAGCCAAGGAGAGCCCTTTCGCAAAGGATTTAATTTTCAGCCTGCTTGCTGGAGACATTATCATCTGGTACATGTCAATCCTTTCTAAGCTCACTGGCTGATTTTCAGTCAGTGCTGTTAAAGGAGCAAAAAATAAAGTCAAAATGGGCTTGTCGGGTCTCTCCTGCCTACTCCTTGCTTGCAGCTGTCCTGAGAAAAGATCAGCCTGTGTGAGCTGCTCAGTTTTGATTTACCTGTACAGCTCAGAAGGGGAGTGAGGATGGGGAAGTGTCCTGGGAGCCTGGCCAGGCACCCTGGCCACACCAGGGCAAAGCAAGGGCAGCAGCGCCAGGGGAGGTTTCAGGCCATTCAGGTCATACTCAGATACTGGGAGCGGGTGGCAACGAATTCCCTAGAGTGCCTGGGAAGGGGTGCGGGGATTACCAGAGAGGAGAACATTACGAAGCCCTGAAAAGTCAGCAATGTCACACTTTGCATGCCTGCAAACTTCTGGCTGCTCAACCTCTCTCAGGGAACAGGGTATTTCAGCAGGTCTGTCCTCTCCTTTTGGGCAACCTCCATCATGGCTGTTGCCTTTGTTAGGAAGAAAGATGTGTTTTTCAGTGGCATTGTTATCTTAGTGTGCAGCACTGGTGGACAAAAGACAAGGTACGGTTTACCTCAGCTCACCTTGGTTAAAGCAATACATTTGGGTTGACTCCAAGGCTGTACACGTAAGTAAAACAGAAGTGTGGCTTGTCTGCATGAAGGTTATACTGTGTGCTAGCTGACATTGTAAAAGCACCTTTCCCTGACAAAGCTCAAATTATGCTAAGAGAGGTGGTCATCCATCTGTTCACCCCATACTGCCTTCTCCTTGTGGCCCCAGCTCTTTCAGATGAAGTGTCCACCTCACCACTGCCTCGGTGTTTCTCTAAGTACAGAATTTCATCCCTCAGTGTCTCTGGCTCCTTTGGCTTTTGAGGGCTCCTTCTGTTCTCTAAGGGCCGTCAGCTGTTGGCAGCACTTTTGTGTACATATACCACATGGCCCCAAGGCAGAAAGTCCTGCCTCTGGGCTCTGTGAAATATCCCAGACCGCTACCCCATAATTAATAGTTATAATAATAATAGTAATAATAATAAGTTAATATATATAAAGTGCATAAGATCATCTATATATTATGTGTGGATAACTAATGCAGATGTCCACGCTTTTGTTGCCTGAGCTGAGATTTTACAAAGTGACAAACCATTGGAGTTTTATCTCTAAACAGGAAAGGAAAGACTACTCCTTTATGTAATAAATTTTCAGAATTATTTGGTTTTAGGGGAAGGGGATTGAGGAGACACAAGGAGGGATCTTGACTGTATGTTCACCTGAGGTCCAGGTTGCCCTGCTCTGGCTGTGCTGCCTGTCACGTGCTGGCCCCAAAGCTGCAGCACCAGGCAAAATAGTTAGCTACTAGTCTGAGCTAGGAATAACTGCTAATCTGCATTTCTCTTTCTTCTTCCAGATTGAATCCCGTAAACGCCTGGCCAGGACAGTACTGGTCTTTGTATGCCTCTTTGCCTTCTGCTGGCTTCCCACTCACATCATCTATTTATACCGGTCCTACCACTACTCAGAGGTGGACACCTCAGTGCTGCATTTCATTGCCAGCATCTGCGCTCGGATCCTGGCATTCACTAACTCTTGTGTCAACCCGTTTGCTCTCTACTTGCTCAGCAAAAGCTTTCGGAAGCAGTTCAACAACCAGCTGTTTTGCTGCAGAGCTCGCCTCCTCATCCGGTCCCAGAGCATGGCCAGGAGCACCACACGAATGACCTCCCTCAAGAGCACCAACCATTCCCTGGCCACCTTCAGCCTTATCAACGGCAACCACGTCTGCCATGAAGGCTATGTCTAAAGCGCACAGTCATGGACTGCTGCATCACACACCTAGCACGGCTGCTTCATTTTCCTCCATGGGGATGGTGAGTAGCACACACATGCACGCACGCACGCACGCATGCATGCACACGTGCATGCGAGGAAGTCTGATGAGAACTCAGAGGACCTTGAAGCATCCAACATTTCATCATGGGCTGAGGCATGTCTGGAGCAGCAAATCATTGAGCACCAGCCCACAGGAGCTCCCTGGGAAGCGCTGCGTTGCTTCAAGACCCACTGCTTTTACTGAGAGCAAAGTGAGCTGCTTAAGATCAAATCTAGTTTGGCTCTGCAGGTTCTTCATCACTTTCTGCTCAATCCCGAACTCGGGCAGACTTACAGCAGTGACAAAGTCCATACCAGGTGCACAAAATTTGTCAGAACAGTTGCATCCAGCAGTTCATGGTATAATATATTTTGACATCAAAATAAATCCATTTAAATAAGGTAATTACTTTCACAAAGGAGTTCAGTGTAGGTCATTTACAGACTTCTCAAGTATTTATTAATGTTCTGAGTACAGTATTAATTCATGGTATAAAAGCTATCAAGAGTTTACTGGGGCATGTCAGTGACCCCATCTGAAATGAGCAGTATCTTGCACCACATCAATGTGAAAGCAGTAACGTGAATAAATGTGAGTTGGAATATGTTTACAGTTTTCAAATGTGTGAGCTTTTGCCATGTTGTGGAGACAGCAGGACATTTTCCAAGCATTACATTTTGCTCTTCCTGTCTTCAAGGTGTGAGATAAGGAATGTTTCATCACCTAAGGGGTATCACAAAATTTTGGTTGGGTTTGGCTAAGGGCAGACAATTAACAGAAGATGAAGCACAGCTATTTTTCATGCAGTAGTGCTTTGTAAAATACCCTAGTTTTTTGGTAAAAACTATCAGCAATGCAAGGTCTGATCTCCAAGCCACAAGTTTTATCCTTCTCTTTTCACAGAAATCTGTGGAGACGAAACTGGCTAACAGCTTGGAGAATCAGGTCTTCTGTAATGTTCACTCCAGAGCAGTTCCTGTGCCAGGTACTAGCTATTCTGGAAACAGGAGCACAATGTCCTGCAGATAACAAACTCTTGAAGTGCATGGGCTATAGGACAGGCAATGAAGCCGCACACCTGATAAAGAAAGCTGCTGCAAAATGAGGCCATAAACTAACCACTGTAGCAGAATATTGAGTTTTTAATGGCCGTCATCCTCTTTGATGATGATCCTTTTCCTTACCATGGCAAAAGAGAAATGAAAGCCAGTAAAACTTTGTGTTGGTCTTTCTCTGTGAATGTAGAAAAAGTCCATGTGCAGTGTAAAAACACTCAGCCCTGCATCTGCGGCTGCCCAGGGATGCTGGTGGGAACTGCTCTCTCCAGGGACTGCAAAAGGGCTGCGATGCCAAAGGCAGAGCTCTGAAAACTTTAACTGATTTTGCCTTTGAGAGTGGTGCCCTCGGGGTGAGGCTCAACACGCGATACGTGAGCTCAGGATGTGGCCACACCACCGCCCTGATGTGCTCCTAAGGGCAGTCCTGCCCTGTCCCCGCACCATCCCTGGGCACCACCACCTGTGTCACCCCCTCCTGCAGGCATGAGTGCCCCCACACCCCAATCAGCCTGAAAGCTAATGTGATGGGGTTATTTTACAGCTGAGTCAATTCCCTTGCTTAGCTGACTGTGTAGCTATGGCATTAATTTCAATTTTCTGGGATATATGAGGTCCTCGTTTGCTAAAATTTTCAGCAGAATGTCACTTTCCCTGATCTTTAACATGAAGCCACATACGGTACCAGAATCCCAGTCTGTGACCATTTCAGAGAGTTTGGTCGAGTATCGAGCTGTTTATGTCATTTCAAAATGAGAAAAATTTACCTGGGCTGAGATATTTTTACTAAATATTTTCTTCAGCCTTGTAAGAATTTAATCAAAGCCAAGCAGGAATTGCATACTTCAACAGCAGCCACACCATCTGTGCTATGTGACGTGTCCTGTTCGGTAATGCACACCAGATTACTGTTGCTCTACAAGAGGCTCAAATAGTTTCTGAAGTTTTGTTTCTGAGGGAAAGGGGAAAGCACAGCTATGATGTAAAAAAATCATAAATATGGGGAAAAGAGCATTGCTATAGCTCCCTCAGGGCTAAGCTGAATACAGATCCTGCCTCCCTGAGAAAGATGCTGTTTTGAACACGGGAGAGTTATGAAGATATGGCACCGTGGAATTAAATAAGTGCTATTGATTTTACCCTTTTCTTCCTAACAGAGCTAGCAACTCCTCCAAGGACAGAAAAGATGGTTTTGGCTCTGATCTGGAAAGTGCTTTCCAGAAATGCAGCTGCAGGTGTCCACATGTGTCACAGCCTCATTGCTTAATTTGCTCGGTATTCCTTTTCTCTTTGTTTTTGGAGCTGATAGGCAAAAATTTAGGAGGACTTCCATGCAAAATGTAATCCTTTCATCAGAATCTAAGATACCTACCCCTTCTTCTAATTTTTAGCAACTTAGACCAAACCTTTTCAGATGAGATGTAAATTTTCATTAATATTCTTCATTTTATTCAGATCCCTGCCCCCCATTTAATATCTTTAAGACAATTAGGCAGTTCTGTGAAAAAAAAAAAATCCATCGAAAAAAGGTTCCTTACAAAAAGTATTTTGGAATGTATTTCACAAACTTGCCTTCATTTTTTAATACCATAGAAAGAGCAAATCTGAGGTTGGAATTGTTTCTATTTCATCCTGGTATTGAAATAATGAAAATATTCAATGCAGCAGTTGAGGTCAGGGAAGGAAGATTCAAGAAAGTTTTCTGAAATAACCCAACATGTAATTGAAATATTTGTAGCTGTAATTGGTTTCTTGTTTCTCACTCCTTGTCTCATTACCTTGGTTTCAAAAACACAATGTACTTTACACTGCTGCAGGAGTCTAATCCCTTATCTAGAGCTATCTCGGTGTTTGCTGGCACACCCGCAGCGCTGATTCTTTCAACCTGGAGCATTGTCTGCAGCATTTCATGTGTTTGATAAATTTTCAAAGTGCCCAAGATAAAACCCCTGCCCTGGCAGGCAACTCCAGAGCCGCGCGCTCAGATACTGCCTGGTCCTGGGAACTTTGTGGTCCTCGATGGGGAGAGCCCCTGGCTGTGACCCTGGGGTTGCCTGCACCCCAGTTCTCAGCTTGGCTCTCTCCACCGGCACTGGGAATGTTGTGGTGGCATCTCAGACCACGTTGTTTGGGAAATGCTGCCTTTCAGGGCTCTGAAAGACAGCGTCCCTGAAATGCCTGACTCCTGGGAGGCTGAGGAATTTTCCAGTTGTGGTCCACATAGACCTCCCCCAAAACTGGAAACACGTGAAATTCCCCTTGAACCAGATGGCCCTATGGGTTCGGTCTGCTCTCTCCCATCCGACACACGGCAGTTGTGTTATGTTCAACCAGCTGCAGGGTGTGGGTGGGGGAAGAATGGTCCCTGGGTCAGGATGCTGTATGTTACACACCAAGGGAGTATTGCTATTTACTACAGTGCAGCTATGCTTTTGTCCCGGGTCAGAAGTACTACAGGTCAGAGGGTTATTAAAAATATGTAGCTGACGTTAGATGAATTGGTTGTGAAATACGAAACTAATATTTAACAGGGACATACTGAGTTATGTCCATGCTTTCTGAGGAGAAATTAAATAGGATGAAACATTGTTTTTCATTAGGAATTTGAATTTTCTGAGATTCCTGAATTCCCTTTGCTCCCATTGAACATGGTGGGAGATGAAGACGCTGAGTAAATCACAGCTTTCAGCTGTTCTTGCTTTAGTTTACGATTATTCAGTGCAGTTTGGCTCTAAAATGATTTCTCATAAGTTTGGAAAATCGCTGCAAAGAATCAAAAACTATAGGAACTTTCTAATACTGACACCAGGTAAAGGATTGAGTTCTTCAGCTCTGCCTATAAGGGACATTTGTGTTGCAGTGTTTCCGAGTAATGCCTTTTAGGAAATGTTTAAATATGAAAAATCAAAGGTGTCTGATTCTGCTGCATGGCAACAAGAGTTGTAAGCAAGAAAAAATGTCACATGGTGGAAAGGAAGGATTGTATTATTGAACACAAATATTTATTTATGGAAATATTTGTTGAACACAAATATTTATTTTACTGAAAAAAACACCAAATAATATATAAGGTAATGAATTTTTCTTTGTTTTAAATAAACAAACAAAATAATTCAAAAAGCTTCTATTTACCTAACAATAAAACAGTAAATCTGTTATTGATATGTGTAATTCTGATTCTCCCAATTAGCTTGATTTATATGGAAAAAATGTTATAGTTAAAAAACAGAAAGATTACAGTTTTATGCATGGTTTGGCAGAAATAATATACCTTCTTGCTCATTTTTCTGACAAAATACAGATTTTTTTTTACAGCCGAAAACCATCTGTGTGTATTCAGTTGGGAAAACCCCCTCTCTTTCAGCCTTCTTCAAAGGCAAGAAGTTCAGTGCTGCTTATCTGAGCAGTAAGCAATCCCCTGAATGTTAACTGCATGGCTCATTGTTAGTGCTAGGCACCACGATGATATCGTGGTAGCTTATCCTCTCCATCCTGGGAAAACACAGCAGGTGATGGGCCTGTATCATTCACAATAAATCATTAGAGATTTCTTATATTGCCGTTTCCAAGAGGAAGGAGGCAGCAGTTCAATGAGGCAAGGAAGCAGTTAGATGGCATTATTCAAAACTGAAAGTTTTCTGCACCTGTACTGAAATATTTATGCTGTCCTTACTTAATTTTAACTTCTTTTATGACACCATCTTTATACACAATACTATCTTTTAAGCCTGAAAAACGTGCATGTAAAAAGACAGCTGATTTGGGTCTTCTGTAAATTGATGTTTATTTAGGAACAGAAAAGTTGTTGTTGGGCTGTAAAATGTATTTTAGCTTGGGTAGCTACAGACATCCCTCACAAGAGGGTTCAGCCAGCCTGCATCTGGGTCTCCATGACAGATGGTGAGCCGGACGAGGTCCTTTTGCTGCAGCCCTCCCTTACATACGGGATTTCTTGCACGTGGGCTATACAGCTCACATGCACAGACTGCAGCCAGACTGCTCCTCCAAAGCCAGCGGCCCTGCGCCAGCTGCGTGCCAGCACATCTCTTCTGGGAAGACCACCTTGTCCCCAACCCCTCTCTCTTCCCAAAAGAGCTGGCAGGGGTTTGCCCCTACTTATCCTGCCTGCAGCTGGGGCTGTAAGCAGCTAGGTGAGAGGAGTGCTGGGATACGCGGGAGGTGGGCACAGCATCCTGCAGGACCCTGGGAAGGAGAGATGCTACCCATCTCCAAATCACGCTTCAGGCGCTCCAAGTGCAGGTAACCCAGGTCCAAGATCTCCTATAACTTATTTCTCCTCTGTAACAGTTTCCCTAGGAAGCCCAAAGTTTAATTGCACAGGCCACCTTGAAGGCTCAGCACCTCAAAACTGGTGGAGCTGGATGTGGATTCACATTTAACCCATGAGTCCTCACCCAGGTAGGGCATCTGTGTAGGTCATACCACAAAAGGGATGAAAGAGTCCCCTTTAGAAAGGGTGCCCCATTGGCAAGTCCATCGCTGCTAATGTGAATGGATGAGTATTTATGTGTCTACCTTGTACTTCATAATAATTGATCACTGCAATCATAAAATCGTTTAAGAACAGAGACTGAATAACATTCTGCTTAATGCTAAGACTATCAATGAAGACTATATCTGATTTTATATTAAATTCACATCCAAAACTAATTTTAAAAGTGCCTAATTGGTTGTTTATGGAAATAGCTACTTCAAATGATTTCTGTGATTAGTTTGACTATTTTACCATAAGTGGATATGAATTAAAGAGAATTGATCATGGAATTATTTTGAAATAAAGGATTTAATCTATCTTAATGTAAATTAATTACACTTAATGGTAAAATGCCTGCCTTATGCTGAACATCTCTTTGTAAGGGCTGCTCTGTTTTCAAGGCAAGTCAGTCCCTTAGGGCCATCCAGTATGTTGCTTTGAAGTGGATGGACTTGGGCTTTGTGTCAGCACTTCCAGCTCCAGAGTCAGATGGTGTATTATTGCTGTTCACATCACCATCTCCCTGCAGTTGCTTTTTGGCAGGAGGTGGGTTTGACACCAGTCTCTGCACTGTGAGGCAGAGAACAATGATTGTAACACCTGGCCATCGAACAAGTCTTCTTGACCAAAGGGTTCAACGAATTTTGCAAAAAAAAGAGTAGTGTTTCTATCTGTGTTTTATGACTGGCCTAAAACCAAGCCAAAGCATGTAGAAATGGATGGCCTACTGGCCCTGGAGGTCAGCAACACAGTTGAGCATAGTTCCCAGGGGTGGGGTGTCTCTCTCCTGTTGCCCTGAAAAATCAGGCACTCAGCCTCAGCGAGCTGCCATCTTCTCTCCACTGTCCATGGAGATGGACAGACACATCCAGGGCACATCATACCTCCTGTTTTGGACACCTCCCTTTGCATGAGATGCAGCACCCCATCTCTCACCGCCCGTACCAACTCTAGATGACCAGCATAGGCTAGATGCTTAACTTTGAAATGGCTTATGTCTGTCTAGCCAAGTCCCACCACCACTCCTGAGTCTCAGCCCACGGCCCCTCACTGGCCTGCCCTGCCTCCATGCTGGCCAGCAGAAGGGCACATATGGTGCCCCATTCTTCTGTTCTTACTAAGTGCTGCCTGTAGCCCTGTCACCACCATCTGATGCCATGTTAGGCAGGCTGTTAAGATGGTTTAACAAGGAGAAAGGGGCTTTTACTTCTCATAAGTCAGCTTAATGAGGTACACAGGAGACCTCCTCAGATAGTAATTCAGGTGTTTGTTCATTTGACTGGCCCTCTGGGGTTGTCTAGCTCGCTGCTGGCATGATAGAGGGAACCTGTTGTGAATACACTCCTAATGGCCACAGTCATCGTTTGGGATGACTCTAGACATCTCACTCAGGCTTTATTAGACCGTAAGTCTAAGAGATCACTGGCCTGTCTCCCCTGTGCCATGTGGTTACTCACGTAGCAGACTGAATAGGAGGAAAACTCTGAAGAAAAATGTCTTATTGCCATAGACTCATTCAGGAGAAGATAACAGCAAATCCAGAAAATTCTGAGGCCAATCTCATGCCTATGGTGCTTACACTTTTGCTATCTATGGCAGAGGTTGAAGGTGAAGAGCAAGAGCAATGGCTAGTCATGGCCCTTGGTCTGATACACGCTACTATTATATCTGCCATGAAAGGGGCAACCTGTAGGAAAAACGTAATTTATTGATGTCCAGAAGGAAATGTGGTGCTCTTTAGGAAAGTGGTGTATGTTTCTCCCTGTAAGTATTGTGTTGCATTTCAGGGAAGAGGTAAGTTGTGCCATACAATCTGAGGGATTGAGTCTAGGTTGAAAAAAACCCCTCTAATTTTACAACTGTAAAACACTTCCCTCACTCAGGGGTTAGGAGTCTCCAAGGGGAACCCCTCTTATTTCCAAGAAGCAGAGCACTATGAATGGTCGGTGAGCGCTGAATTCCAGAAAGGCATTTCCAGTTCAGTTGATTGCTCCTGGAGGAAAAATCATTGTGTTCCTCTAATTGTTCTGAATGTGCACTCACGACCAGTTGCTGGCAGTCTAGAACAAGCCAGGAATCGATTCAGGATGGCGATCCATTACCATGACATGCACTTAAAAATATCTTAAAGAGACGACACAGTATTTGCTTTTTATAAAAACTACGACAGAGAGAAGCAGTCACATATCATAGACTGGCTTTACCAACAGTGCACTCTGAAGACAGCTGAAGACACAACACACTTCATATCAGTTTCCAAGTGCATGTGTGCAAAAGCTTAGTTATGAACTACAAGACTGTACATATTTCATAGTGTGTGTAAATTATATCTCCTATGAATATTCCTTATTGCTTTGTAAAGTAATGTATGTATGCATTCAGCCAGCCGTATAGAATGCACATGTCTTGAATTGCTGTGTACAGAGGCAATGCAGTTTATTTTACTTGAAACATGCTTTGCTTTGTCTTTTCCAGAGGCTGTGTAATCTGGTATGAAAACCACTGAAAAGTAATTTCCTTATCAGATGAAAATTTGCATTAATGTTAATGCTTTAGCTCCCTTGAAATAATATTTAGAAGGAAATTTAGAAGAAAAAAGTCAAAAAGTGAAAGCATGTCTTCTCATTTGGAGTTTTTTCTTTGCCTTTGGATATATTTTCTAATTTTATACACCATGCTTTTAAAAATGCTCATGAATAGCCTCTATAAAAATATGGACTCAAACTGAACACTCTGTCAAAAGGTAAATATTGAATTACACAAAGCTTACAGCTAATAAAGCATGATAGACAAAATAAGAAGGCTTTTGTTGCATTTTAGTTAGCAAAAATCTCAAGTTTCATAAGCATTTTTATTCACTTGCTTTTTTGTCTGTTTTCAAGCATTAGAAAGGGTTACCTTCCAGTGACCAAACAGACAACGGCAGAGGCATTGTCACCAAAACGACTCGGGAATTCTGTTTTCCTGCCGAGAATCCTCCTCCTGGATCCAGTTTGCTCCTGTTGGCAACACTGGTCTGACAACAGATGTGCAGACTCTAAGGACTTGGCAGAGGTTTTTTAAATTTTTTAGTACTCCCATTTCTGCCACCACTGACGTGCAGCAGCAATGGGGATGGGGATGCAGATGCAGTGCGAGGGGGCTGCGGACGGAGCAGGGGACAGAGGAGGCCACAGCCAGAGAGAGCGATGAAAAGCTGCAGTCAGTGTCACCTGTAAAAAACAAAAGGCTCAGAGCAATTGTGTTAGAATAATTGAATGTGCCTAGCAATTATTGGCTGTGAAACTCAGCTGCATTAGGTTGATTAATTAAAGGAAAAATACAGAGGCATGTTATGGAAGCTCTCCTGTGCTACGTTGGCATCAGTGGGCCTTGCGTCTG
Organism: Nipponia nippon; assembly: GCF_047370975.1. NCBI lineage: Eukaryota > Metazoa > Chordata > Aves > Pelecaniformes > Threskiornithidae > Nipponia > Nipponia nippon. The sequence continues at coordinate 48,230,436 of NW_028262336.1, read as the reverse complement.
GCTCACTGGAAAGAAGCTGTGAGTGGTCTTTGCTTTAACATCCATACCACTTCGAACATCTGTTACACAACAGCGTTGGCCCTCCAAGAATCAAATGCAGCTTGTAGGAGACGCTGCTTTTGTTGTGCATTATTGCAGTTGAGGTCAGCAAACCATTCCTCCAAGCCTTTAACATCTTTCCCATCCTTATTACAAACAATATTGCAAGCTGGACACAGGCGTTAGGTGTGTAAAAGAGTGCTGCAGGAGGCAGAATGTCATACTAACAGATGCTGTTTGTTTGAGTCCTTCATGCTTTGGTTTCTTCGGCTTGGCATTATTTGATTCAGACTTATATTACTGCTCACACTTTGTTCCATGTTTGACTTACTATTAATAATATTATTTAAAGCTTAAACAGTATAGGTAACTGACAAAGGACTGTTTATTGGAGGAGTTCTCTTTACATATTTGTGCTATCCACCATTGAATTTCTTTTTCCATCCTGTTGGCTGCAGTTCTGTTATATATTATTACATGAAACTGCTTCTTATATTGCATTTTAATCCAAGGGGTTGGTGTATTATAGTAACAAAAACCATGAAATAAGCATAGTACTGCATTTGAGTAGGTATTTTCAGACGGTATGGGTAGCAAAACTCAGACATTTTGCTGTGAATTTGTGTGAATTTGACATGAAAATGTATGGAGTCAAATAATCGCCCCTTTTTTTTTTTTTTAATGTAGCACTTTGCACAAACTGGAAACTCCCTTGTACTCCCTGTAAAACTTGTAATGTAGAGAAAAGTGTTGCAAGGTCTCTTGTAGTACTGTACGTGATGAAGTGCCTGGAGACTGCAAATTCTACACGTCTGCAGTCTGGTTTCTCTCTGCTCAGGCAGACAAGGCTAGTATGAATTGTGCTGGCACATCAGCAATCTCATAAATTGTGCACATGAAAGAGTAAAGAAATACTTAAATATCTTTGCATAGCTTTTAAGACTGGGATTTTTAAAGAAATCTGGATGCCAACTGATATTTTCAAAAATCCTGAAGTATGAGAAATTATCTGAATAGCTTTGAAGTGTAAATGGGACATTTGATATTAATGCCAGATCTTATCTTCTAAAATGATACTAAATTGGCTATTGATTAACCTTAGGAAAGTTTTGTACCTTTGTATGGTAGCATGCATTAGCAATTCTTGAACAGCTTCGTCATACAATACATAGAAAAAATTGCCTTATGCTGCCTTACATTACTTGCAAGTGGTAGAAATGTTCCAGAGCAGAACTTCTGTCTCTGCCCACTTTTCTGTGCTTTTCTTTGTTTCTGCTGCACGGTGTCCAATGTTAACATTAATTACCAGTTCACACATATTTCCATTTGCGTGGGAGATCTTACAGACTCTCTACTGGGATATTTCTGCGATGTTTTCTACCACAGACTTAGGGGTTTATTAAGATATTCATTATGAAAATACTTCAAATCTCTACCTAGTAGCTCCTCAGATTATTGGGTTTTATTAAGTTTTCTGCCACAGGTTTAAAGGAGACCCTTACCAGGCAATGGAGCCAATGAAGCTTCTTTTCCCATATTATATTTATATTAGGAGGATTAGCTGCATTCTCCTTCAGAGCTGGTCAAATGTGGCTAAGGATATTTTTACTGGGAGTTACTCTAGGGTCCTTCAGGCCACTTAATCAATTCAGTTTAATTAATATGATTTAGAACTGATTCTTATGCTTTCCCTACCCCCTTTTAATGTAAGGTATAGTCCTGATTACCTAAAGTATTGTGTAACCTCAACTGCCTGCTAGTCCTGCTGGAGCAGAGAATATTGGCCTTTGATTTAGGTAGATTATTATTTTCTTTATTATCAGTTTGAATTTATTAGTAGTAACTGTTCCTGAATTTGCTAAAACTCCAAAAGAGACTCCAGTGAACTTAGGACTGCAGCTTACATGTAAGAAGGGAACAGATCTGATAAGAAGTCACTATACAGTCACACAAACAGATCTTGGAAAGTACTATAAAATTCAAATACATTCTCTTGCACTGAAAAAGGAAATATAGCATATGGTGTTGGGGGAAACAAACAAATGTTTGATGACAAAAATGTGGTCTCCCTGCTGTCTTGCCAGCCCAGGATAACTTTCTGCAATGATGTTCTCCAAAGTCTGCCTGATACATAGAACTTTTCCAGGAGCAAAAACGAGTTTATGGAGGAAGGACGAACTGAAACATTGCTACAACTGAATTGTGATGTGTAAGCAGTTGGGAAATGTGAGCTGAAACATTTCCGACGTTGGAGATAAAAATGTTCCCTATGGAAAGGAAACACCTCCTATTCGTTCAATCTAATCTCATTTAATGTAGCCTGTTAACAAGCCTCTCTGAGTCCAAGGCTGTAGCGGCAGATCAATCTTAAAACATCTCCTGAACCCTACCAATGCACCCAGGTCTTTTTTCAGCTCCATATAAGAAAGCACAAAGGCAGTTCTATAAAAGCGTACGTCCACCTGCACAAACCTGTGCCACTCTGCTGCTCATACAGCAAGCTTTCTTTTACTGCAAACAGTGGGAGCTGAACCACACTCACTAATGTTGCAAGACCCTATAATGTACCCTTATTGATTAAAAGTGTTATCTTCTCTTTGCTTGCTGTAGTGGGGCCTTGCTGCTTTATGTATAGCGTATGCATACAAGCAGGTATGAATCGCAAACATCAAAACTGATGAGCCACTGATTGGTGATCAGGAGGGGAGACCAGAGGATCAGCTGTGAGCACACTGGGTGTACAAGCACAGATGTGACGGAAAGTCCCGGTAAAACAGTCCCTGTCGGCTCTTTCCAGCAGCACTGACTTCTTAGCAGATGTCTTCTAGATGCTGTGTGAAAATAAGGCTTCAAAGAAAATTGTGGAGAAGGATAAGTGGCATCTTCTCAAGCAATGCAAGATGTTTTTTGAGAAAAGCAGACCAAGTTGCTGTGTCTGGGGAAATGGGCAGGGAGACAATGGAAAAAAAGTGATGGAGAAATCCAAGAGGAAGGCTGAAGTTTGCAAAAGTGACTGGCCATACAGGCCAGCATTACTTTCAGTGAAAAACCAGGGTTACTCTACTCCCTTTTTCAGAGTCAAAACATCAAGACAGTTCTCAAAGCATAGCAGTCTCTGATGTTGTCTCCAGCATGGGCGCTGCAGTGAGCTAAAGCTGTGCCTTACCTAGCCTTGGCTGAACCCTGTTCATTGAAAAGAGGGAGTCACACTGATTTCACTCCTGCTAAAGATTTAAATCCTTTTTACTACATTATTTGAACGTGCATAATTGTTATGCTGACTTCTATGAGCGCAGGATCAGCTTCTCATCTGAACATAGCTGTTGGCAGCATATGGAGGATGTTAAGGAGGGTCTAAACATAATTTCCAAACAAAAAGAAAGGCACATGACTAAAGACAAAAATATGATTCTTTGCTTTTACATTTTGGTTCTCACTGCAGTGAATTTTATGATTAAAATTGGTGAAGTATAGACAAAATGCAAACACCAGAAAAAAACTGGTTCTGTGCTTTCATAGCTGCCGTTACCATAAGAACTACATCTCCACAGATATGAGGGAAGGGTTTGGCTTTATACCAACATGAAACAAAAAGCTAATGTTAATTTTCCTGCTTCTAAATGAGGAGTTGTAGGAAACCTTGACAGCTCCTTTATAAAGTAGTCTTTTTCATTAAGCATTTATCAGTCTTGTCAGTCAGTTTAAATTATAGCCCCAATGACAAGCAAAGTTCATCTTCTCCCTGTGTGCTGCAATGGTTATGAGCTGGACACACAGCAGAGCACAGCACCACTTCTAACTCGCTTTGGAGATGGATGGTCCATCAGCTTCAAGGATACTGTGAGAACCCGTTAGACTCTTCTTACAGAAAGATACAGGGAGTTAGGTGTTGTTTTGGATTGAATATAGCCTTCAGCACCTTCCAAAGTGGAGAAACATGGGTCTGTCTTGAATACTGAAGAAAGACATGTGAGTATGGGCCTTCTCCTGGGTGTATCTGAATGGTCCTTGCCTACTGATGGTTGCTCATGTGTTTCTCTGGCAGTGTTTGAAGGGCAGAGATGCGGAGTGCCACATCAGCAGATCTGTTTGCATTTGGCACTCTCAGATCCTTTTATTTTCTAAGGTGGCTGTGCAGGTTCTTGTCAGGGCACTTTACCACAAAAGGTGAAAGGCTGAAGGGAAAATTAGTCAGGGTGGTGTGGATTTAGACATGTAAAAAAAAATTTCTCAAACTGCAATTTTTAACTGTCATTTGAGCCATGTACACGATGAGTCATTCCTGTGATGAGTGTTTGTTAATAGTAAATTCTTACCTTAAAGGGAATATTCTTAGTCACAGATGTTGGTAACGGACTATCTTGAGGCATCGCAAGGCAGCTCCCATTCTAATCCTTGGTGTTGATACCACCAAGGCTGAAGACTTGGATCACAGGTTCAAACTTCTTTTCAGCAGTGCTTTGGTGAGTACATGTCCCTGACAGTGGTTGAAGGGCAGGGGATCAGCAGTCATGCTTGATGGGGCACAAGTCTATCAGCTGTCACAAGCTTGTTACAACTCTGTATCCCTAGCCTTTTCTGGTGTCTCATTCCAGTATTGTATTTTGCACAAAGTTGGGATTTTTAAAACACTTCTATATAACTGTGGTAATTGTTTTGTCTCAAAATGCCTCTAGTCTGCCTACAGCTGATGGTGGCATACCTGTCTTCTGGCAACCTGAGGTAAGCGTAGATCCTAGCTGGTACTAGCACGTTGCAGCATTTTCCAAAGGAAGCTCCAAGACCTGATTCTGTCAGTGCCTACAGAAATGTCTAGGAGCCTTTCCATGGGGAGCTGCAAATGCAGCAGCAGTCAGGTATGGACATCGTGATACCAGCCCTTGTACAAGCTCTTTGCCCAAGGGACCTGGCTGTAAACATGAGGTACTCTGATATTCTCGCCCTGCGGTCAGCAACCTCACACTTAAACATGGTGACAGAGCGTGCATATGCTCTGTTGTTTCGGAGCACTGCAAACTCACACTCCAAGTTACCTTACAGTAACTTGCTTGCATGGCAGTTTTCATAAGGAAAACACTAAACACCAGTTGCGCTGAGAGATTCAAGGGCATTTTTCAGTGGGGACATGCTTGTGTTTAAGATTTATAGCACCCTGCATAAAATCATGACTTACTGCTTATGCCAAGGAAATTTCAATTCCCATGGTAATCCAATCTTCTTCAAACCTTGTTAAGAGATGCCTTATTATACCTCTTGAAGTAGATCACAAAGCCTGAAATTCCCATTAGATTAATTAAGTAACGCTTTGAAGGCACGCTTCTAAGATGCTTTGTGAGAGCCCAAGATGAGAAATAAATTTTATCATAACACCAGCTCCAGTACCACCTTCCAAAATGCCCAAGCCTTTCAGGGTACCTCATCACTCATGTGCCATGAGTGAAACACTTATTAGATGCTCTGCATCTGTCCTTCCTGTCTTTGCAGAATCTTTTCTTGAGTCTCTCTAGGCACAAATTCTATTACTATTTCTAAATTGTCTTTCATAACTTGTTAATCTTTTGGATTTTTCAGTAGTTATGCAAATCTCTCTGGATTTCTGAAGGATTATTTTAGTGTCATAGATATCAGAAATTTTATTTAAATATAATTTTTAATCTGAAATTTAATAGTGAATTATTATCATCAGAAGGAAATTAGGGTATCATCCAGTACAATATGCAGGAAACTAGGACATGAGAAACCGCAGTGAGCAAAAATCCTTTGTATACCTTCAAGATAAATATTTGGGGTATTTATTTCTTGTTGTCTTGATTATTTGCTATACTGCTATCTTTGGAGGTGCTGGAAAGAAGTAAGAGAAAAATCTGCTGTGCTATGGTTTTGTCTGCCAGATCTTGCTGTCATTCAATGTGACCTGCAACAGATGGAAGGGTAGACCCAACTTCCCACTCTTGTGACGTGCTGCCAAGTCACAAATACATATTACTTTTGTCCCCCTAGTGGATGTTCATGTTTGTGGAGGAGTCAGAGGAGGTGAAGCGAAGCTTAATACATCGTTTCTTTTATATGTGCCAGCTGAGCTAGAATAGACAATGTAAAAGGGTCTCTAGTGCTCTTTTGACTTCAGAGGTGCAATTTCCCCCCCCCCCAAAAAAAAAAGCTAGAAGAAAGAATAAAAAACGTTCTTTTGTTTACTTTTCTTTTTATATTTTGGACTGCATCCATTTGGACAGCCTATCAAACACCCAACATTACCTCTCTCTCTCTGGGAAAAGTTTCCCAGCTAAAAACCATCCAGTTTGCAAGGTGTGACACCAGCTTTTGTAGCTGTGCACACCCCATTCATGCTCTGCTCCAGCTCCCCCTCAGGTCAGCTGGCCTTATGGCCCCCTTCAAAGGGAATTGGTTGTGACAGTTGGATCTGAAGACTTTTGCAGGTAAAAAAATACCCCTGGGTCTTGGTGACCTATAGTTCGTGCCCTGATTCCTTGAAAGCTCTAGTAATAAGTTTTGCTACCTCACACGGTGTGCAGTGAGTGGTGTTCTCAGAGCTAAGTCAGTCTTTCACAAAAATTTCATTACTCTGGTTCACCAGGTCAAAAGACTTAGGAAACGAGATGCTTAGAGAGCTGTGACAGAAGGAGCGGTGAGTGGGCAGGAAATGAAAAGGGCTTCTTCCCTGCAGCAGTTCCCACTGCACTGACCCAGGAGGAGCTGGCCGAGAAGGGACTCGACTGGTTCTGATATCTCCATTACCAGGGAGAGGCACGAATTCCCCACTGCAGCGCCTCACCCAGGAAACATGGCCAGAGCCCCCAGGGTCGGATGGTCAAAGGGAGCAGAGTATGTCAGACTGCCATGGCCAGCATGTACCTGCTGCTCCTCCTTACTGCCTTGGGAATTTGTTCCTTCTCTCTTCTGCAGTCGTGGTTACAAGGAAACACTATGGTCTGCATGTATTAAGTATTTGGTGATCCATATGCAAGTTGTACCACAGTTGTACGTACTTTATTGTAAATATAAATGATACTCAGTTGTCTTGTGTGCATTTAAAAGATATATAAAGCTTCTATGTAACAATCTGGTTGTCTGACTATTCCAGCTGTTTATAGATGATCTCTGAGCCACTAAATTACGACAGATGTAAAGTTAATATATTCTAGAGACTGGAGACAGGGCTTTGCATGTTGTTGACTGCAGGTGAGAGAACGGAAGAGAGCAGGACCACACAGTCTTATGTAAGGAGCTGTCAGGAATGGGTGATTTAGATTGCTTAAAGAATCACTGTCGAAAGTATTAGAAAAAGTGGTTTTAATATGATGTTGTAAAAGTACGACTTAACAAAGTTCAATGGCAAGATTTACTCTATTAATTGCTGCATGGAAGAAACATAAAAAGGAAAATTGAGTTACACAAAAGTTGGAGTGATTCACAGAGACCCAGGATGCAAAAGGGTACAGAGGACCCTCCTGTTGAATCACAAGGTTCAGAGTAGACCCTCTTGCTTTATAAACTCCTTCCTCAGAGAGGAGTCTGGGTGCAACTAGGTCCAAACCTAGTTTCAGACTTGGTCAACAGTTTAAGTCTAAGGGATTGTTTATGCAATGTTTCATTAACATCAATTCAGCACGCAATCAAAGTTACCAAGATGCAATCAAAGGTACCATACTACAAGGTTATGCACGATATCGGTCACTTACCAAAGATCTGCCGTTGGTAAAAGGTCTCCCTGCCTTGAGGAGCAACCTTGAGAGGCATCCCAGCTCAAGGGGAGATCACCGCCATGCAGCCACACTGCCTAGCAGGGAGAGCTCAAAGAAGGATTGCTTAGGCTGTCGTATTTACAGTGTAAATTGGTTGGCTCGTAGCCAAATTACGTGTGATGGAAAAGGTATGCATGAGACTCCCTGTACCCACAACTTTCTTTGTTCCTTGATAAATGAGTCTTGGAAAAGCCACCCGCTATTCATGCGTTAATTGCATGATCAGTGTTCCAAGCTCGTATGCATCAATGCTCACTGTGTCACTCTGCTCCTTTGTGGGTTTTCAGAAAACAGATTGGAACTAAAGAAGTTCACAGCCCAGCTACGGCTCAGGCCTTTACCTTTTCTGGAGCGTGCACCAAACCACCCCAGTCTGGTCAAGGGGTCGAGCACACCCATCATGCTCCACCCTGCGACTACAGTCAATCCACTTTGTTGACTCATAGAGTGGCAGTATGGTTACCTCTTGCCTCTATGTTATAAATATGTGGCATATTGCAGATCAGTGGTAAGAGTCCAATTATTTGATATGCTGTTTCGTTTAAGTGTCATAATTAATGTTAGTTATATCCCATTTTACATACAGAATCAGTTGATTGTATATATTTTGCGTGCTGGATTGATGTAATTTATTTTATTTTTTGCCAAACTTTGATATACAGAGTGATTATGAGCAATAAACATAATAAGGTTAAAACTAAAAAAGCTACAATTGGATGCAGCATCAAATTCAAAATTCCAGTTGCTGTTGGTGAGCATCCAAAAAGAGTTTCCCACCAGTGATGTTCTCCATCTTTTTTCACTCTTTCTAGGACACGGTGTATCTTGTCTGCATCGTGATGGATGGTAATCAGGGTTCTTTGTCCATTGCTTCATATTCATTTTAGCAATTTACTCAGAGCAGCATGTTGCAACAGTTTTCCCACCAATGTGAGATTCATTCCAATAGGGGTAGGTAGTAAATCTTGAAGCAATGTATAGTTAGATTGTAGCAGTTGTTGGGTTGTGACAGGTGCTGAATAGTTAAAGTGGCATCCTATAATTTTGCTAAACTTACAAATACAGATATTTGTGTGATTATATATATATCAACAGTGATGTTGTCTATATGGAATCACAAAGGGTTCTCATACAAATACATCCATTTCCAACATTTACAAGTACAGTCTCAGGGGTTTCATCAGGATGTATTTCAAAATGACAAACATTTTCTTCAGTGTCAAAACAAATATCTTGGCCCCTAATGGTATTAATTTCACAAATAAATCCTTGTTGTTCCTTACAACACATGCATCAACATCAATAGTTTGCCATTTGTTCCCATTCTGTTGGGCCCATGCTCTATGTTCTAACAGATAGAGGACAGTTCCATGGTGATTTAATCCCAGCGCAATGGTTGGGTATATGGTGCATACCAAAGCATTGCATATTGTCAAAACAAAAGCTGTGGCTTTGCTGTCGGTGGGGCCATAAGTGAAATTAACTAGATACTACCAAGATTGGAAATCTTTTTCAAATTGAGACGCATTATCCCAAATTACCTTTTGAATCTCAGTGGTCAAGGTGCCCTCATTGCCTTCCCTTATAATTGCTGTTACAGTAGATTGCACTCACAACTGAGAAACATGTATGGTGCATGCACAAAATCCAGGTGCCTGTGTTCTTCACTATTCTAAAGTACCCATAAATTGTAATTCTTTACTAGATTGGGACATCTGCGATTGTTCCATTTTACTTAGGGTGTCCGGTGCAATTCATCCCTAAAGGGGAGGAAAGGGTTATTGCGCTTTCCTGGAGCTGGTGATCGCACCGGAGTATTCATAGAATCATAGAATTGTTTAGGTTGGAAAAGACCTTTAAGATCATCAAGGCCAACCATTAACCTAGCACTGCCAAGTCCATCACTAAACCATGTCCCTAAGCACTACATCAACCCATCTTTTAAATACTTCCAGGGATGGGGACTCAATCACTTCCCTGGGCAGCCTGTTCCAGTGCCTGACCACCCTTTCAGTGAAGAAATTTTTCCTAGTATCCAATCTGAACCTCCCCTGGCGCAGCTTGAGGCCATTTCCTCTCATCCTATCACTTGTTACTTGGGAGAAGAGACCGACCCCCACCTCACTACAACCTCCTTTCAGGTAGTTGTAGAGAGCGATAAGGCCTCCCCTGAGCCTCCTTTTCTCCAGGCTAAACAACCCCAGTTCCCTCAGCTATTCCTCATAAGACTTGTGCTCTAGACCCTTCACCAGCTCTCTTCTTTTGCGATCGTCGTGTTTCTGGAACGCTTGAATTAGAATAATGCCAGTAGGCTGTCTCTGAATTGCAGCTCTGGGAATGCCTAGTGCCCATGCTTTTCCCCACAGTTCATTTCTCTGCTCTCAAGACTCTCATAGGTCCTTAGGCATATTTTCCTTTGGACTAGTTCCTGTTCCCTGTGGGGGTATTTGTTTTACTGGTCGCACTTGGTTTACTGGTCACATTGAGTGATCTTCTCTTCAGGGCCTTGGGTCTGATATTTCGGCTAATGGATTGTCCCACCACATTTCATGAGCATGGTTTACAATGTTGTGCATTAATTCTGCCCAGGTAGGGATCTGGTTGTGGGGATCATTATCACCTAATCCCTCATTGTGTTCTGTGTCTCTTTTAATTTCATCCTGTTTTGTGATGAAGTAGAATTTAAGAACAGTCGGGGCTCCTATAAGTATTAGCATTGCATGTTCAATTGTAGCAGATAATTAGGATAACATTGTATTCTCATTTGTGCATGGCTTGTATGCAGGCAGCTTTTGTGATGGCTGTAGAGAGCTCGTTAAGAGATTTTATGGGGATCATGGAGGATTCACCTTACTCCCTAGCATCTATTCCCCCAGCCCAATAAGCTATCCTGCTGGTGATAGAATGGGCTCCATTTGCCGGGTCGGGTCCTAAGTCTAAGAGAACTCCCGAACCCCAAAAGCTCTTTGCTTCATCTCCACTCAGCATTATTTGGTCACCACCACTTTAGGCAGACTCTCCACAAATACCCTGTTTCAGTTTCGCCTGTCTTTCTGCCATATTTTTCTTGTAAATTTGCTAATTGTAACAGATCCCAGGGCATGATTCGCACAGTATATCGCGGAGCACCACCCTGAGGTCCTTCAGGCTGTTCTGTTTTAATGATGGGTCTGGCTTCATATTCAGGGTGATTGAGGGAAACAAAGAATCATCCTCCCCTGGCTTGCTATCATCAGGGTCACTCCATATGTTTGTATTCCATTCTTCAGGAGATGCAATTAATTTCCTTATCTGTACAATGTCAGGGGGATGGGGAGCCCACATAAGCATCATTTTGACCTTTTCTTCCAACTTTTGTTTTTTCTCCTTTTCTTCCTGTAATTGTTTCTGCAGCTGCTCAATTTTCAAAGACAGCATTAATTCAGCTGCCTTTCTGTTTCTTCCTTTAGATCCTGTTCCTTTTTATTGTTATTCTTCCTATCTTGATAAGCAGCTTCTAAACAGGTATCCAGCATTTTGCAAATAATTACTTTCCCTTTTCCATCCTTTATATGCCCCCTGGCCACTTTTAGCTGTTCTTCCACAGCCAATTCATGCCAATTATTACGAGCCCATTCTCCTGAGCATTTGGGACTCAGGCTTATTCCATGCTTCCCTAAGTAATCAGTGATACTACTGAAGGGTTTCTGTTTGATCCACACTTCATCCCCCCCCACTTTGCAACACCACCCCACTCCTCTCCTGGAAAAGAGAGAGATGGCTGTGTGCTGAGAAACAGGGCTTATCTCACCACACCAAACATGAGGAACACCAATCCCCCCCCTGAATCCCTTTGGGAGCCTCATGCTGGCTCTGGTTTGTCAGGGAAGAGGGATCCATCCACTATGAGTGCCTTCGGCAGACTTCTTATCCCAAGGAAACACCACACATTAACATAGCTGCCTTCCTCTTTCTTCTCCAGCCAAGCTGCCACTCAGTTTAATTCCTTCCTGACATGAGCCCAAGTATATCTGCTTTGTGGAAAGGAATGTGTACTCCATCTTCCCTGAGTGATGCAAGCGCTGAAAATGAAGATTTTGGTGGGTAAATAATGATGATTGGTAGATAAAGTGAATTCGCAAGGTTTCACAGGGGGAATTAGACGAAGCATAGGCTCGACACAGCGCAGTGTCCATGGCAGTGCTCCATCAGTAGCAAGCGGACCTTGGAGACCATGCAGCGATCCTCATTGTCTCCAGTGGCCACCATTCCCCTTGTATCCCCGGGAGGGAGCAGCCCGCTGTTGCATCCTGATTGCCCCTCTGTGTGCCCAGGCACCAGTAATAGCTTGAGAGCAGTGATGGGGGCAGGGTGCTGCTTGTTGCACCCTGATTCCTGGCTCCAATGTGACCTTTTTTCCTGTACCATCTAATGGGGTGGGGGAAGTCCTGCAAGCAAACATCTTTATAAATATACAGTCATTCCTGATCTGTAATTAGCACAGACCAAGAAGAAGAGAGAAGAGGAACAGAACCATGAATATTATCCGCCTCCAGCTGCCCCAAGGAGAGTGAGAAATTAATGCTCTTGTGGCTAGGTACTCCCACTGAAAGCATCCTCTTCTCTGTGCTGGGAGGGTCTCAGAGGCCTAATGAAGCATGCCACTTCTTGATGCTGCAACTGGGACTGTATACTGCCATGGCATCGTGCCTGGGAAAAAATGTAATTGCTGAAGCCTGGCCTCAAATGGTGATGAAAAGAAAGGAATTGAATATGTGTATGTCTCAAAGCAGACATTAAAACTGAGATATGGTTGACAGTACACCAGGCCCCCTGATTAAATACAAAGCTACTCTATACAATACAAGAGGCTTGGGAAAGGGGAAAAGCTGCTGACTACGAATTAGCTGTTTAAGAGGCCACCAACAGGTCCTTTCTGAAAAGTTCTTTATTATGCAGCCCTTTCCTGTATTTGGGAGAAAGGGCAGTGGTGGGGATGGAGAAATTCTCATCTGTGCTATGGAGCTAGTGGAGCAAACAAAAGACATGATGTGAAAACATAACTGATGTTACAACACTTTGTTGAAAATACTATGGTAAGGCATGACTTAGAGACTTCTCATGCTGTAACATTACAGGTAGGGAGTATAGGATTAAAATGAAAAATATATCTCTGGATCAGATGATGAGAAACCTAAGTACAATATGGCATGAAGGACCACCACAGACCAGTAGCACCCACTGAGTAGTAAACGAGATCTTGCCTTGATACAGAGCAAAGCAGATTATTATGCAAAAGTACCACCAATGCAATAGTCAAAGGCAGAATCTTTAGAAACTTTCAGTGATATCATCTGTAGATATTCTTCCATATGAGTCCCCAGAGAACCACTAAAGTGGTTCATAGCCTTTGCACTTCGTAGCTCTTTGAAAGGATCTGTGCTGGAATTCATGTTATCCCACATGTTCATAAGTCATCTGGAAAAATGAAGTAATGAGATTTCCTGATGATATTCTGTTATTTAAGGCAATAAAATGGAATTCAACTGTGAAGAGTTGCAGATGGCTCACAATACTGAGTGACTGGGGAAAAAAATGGCAGATGAGATGCTGATAAATACAAAGTATTGCACATGGATAAAACCATTCTTAACCATGCATAACAGCAATGGGCTCTAAATTAGCTATTAGCACACAGGAAAAAAGATCTTTGAGTTACTGTTGACAATTCCATTAGAATCTCAATGCCATGCTCAGGATCCATCAAAAAAGTAAATAAAACATTAAGAATTCTTAAGAAAGGAACAAAGAACAAACAGAATAGTAATCCTCTGCATGTAAAACATGCTCGTGTCAAGAACGTTATGCACTGTTCTGATTCTTCCTCCAAGAGAACAGTAGAAAATACAGAGAGAAAGGTGAGAGCAGTCAAACATATGGAATAACTTTTATATGAGGAAAGGTTAAAGAGCTCAAAATGTTTTCATCTTTCAACAAAAAGGATCAGAGAGGAGCCTGTGTACATTCATGTGTACATAGTCATGAATAGCATGTAGAAGTGAATAGGAACTCACATTCACTATTTCTCACAACAAAATCTGTAAAGGTCAACTGATTAAATTCTCAGGTAGCATGTTTAAAACTTTAAAGGAGATGGTGGTGGGCATTGTAAAGTGAATAATTTATCCATGGATTAATCATCACATGATCTTGTGTCTGCCTGAAGTTTAGATTGATTAAGAAACTGATTAGATTATTTAGTGCAGAGAAAGCCCATCCAAGACTACTAAGCAGTCTTGGCGTTATCTCTGGCTCAGGAAGTATCTCTTCACACATGCAATACGTTTATACCACCTCCCTAAACCTCTTTTACCAGCCCAAATCAGGGACAGGACACAGGATCAGCTGAGCCTCTTTCTGAAGACACTGTGGTCAAACCCTCCCAGCATGTCATGTGGCTTTTCTCCATTGTGTTCCTGGGGTGGCTCTCTCTTGTGGGATCCTGCAGGCTTAGAACAGATTTTCCAAAGCATCCCAGGGAGCAGAGATGCAAAGCTCAGGCCATCTTGACAAAAGCAAGTGCCAGCCACCTCTTGGGGTCTGTATGTCTCTCTGTGGGACAAGGGCAAAACTAGAGCCAAGTACCTTCCCTGGGCAACACAAGAAGAAAAGACCCAAGTGTCATACAAGGTATCCTTGAGGAGATAGCAGAAGAGCTACCTCATTTGGATTAAAAATCTTCTCACTTACAAGAGTGGTGGTCAAGGAACAGACCCATACAGGCACTCCTCAAAAAACAGCATCTCCATGTCACATCATTATTTGAAAGCTGCTTGGCACATTAATGGGACAGATTCCCCCTCTCTCGTAGATTACCCTCTCTGAGCTTTCTGAAGCAGACACTTCAGGGAAAGCCAGCCTTTTCTCACCTGGACCCTGAAGCAAAGAGCCCATAGCAGCAAGGGGAGCCTCACTGTATACGTTCCCCTGAGACAGTATTTTGTCCTACAAAAAGCTGGAGGCCTCTCTCTTCTCCTATGATAGACTCCAAATCAATTTAAAGAGCTGCCTTTTGAACTACTGACTCAATATAACACAGGACAACTGACTCAGAAAAAAAATACCAAAGAAATCAGTATACCCAGATATGGCTCGAAGGCCTGTTGTTGGCAACCACAATGCATAGTATATGTTTCAATAGAAGGTCTTAGTCTTCTTGATCTAAGTTCTCCACAAGAGTTGACTCTGGAGATGATCTAAGACCTCTTCACAAAGTGTGTATGTATGTGTTGCTCTATACACCAGTGAGACTCAGACTCGTACTGATTTCAGATCAAATGGATGAAATCCACAGATTCTTCTGAGAGTGAAAGACAATGCTAAGGATCATGCCCCAAAACTATTACTGGAGGCATTTATTTCAAAGAGTCTGACCAGTGTGCACAGACAAAAGCTCTCTTTTGTATGGTGGTGCCAGGCATTTCAGACCAGGATGAAGGTAATAAAATCAGGTTCTGTCTATTTTTATGATTCAAACAACATCAGAGAGTATTTCTGGGCAGTAGGTTTTAGACCAGTGATGTGAACAGCCACAAAGGCAACCTGGTTAGAAGGGGAAAATTACTGAACAGAAGAAAGTGTCTGCTGAAATATATTGACAGAGAAAATGCCTGCCAGCCTGGGAGCTGTGATCCTAGGAACTAGGCCTACGAACCAGAAATGTCCTTGAAAAGTGCAGCTGGCCTCTTTGAAGTAAAACCGGGGTACCTAGAAACAAGAGACATCCTGAGATACCACCAGTAAGTGCAAAAACAAAGGACTGTAATGGCAACTTATCTTCTGAAAAGGTGGAAAAGAGTCTGGAAAAATAAAAATTGTTCTGAAAAAAACAGAAAACAACATCATCTATTGTCTCTTACATGTGAAAAGTCAAAATTTACAGCATCTATTGGCTGCTTGAAGTGATGATGTCTATGCCCTCTTATGTCTCTATGATATGAAAAGGACTTAAATTTTATCCAAAATGCACATGCTTTGCTTTTCTTAAACAGGTTGAATTCTCCACATGAACTTTCTATAAGATCTTGGACTCTCACCAGGGACCCTGCTGACTGACTCCAGGCTCTGTGATGTGGATCATCTTTGAAGTGAGACTCTGTTATCTTATTGGTCACCCTTTGGCCCCACTTTTGGGGTCAGTTTGGTTCGTCCTTCCACCTGTGGGATGGTTTGGCCCCTTCTGAAATACGTATTATACATCTATATAAGTAATCTGTTATAAGTATATCTGCTGCGACATTGTTGATAAACTTGCTTCACTAATGGTAAGTTTGTAGTAACCTGTAATAGTATATACACCTACTTAGTTGTTGCAACTAAGTTGTTGCAACTAGTGTATACAACCTACTTAGTTGTTGCTGTTATTGGTTGTTGGCTATTGGTTGCTATGATACTGATTGCTGCTATACAATTGATTGTTGCTATACTGTTGGTTGATACTATATTATTGATTGCTGATAGTAATTTGTAATAGTTTGATATATATATATATTCACTTTATTAATAATACATATACTTGCTAGTGGTGATTTTATGTGGCATTTGTGGTGATCTATAATAAAGTAGAGAAATTTAGAGGATAAAGCTTCTGTGTCCTTGTGTATTAAAGAATCCTGCAAACCCGTGGTCACGATCCTTATATACCTACAGGCTGAGTAACCCTTTAGGTCATAACAACCAGTAATGGGCCCAGTTTGGCCTGGGTCAGGTAGCACCCTCCTGGAGAGCTGCAGGACATACCTGATGAGTTAGTGCAGGCCAAGGAGCTGTCTGCCTACAGCCAATTTTAGACAGCAAAAGAGTTAAACAGTATGGATGCACTCACGTTGCTCTTCTTTTGACACTCCCCCATTGGCTTCCATCTTCATTGAGCCACAGTGCCCAAAACCAGACAAGATATTCCTGCTCAGGCCTTACTGATACGTTAGGTGTTTTGCCAACTCCATGTATGTTTGTATGTCATGGTACGATGTTGCCTTTTTCATAACAGTAGAACACCGTTGTGTTCTGCTCCTGATCCAGTACAGTCCTGCAGATCCTTCTCCGAAAACAGCAACCCAACTACTTGTTAAATATATGGTGCCCATACAGTTGAGCACTCATCTCTTAGAGCATTCCCTTGCACTTGTCCTTGGTTTTCATGCCCTTTCTCTACTTTATCAAGATAACTTTGAACCCCAAATCTGTTTTCCAACTCAGCTTTGTGTCCTCTGTAAGTGTATGAGCAGGATCACTGATGCAATCACTGAGCAGAATCAGAGCAGAAAGACCTCTGGAAGAGCCCTTCCTGCATCTTTATATTTTGCCATTGAACTAATTCTGAGTGTAGATACAGAACAGGTTCTGTATACACCATCTAGTGATTTTATCCAGACTGTATTTCTTTTGCTGGTTTATAAGAATGTCATGTAAGATCAAATCAAAAGAGTTCCCAAAGTGAAATTCTATAGGTTAGTTCCACATCTGCTTTTCTGCTGAAGAGGAAAATTAGATTATTTTTATACAATTTGTTCCTTACAAATCCCCACTGCATCCTTAACTCTTTCTTTACCTTTCAGGTACTTTCTAAATACTTCATCATTTGATTCAAATAATTTCTTAATCTCATTGGTGTATAATTCTCCACATCCTCTTTTCTCATGTTTATTGGGAGAGTCACTACCAATGACCTGAAGAATTGAGATGGCTCCTTCTAAGAAGAGGAGGGAAGCAAAATGATTGTTATGGAAAGCATATACTAGGCCAGGTGATAGCGTCTAGTATAAATAATGAAACGCTCACCATCCATGGTGGCCTCTTCCTGCAGTCTCCAGATCCATAACTTGATATGACAATTCTGAAACACATGCTCAGAAAAGGCATTGAGTAGCAATGCCTTTTTTCCACTCTGCATTTTAGCCAAGCTCCTGTCAAATCTGATCTGTTGTGGGAGGTGGACTTAGCATGGCACTAATGGAAGTCAATGGTGTTGACAGGCATGCTGAGACAGATCATCACAGAGGTCAGAAGTTAGGTAAGGTGGACAAAGAGGAAGAAGGGAAAGCAGAAGGGTGCAGAAGAGCAACTGTGCAAGGGATGACATGAGTTGTTCCTGCCGATCCTGCTGAAATGTGCCCACGGTCTTGGCTAGGTAGGGTCAGCCTGGGATCAGACACAACTCTGTTGTGCACAGTCAGCTTGCTTTTCTGCTACTTTCACAATGCACTGGCTGTGGAAGGAGAGAAAGCATTGAGCTAGGAGGGAGCAAGGCGGGCAGTGACCTGGGCACATCAATATCTCAGCAGCAAAGTACTTCACACTGAATAAAACACATTCCTGTTCCTGTACCACATACCTGCATGCCTCTGCCTCCAGCACATATACAGGGTTGTCACCTGCTGTGGTGGCCTGTTGACTCCCACTAGTTGGGAGGAAATGGAAAAAAATTGCCCGTGGCACAGGCTAAAATGTCAGGCTCTGACTTTCTGACAGCCCTTCTCAGCTTTTAAGATGAGTATTGGCTAGGCAAAGAGGGACCACCTGCCAGCCTCCAGGCTCAGCACAGCTCTGGTCAAAACCAGGGCCCTAGGAGAGAGATGACAGTGCAGGAACCACACTGCTCTATCTGAGTATGTCTGTGCTTGCAACTGTGGGGCTATGGCCAGCTCTGATCATGGTCACAGCTGTCATGTTGTCCAACTCCAGCAAAAATGCCATGTGGGCTTCCCCCATATGGTCACATCACTCCACGTCAGCTCTCCCAGGCTGGCCCAGGGGTCCTGCTCCCCAGTGCTCTCTTGCACCAACTGATATTCAAGCAAGATCACTCACTCAGGCTCTGCAAGATGTCTGAGACCACGCAGATCCTCAGGGAAGTGAGCCTCAAAGGGAAGGCACTAGTGGAACACGCACCATTACTGACCAGAGACCTTCAAGTGGATTTGGGTGGGAATAAAGTCATATTTCCCAACAGAACATCTAAATAAAATTTAATAGAATGTTAAAACTCTTGGCTTATCAAAGAAAAATTTAATTGAAAGTGGGAACAGCCAAGAGATCCAAGAATGTCCAGAGCTCTTGCTTTGAAAAACATGCAGATAAGCAGTTATTGAAAGGGTCTGAGCTCTGCAAAATAAATATTTGAGTGAAAGCAGGGTTTCTTCCCAGAAACTGTTCTATAATAATACATCTAAATAAACAAATAGAAATAAATACTATTCATTAATAATTCAATTATGGGATTTTCTTCGCAGCTCTCAAATAGAATGCAAGCAAAATTTTATCAGTTCAATGCTCTGTACTTCATCTTAAGAAAGGAGAAAAAATTATTCTTCTGTCTATCTTTGCCTACTTCGGGTGAAGTATTTTTTATATTATTACTAAGCTATTTTTCCAAAATGCCTCAGTTCTTATAAACAGATTGGGACCACCTTGGGCAGCACTGTGCAGAACAAAGTGCCTAATGAGGTATGGGAGAGACTAACTCCTCCATTCATGGAACAGTTTTTTGTAGCCCAGCCTGACATAAATTGCAGTTAAAATAACAGAAAAGGTAATGTAAGGATTTGATTAAAACAGAATTAAATTACAGAAATCTAGTTAGTGTTGCTCAGCACAATTTTCTGGATAACAAAAATCTTGTCAAACAAATATGATTTAAGTCTTCAACAAGATGACAAATTTAATGATTAAAGATAACTGCATTGATATAATAGACTTACACTGTGTAAAGGCATTTGATTCAATAACTCAAAATATTCTGATTAAAAACGTGGAATTATTAGAGAGAAAAAAACAGAGGCTGGAGAGACAAATAATTAGCTCATTGACAGACTTCAAGCTTCCGTCAGCAGGGAGGTCGCTGAATGGGAATATATATCTTCCTCATGGATCTGCCCCAGGTACTCAGCACCCTCATCAGTGATCTGCAAGCAGATATACAGTCACTTCTGGTAAATCACAAGCATGACAGAGGTTAGCAGGGAGGTCAACAAACACTAAGGACTGGGGAAACGGAACATGTTGGTCATTCCGTAAGTTCCCACATTGAGGAAAGTTCATTTTGGTGTAGCTAAATGCAAGTTATACGTCAAGGCAGGAGAAAAGACAAGCATTCCTGTCGAAGAGGGGCCTGTGCCTGGAAAACCAGGGTGTCTGAAAGGTGTGTTGGTCTTTCAGAGAAGAAGTAAACTCTATGGAAAACGCTTTGGCAAAAAGGGTGAACAGAAAAGGTCATCCTGAAGAATGAACTGGAAGAGATCAACGCTCAGTGGTTCCTTAGTACCACAACTCTGGGGAGGAAAGTCTAACAAGAGCCAGTAGCTGGAGAAAAGGGAGCTGGACCCAGACCTTCCAACTGGGAAACCAAAGAAGAAGGACACCACTGGAAAGTGACTATTGAAGAACCTGGAAAAGCATGTCTTGGCTTCAGGGCGACAGCGACACTGGAAGAGGGTTGCTTCTGAGGCTGAGCTGTGCAGGTACCCAAGTACCGAGCCGCCTGTACAGCCTGTAAACCAGTTAAAGACAACTCATGCTGAAACATTCTCTTACGCTGGGACTTCATATGATTTACTAGTGCTACAGATGTAATGGGTTCATGCTATATGGAGGGAAAGCAAGGCCCTAAACAAGAGAAGTAACCATTTATGCAATCATCGCCAGAAAAGTATAACACAGATTTATAATTTTATCATTGAAAATGATACTGTGATTTTTAAATATGTGTTTGATTACTAATTTATTCAATGTGCTCATCTTTCTAACAGTTATCATGAACAATCTATGAAGGTAGATGACAAAGGAAGTGCTCTAGGCAATGGCAAAGGTGTTTGGAAGCCAGGCAGCATTAACTGCCCGACCGCAAGCGGTGAGCAATTGTAGTGCTTGCTGACTTCAGCGTATGACTTGGGCTTTCCGAAATTCAGCCCATAAGTTACTGTGCAATGAACTGAACCTGCCAAGACAAACAATTACATGCATGTGTCTGAATTAATCACAGGGACACAGGGTATTGTTAGCTGTGATTAATATAAGCTGAAACTGATTGGAAATAAAGCTTTAACTTTCTTTCTTTGTGGGAAATGTGGACACATACTGCAGAAAGAAACAGACATAGCATTACCTCTTTCATCTAGGCAGACAGACTGCCACGCAGAGCAGTCTGCATAGTTTCTTTGAAGTTAATGGCATTAATTATGCTGACTGAAGATGTGCCACTACAGAGGCGTGTTCTGAACACATGGGCGCTGTGGTCCTAATCATCACCTCATCCACCTGTGAATTCACGTGAGGGTGGGATGTGTCTCTGAGCTGCACCCTCTGAGAGTGGTCATCCTCCAGCTCCCAGGGAAGAACGCCTTCCCCCAAGGTTATTCCCACAACTCCATCATGAACAACATCTCTCACAAGAGAGACAAACACAGAATGGCTGCATTAACAAGTGACATCATGTCCAAAGTGGCTGTGTTTATAGGGACATACAGAAGCCCACGCAGGGACATGACAGCGAGGTTGGATAAGAGACAGCAGGCAAGTGAAATAATTCACTGGAGGATACCTGAGATTGTGTTTCATATGAAAAGCTCTGCTATATGCTTTGATTCCTTTTCCTTCTGCTACTCTTTTACCTGCAAATCACAACTACTCCATGTCACAAATACCATGTGCCATGGATTTTCTGATTCCGGCCTAAGGGGTACTTTTCATTTCACCAAAGAGCCTGTTCTTTTTGGTAAGTAACAAATGCAACGGACAAAGAAATATTTTTCCCTTCATCTTTTAAATTCTGGGTTTGTTGGGGTTTTTTTCATGCCTTGCCTTGGTGTGGGTTCCTGCTTCTTGTTTTAAATTATATACGAGGCAACATCCTGAAGCTGCAGATACTAAACACACTGCAATCCCATGCGTGAGTGGGGAAGAAGGATTTGGGGAGTTTTAATAGATTTGAATTAACTGGCCCAGCAGAGGCGAGATGTGGGCTAGCTTCTTGATTGGTATCAGGTGTCCAGTTTGTATTTGCTGATTGCATTAGAAATCAGCACTGGCCTACAGTTACACAGAGCTTGCTTTCTTTGTGTAAAAATTTATAAACAGAAGCTGAAAGAGGCGCCCTGATTTCTACTGTTCATGAACACTAACAAAAATGTGGAAATAGAGATGCCTTGGTTTGTTGTTTTTTCTTCTGATGATTCTACAGTAAAATACAGAGAAAAGGAGTTTTATTGCATGTGGGTATTTCAGCACAGAGATTACAAGAGTCTAAGAAAATATTCTGGAGGACTTCTGAAGCTTCAGTGTTCACTAGTCTTCTGAATGGTATCTGCTATAGCTCTTTTTACTTTCTTTTTTTCTTAAGAAATGACCAACTGAAGTGTTTGTTAGAGACTTAGAAAAGCAAATCTCTGGACTAGAGGTTATACAACACCCTATTTTGTCTTCTTTTTTTTATGCATTCCCAAAATTAAGCTTTCAAACACAGGTTTAGCCACATTAGTAATTGGGCCAAAAGTTATAAATGCTTACTCTTCAGTGCCTTATTGTTTCTAGAAGCCTCATTTTAACTATCCATATTTTAAAAAAATGTTACCTTGAGCAATACTATCATTTATGCTGCCTTTAGTTTGGTCCAAATGGAGTAATTTTTGCCATTCATTTCTAGTATTTCTTTGCTGCAGCATGCTTAGTCTTTGTGTGTAAGATATCTTCAGGAAAGGCAAGTCTCTTTGCATGTAAATGCAGAGTTCGGGAGGCGGGATGGATGGTAAAAAGCTTCTTCTTTAGCATATCCGACAGGCAAAACTCTAAGAAGTTAGCGTGTCCATTAATTTTCCTGAAGAGGATCAATAAATGAACTTTTCTAAATAGTTACTTCTGAAAAATCGGGTGTATTTTTTATGGTATTTGGATAGCAAATGATTTCTGACCACATGAATACACCTGTAAATCTGATCTGTGAGAGTAATCTCATTCCTGATTTGACATGTTTGCTTCTTCCTTTGCTGGCTGTTAGCAGTAAAGGCATCCCTTATTACAAAAGCATGAATGCAGATTAGCCTTATAAAATTAAAGAATTTTGTCAGAATATTGTGTGCACGGTAAAAAAGTGTGCACTTGTTTGACTGTATCTCAATGTAAACAACATGGACGTCTTAATTTCCTGTGCAAAATAACTTGAAGGAAGTGATGACCACTCTGTGGTCTGGGAGAACCCATTCCAAAGTTACGGTGAAAATGGCAGACAGGTGCCATAAATGATGTGCAGGAGAAACAAAATTCTGTTGACAGAAGAAGAGCAATTCATCCAGTAGTTCTCCAGAGGTGCATTAGAAGTCAGACTGGGTTTCAGTGTTATCCCTGGCAGTCCTTAACAAATCAGAAAAAAAGAAAACGAAAGGAAAAGAGCACAGAAGGGCATACATACAGCACCTGAGACTGCCTGAGAAACATTGACAGAGATAATATATTTATGGCGTGAGCTTCCATATCCAGCAAAAATGCAGCTTTGAATCCAAATGCACTGAGTCCCGAAGAACAGCTAGTCCTCCGCCTTTAGGTACACTGTATCTTAGAAATGCAAGAGCAGACCATTAAGAATAATGATGATATAGACAGGCAGAGTGTGAGACTATTATTCCTCTCCAACAGCCCTGCAAATCTGTTCTGTATATTTTTTGTTGAATCAATTCCCTCAAAATACCACTGAAGCCCTCACAACAAAATAACAGTAATCAATTTTTTTCCCTGTTGTCATCCTCATAGAGTCATTTAACTACTTCGAGAGGAAAAATGAGCTTGAAAATATCAGTAAAAGTTTGGAAGTGGTTAGAGTACGTGGTATAAAATTTCACAACAACTTGTTGGACTTCCAATCGAAAACGTTTATCTTTCCCTTCCTTTCCAAGGACAGTAAAAGCAGATGAGTGGGTTAGAGCCCTGAAGAAAACTGTGTTCAGCTGGATTCGCTACAACAGTCCAAGCTTCCTCCAGGGGTGGTTAAATGGGCTAAACTTTTATATTTGTTATTCGTTGATTTACTTCAAACCTTACTGTCCACTACTGTGGTATACAGCATATTGCAGCTAGAGTCCCTGAGTGATAGATGCTCAATAAATATTTCGCAGTCTTCAGCCCAAGATTGCAGTCTTCCAAGAAGACTGAACATAGAACCACAGAAAGAGAGTTCAAGTTCTCCACAATAAATCCTGGTCTAACAAAATGTTCTGGTTAATAAGATACACTGGCAAGATCTAATAAATTTCTGTACATGCTTCTGTTCTCCCTTTTGAAAGCATGTATTAACAGTCTAAATGAGTTTCTATCTTTCAGTCTTCCCCAAGAGATGCATGGAAAACAAGGCTGACATGCCATAGGACTGTCAAAATTGCACCCCTTCTCCTCTGAACACCTGCAGGATGCTGGGTGCTCATCTATTCCCAGTACTTACATACCCTCTAAGCTGCACTGTACCTGAACCTGGAAAGTATCAAGCCTTACCAAAGTCTTGAATCTTGGCTGATTTCACTTATCATGGTGGCTGTTGGTCTTCAGCTGTTTTTAGTAAACATAATCCCTCCAGATTTCCAGGGAAAGGCCACCCCTTTTCTCTGTTTAAGATCTGTCAGAAACCCTGGCCAGTTCTTGCACCTTGGCTAGCCACGTGAGATTACTGTATGTCTTCGACTTTGAGACAGTGAGACAACACAAAATGCCATATACACTGCATGGTATTTGTAACCTGTTAAACAAATCTAGTATGCCCTCCTTACAACCTGTTTGTGGGCTTTGTCATGCTGGGAAGTACAGACATCCAGTGGGCTGCAGTGGGTGCTCTGTGCCAGTGGTCCTTTGGAAAGACCGAGTTACCGAACGGTAGATTTCTTCTGCTGAAACAGTCACCACCACATTCATGTTAACTGGGATGTGGTATTTAATTGCCTGGTTCAGATGGATGGTGATAGCCCAGGAGTGAAGCTTTCAAGGCCAGGAGAGGAGGATCATACTGCAGTGCTCTTTGAACATTATCCAAGAAATCAGTATTAATGAAGCTTTTTCATTGCTCATAAGCTATGACAGTAAAATGCAAAATGAGCAAAGATGGTTTGAAGTCTAATAAAGTTAGGGAGAGCCAGCTTCATTCTGCTGTCTGAAATGCAGTCCAGTTGGGAACAAAGGAGGAAGCAATAATACATGGTAGAGCAAAAGCTGCATTTTAGTGTACCGCCAGTGCAAACAAAGCCTGAGGTCTTCAGCTCTGTCTTCCAGAAAGAGCCAGTAGCTACAGAATAAGTAACATTGATGAATCCAGTATCCAGGACAGGAATACGGCAAAGCACAGACAATCCAGCAATTTCTTGATGTTGGCAACAGCTTTTAACAACTGCAAGCTGAGAAAGCACCTGAAAAGGAGACACTGCAAGAACTGTAAACATTAGAAAGGAACTGGGATCAGAACGGGGAGGCAAAATGGAACTAAGGGGAAGGTGACCATGAGATGACAGAATCCACATCCCTTAAGAAAGGAAGAAGGAAAAAAGCAAATCAAAATCAGCTGGCTTCAGAAAATCAGCCTTCCAGAAAATCACCTGAGATACGAACCTGGAAGGGAAAAGGGAGATAAAGGGAGCTAGAGTGTCCTCAAAGAAACAGGTCACACATATGTGTTTTGTGGTGCAGCTGGCTAACCAGACACTGGGCAGAGTGAATGAATATCTAAGCAAAGACAAGATAATAATTTCTTCTTCTTGGGGAGGACAGTAGCAAGTATACTGGATCTCTGATTAGTGAGGAGTTGGATCCATAAATTAAGGGTTTAGATAGACATTTCGAGAGCCATTTACACGGTAGCTGCATAGTTCAACATGCCTCTGGACAATTCCCAAGAAGCCAGGTGTCTGTGGATATCTCTCTGTCCAAATTGGAGGCTGAAGTCAGAGGGGGTTCAGATGCCGTAATGTGGCAGGAACTAAGGACCTGCCCCTGTACATAGGTTATCATGAGGTAGGTTTTGCTTAAGTGCTTACTTCTAGGGATGTGCAGTGTGAATATCCTGTAAGTTGGCATCTAACCAGTTGTCACCTCAAAACAAAGTCCGTATCAGGATAAGCAAAAAAAAAAAAAATCTCTGGAAGCGTCTTGCAGGTACTGTCCCACCTCAGCCTTCAGGCTACTCTCTTCCCTTTGTCATGCATTTCTTCCCAACACATTCCTTCCCTCCTCTTTCATCTCCTACCACCTTTCCAGACTCTCTGTGACCCATTTTAAACCTTCTGTACCTTTCATTGTCCTCCTCTTTCTGGCAAATGTCCAACATGGCAGAAGTGTTAGCTTTTTATTTGGGAGTCATGATTTAGCAGCTCTCCCTCAAATTGCAGATCTAAAAAAGCTGGCTTGTTCATTCTAATCCATTAAATAAGGAAAAGATAAAAATAATAGCAGCAGTTTCTTCTGGCCATTGTAATGCCTCTTCCTTAGCAAAAGAATGTGACAGTCACTGGGAGTTTTGTTATTGCCTTTGGCAACCTCCTTAGGGTTTTAAAGTATTCCACACATTACAGTGGATATTAACCTGTACACAAGATTGATTTATTCTGCATTTCCTGTAAAATACCTTTTTTTCCATTGTGACATTGTGATCATGGGGAAGAATTGAGATTCTTGGTCACTTAGATAGGAAATTTTGGCTTCTATTTCTGGATTCTGGTGAAAAATTATTTTATATATATACATATATATATATATAAAAGAAGTTAAATCAGCATAACTAGAAAGGAACACCTACCTTCCACACAAGGCAGAAGAGGTGAGCAGTTTTCAATGAGCAGTTTAATTGTCTCCAACCCCCCACATCCTCCATTTAAGTATTTTATTTTATAGTATTCTTGGAGCAAATCTCAAAATCAAAGCATTGCTGTTTTCCAAACTGTAGAAATGAAGCCACAGAGCCTGTCATAAAGAAGCTGCAGTTCAAAAATAAAAGTTAACTGAGACTGAAGTATGTATCAGATTCCTGTGGAAACAGATAATTGAAAATGCGGGTCATGAGGAGGACCAGGTGATGGGGAAGGGTATTGAGTAAGTGGAATCAGCAAACAAGAAGTGAAGATACTTGTGGCAGGGATGGGTAGTGGGGTGGATTAGAGTCAACCCCCAAGCTACAAGATGTCTAAAGGGGGACTGAACCCTAATGCCACAACGGATTTCAAAGATGCAGTTGTCAGGAAGCGAGAGGGAGCACCCAAAACCACGGGGTCTAGGATCCCATGGGGGCTGTTTGAATGAGGCCAAGGAGCCAGTCAGACTTGCTAAAGGAATTGAAATTCCCTTAGCTGAGATAGCCGATGCAGAAACAGAGACAAGAAATCCAGCAAAGAGACAAAAGCGAAAGAACTGGGCTGTGAGGGAAGAAGCAGTAACAAGACCAGCAGGCATATGGGTTGGAACAAACAAGTAGTTTATTACATTAGAAAAGGGGAGGAAAAGGCAAATCCTTAAATATATTACTTTTTCTGTCTGGTTTCTTCAAACATTGCCTGTTTCTTATGGAAAAACCTCCTTCCAGCACCCATTCTGATTAAAGGCTGTGGATTTCTTGTAACAAGAAAAAATCTATTAGTCTTAACCAGTACTTCTCCACACAGGCAAATAATGCTTTGCAAATGTCAAACACTGTATTAAACAGCCATGTTAAAAACTCTAGGCAAAGAAATATTCATGCAGGAGAGATTGTGCAGATACAGACTGAAGCATTTATAACCTTTGCAGCAACCTACGCAAGCCCAAAAGCATTTCTGCCAATTATTTGAGTAATAATTTCCAAGGATATTGGCCAATATCCTTGCTTCATTTTCTTTTGGGAACACCTGATAAAACACTCTGTTTCTGAGATGTGGCAGGAACTGGGTTTTTTTATTACCATTGCCTCCAGTAATTTCCCCTTTCTCCAATCTTCCGTCACTCCCATGAAGACAGTGATGACAATGCTACTTTTTCTCAGCAGCAGACAAGTCTGCCACATCATGGCATGGTGAGGATTCATCCTCAAAAAGTCCATATGTGCTCTTCTTAAAACTATCAAAGCCCAAAAATATGACCTTGATGAACTTTAGTCTCTTATTGTATGACCCCACAGGCACCTGTGGACTGCCACACACTTGACCATAGTCTCAGTGCTGTGTTTCTGTGCTTGTCCCTGACCATGCTGGTCCCAGCACCCTGGAGACAGCACTCCGGGGTGTCTCACCCCGACTCCTGGCCAGGACACAGGGCTGTGACATTTTTCCCCTGATAGCCTTCCCTGGGTAGCTGTGACACACCAGCACAATTCTTTCCACAGAAAAGGCAATTGTAGCTGCCATTTGCTTTTCTTTCTGGCCAAAGCTGAAGTGAAGCAGTACCATCTGTTTTATCCCCAGGTTCTTCACTTACTTAGGTAATAGTGCAGTGATAGCACCGGTACCCAGGCAATGGGAGACCAATGCATCATCTCCCCCTTCACCTAATGCTGTATGTCTTTGTTAAAACCTTTTAGGTAGCAATTGAAGTGGTTTCTGATGGTGCACAATAAGGCTATTTTGCAAAGAAGTATTGCATGCTTAATGAACAGCAAAAGATCAGGGACAATTTACTAAAAACTTCCATCAGGTGATGGATATACTCTCAGATAGCACAAAACAAAACTCCAA
The DNA here is from genome assembly GCF_047370975.1 of Nipponia nippon. NCBI lineage: Eukaryota > Metazoa > Chordata > Aves > Pelecaniformes > Threskiornithidae > Nipponia > Nipponia nippon. The sequence continues at coordinate 48,201,935 of NW_028262336.1, read as the reverse complement.
CCAGTAAAACAAACCAGAGCTGCCAAAGGGCTTCCTTAAGGGGTGTGAGTTACAGTGCTGACACTTTTTTGTAGTTAAACCACACAAATTGTGATGCAGGTGCAAAAACACAGTGTCTGATCCTTGCTAACCTGGAGATCAAGCATAGTTAAACAGCAGCTGCCTGTTTATCTTTGAAAAGATACCTCTGAGCCTGCTGAAGAGTAACAATGCTGAAGGATATTTTTGCTTCTCATGTTGAGACTGTAAACTGTGCTCAGTATCAGCTCAGTGGAAGTGATTGCCACTACGACTGACCTTAGAGAATGATTCAGCTCCAAATGGCAGACTCCTGATGGGTCACCGCAGGAATCAAAGCTAGCTAATTCATGATTAATCACAATTCCTCTGTTTCTTATATCCCACTGCCTGTTTTGTTTTGTTTTAAATAATGAAAAGGTCAGTAGATTTCTGTTTCTTGTCTTTCCCTCCTCTCTTCTCTTCAGCTGCAACCCTAGGGCATCTCTTTGTGGTAGTATCTCCCTGCTCATCTCACCAAATGTGACTTAGCAAGATTTTCATAGATACAAAGAAGGAAACTCTTATCTTGGAAATCATGGGGCATTTTTCTCTTTTAAGCTACTTTCTCTTTTTAAAGTACTGGGAACTAACACTGGTGAGTTTCATCTCATCAGGGGTAGGCTTTTACATTATAGATGTGTACATTGAAGTTGTCACCCTGGGCTCCCTTTATGGTGAAAGAAGAGAAAGAGGCATCTCTACAGAGTGATTCATCTCTGTACAAAAAAGAATGAATTCAGCCTGGAAATGCCTGTTTCTTCCCGCTAGCCAGTGAGGGAGCCTGGGATTACTTACTCATATGCCATTCCACTTTTGTCTGGTGTAACTCCAGCAGCAAGATGACTTTAAGCCTAAATGTTAACTCAAATTGTCCAGATAGACAGAACAGTCCAGACTCATGGACACCAACTATCCCACCCCTTTCTCCATGCCAGTCTTGCCTACCACCTGCATCACACATGAGTTTTGCTCTTGGACCCTGGCCTTTCTCCAAGGTAAGGAGTGAAGTGCCTGGGCACATCTGATTATTTTAGACTCTCACCTTTGCTGACCGTATGGGTCAACACTGGCAAGGCTGAGCATGCCACAGTACAGTCCTACACAATATATCCAGAAATCAGTTTCTGAGCCTTGTGGATACCTCGCCAGGTCCCAGCTGAGTTATTGGGCATCAAAAGGAGTCCCAAGCACACAGGTATATCCCCAGGAGGGTAAGAGATTGACCTTAGAGCAGCCCCCTTTATAGCATACCATTAATGAACCTGTGCGGTTACATTGCCCACAGCACTTTACCAAGCTGTGTCAGTTGAAACAGCTCTTTTATTCAGCATACACCATATTAACATATGGAGAACAACACTTGAAGCAAATTCTTGTTTCTCTAACCAAAAGAGAGAGCATATATTCATTTTGGCCTCATGCTAGTTTAATTCCTCCAAATGCAGCAGATATAGAATAAATTAACATTGGAATGATACACAGGTGAATTGGGACAAAAAAAGGAAGAATTGTTACACATGTGATGTTGACTTCTCAAGTACTTGATGCCTGATGAGCTGAGAGCTCTTCTAAACGACAGCCTGAATAACAGCTGAGCTCCTTTGGGAAGGCCTGACTCCAGTTGTAAGTGGTGCACACGCCAGAAAACTCACCCCTATGTGACAACAAAGGGTGCGGCTTGGAGCATCTGTCATTTTCTCTTCCTTCCCCCATAAAAATCTGTCAGGCAGCTTCATCTGCAGTGCAAAGGGCATTTAAATCAACACGCTTAGCTGGTGCTGACTGGTGGAGAAGATGCTTATCATTACAATAGGAAGTTATGCCAACTGGCTCTCATCCATTGTGCTAAAATCTCATACATAATGAGAGACTGTT